>NC_133655.1:258438400-258792566 GCF_009905375.1 Apium graveolens | reverse complement strand
AGGAAAATGGGATTCTGCATGAGTTTTCAGCAGCAAGGACTCCACAACAGAATGGAGTAGTGGAAAGGAAGAACATATCACTCATTGAAGCTGCAATGACAATGCTTGAAGAATCAAAATTGCCAACATATTTCTGGGCTGAAGTTGTGAATACTGCATGTTACACTCAGAATATTTCTCTGGTTAATCAAGCAAAATGCAAGACTCCCTATCAATTGTTCAAGAACAAGAAGCCAACTCTAAACTTTCTTCATGTCTTTGGCTGTAAATGCTATATTCTGAGAAATCAAACTAACCAAAATGGGAAGTTTGATGCTAAAGCAGATGAAGGAATTTTTGTTGGATATGCTGTTGGTAAATCATATAGAGTCTATAATCTAAGAACCAACATTGTTGTGGAATCAATACATGTTGTGTTTGATGATAAAAAGATTGAAGGACTGAAAGATGGAGATTACCATGAGAGCCTCAAATTTGACAATGTGGAGATGGTTAGTGATGATAGTGATGATGAAAGTGATCAAGAGAATGTATCTAAGGATAATGCAGATAAATCTACCACCAATGAAGCTCAAAACTCAACATCTGTCGAGTTACATAATGCTTCATCCGTCGGAAGGCAATCTGCGTTATCCTTTGGGAGACAACCAGCTTCATCCGTCGATACACAAAATTCACCATCCGTCGGGTTATAAAAAGGAGCAGGAAGTCAAGATAGATCACCTATAGAAAGTTCCCCTTTCTCAAATCAAATATCCACAAACTCAGGGGGAGTTTCTAGCAATAAAAACTCAATTACACATCAAGACAACAATGAGGTTTCGTCATCTAGAGCTAATCTACCTCAACAAAGGAAATGGACAAAAGATCACCCCTTTGAGCTTATCATTGGTGATGTTTCTTCTAGAGTTCAAACAAGAAGAGCAACTCAGGAAGAATGTCTATACAGCAGCTTTCTTTCCAAGGAAGAACCAAAGAAGGTAGAAGAAGCTTTGTTGGATCCTGATTGGATTTTAGCTATGCAGGAGTAGCTAAACCAATTTGAAAGGAATAATCTATGAAAGCTGGTACCCAAGCCTAAAGGAAAGAATCCAATAGACACTAAGTGGGTATTCAGAAACAAGATGGATGAAAATGGCATAGTGGTCAGGAACAAAGCTAGATTGGTTGCTAAGGGCTATTGTCAGCAAGAAGGAATAGATTTTGATGAAACATTTGCTCCTGTTGCAAGACTTGAAGCCATCAGAATCTTCTTAGCCTATGCAGCCCATGCCAATTTCAAGGACTATCAAATGGATGTCAAAAGTGCCTTTCTGAATGGAGATTTGGAGGAAGAAGTATATGTCAGTCAACCTCCTGATTTTGAAGATCCAAATTTTCCAGAACATGTCTATTATCTTTTGAAAGCACTTTATGGACTGAAGTAAGCACCTAGAGCCTGGTATGACATTTTATCAAAGTTCCTTTTGGAAAATCACTTCACAAGAGGTACTGTAGATAAAACTTTATTTTTCAGAAATATTAATGGCTCTAGTATACTTGTTTAAATTTATGTAGATGATATTATTTTTGGCTCTACAGATGAGAAACATTGCAAAAAGTTTGCCAAATTGATGCAAATTAAGTATGAAATGAGTATGATGGGAGAACTAACTTACTTTCTTGGTTTACAAGTTAAGCAAGTTAGTGATGGAATATTCATTAGTCAAACTAAATATTTTTTGGATCTTTTAAGGAAGTTTGATCTAATGGATTGCACATCTGCAAAAACTCCCATGGCCACAGCAACTAAGCTTGAATTAAACACTACTGAAAAGTCTATGGATATTTCAAGTTATAGAGGCATGGTTGGCTCACTTCTGTACTTAACAGCGAGTAGGTCAGATATAATGTTTGCTACATGTTTATGTGCTAGATTTTAGGCTGATCCTAGAGAATCTCACTTGATAGCTATTAAGAGAATTTTCAGATATCTCAAGGGAACACCAAACCTTGGCATTTGGTACCCTAGAGATTCTGTTTTTGATCTAACTGGTTATTCAGATGCAGATTATGCAGGTTGTAGAATTGATAGAAAGAGTACAACAGGAACCTGTCAATTTCTAGGAAACAAGCTTGTGTCCTGGTTCAGTAAAAAGCAAAATTTAGTTTCTACTTCTACAGCTGAAGCTGAATATATTGCTGCTGGCAGTTGTTGTGCACAGATTTTAGGGATGAGAAATCAATTGATGGACTATGGTTTACAAGTTGAGAGGATTCCTATTTTCTGTGATAACACAAGTGCAATTGCCATCACTGAAAATCCAGTGCAATATTCAAGGACAAAGCACATAGATATCAAGTACCATTTCATAAGGGAACATGTAATGAATGGTACTGTGGAGCTACATTTTGTTCCAAGTGAGAAGCAACTTGCAGATATCTTTACCAAGCCACTGGATGAATCCACCTTTTCAAGGTTGGTAAGTGAGTTAGGTTTGCTTAATTACTCTTAAATCTATCTGAGTTATTTTGCAAGTTGATATGCAGCCAGAAATTTAATTGATTTTTCAGTTTTAGATGAAATTTTGGCTAAGTCAAAATTTACATCTCGACGGATGACCCTTATCCATCGAGTTTGGTCATCCATCGATATACAATTTTCTAATAAAAATCAATTACTTTTCTGGAATATTTTATGTCTAGACGGATAACAGTTTATCCTCATCCGTCGAACTGCCTTAATCTAAGCCGTTAATTCCCTGTACATTATCCATCTAGTATACTTACAGTTTGTAAGCATTACACGACGGATAATGGGTGGAATTTTTACAGTTTATTTTTTTTAACGGCTATTTTACGCAATTTCTATTGGTTACTTTATTTTACTCTATTATTTTTATCAGTTATTTTTGAGATAGTATAAAAGCTTATTTCATTGTAATTGCTTTTCTTTTATCATTCTCAAATTCAACTACTCTAATTTCATTCTCTCTCAAGCACCTACTCTCCTTCTCTTCAAGTTCTTATTCTCTAACAATGGCACCTGTAGTAAAGATCATGTCTCAAACTGGGTTCATTTATGAGAAGAACAAGTTCACTGCATTAGTTAACAAGGGTATTCAACAATCGGATGACTATCACAAGATGATGGAATTTGAGAAGAATTGCAAGCTCAATTATGCCATGCTGGAATCACCCACAATCTTCTGTGAAGTTGTTGAAGAGATGTAGACCACTGCTACCTACAACTCTATAGATAAGACCATCACTCTAACCATCAAAGGTAATGAATTCTGTATCAATAGTGATGTGATAAAAGCATGTTTCAAAATTCCTGATAACAATGTGACTTCACCACACAATGACACTGATATTATCAATATGCTTAATTCCATGCACTATGCACTTCCTACTTCTAAACTGAGTGATATTAGGAGAATGGGTCTTAGGAAGGAGTGGAGTTTCTTGTGTGATATAGTTACAAAGGTTTTCTCTGGAAAAATCAGTAATTTTGATTCAATGAACATTTCCATGCTTAACAAGCTATACATGCTAGTTAGAGATAAATTTTATAATTTCAGTGACCTTGTCTTGTTAGAGTTAGGTTATAAATTAGGGGAGTTAAATAAAAGAGGTAAGAATGTGTATTATGCTAGGTTTCTTATGTTATTGGCTAACCACCTCTGCGAAGAAATTATGCTTGAGAACCCTAACAACAAACTGGATTGTTGGGTTCAAGAGAGAAGGCTCATTGCAGATCTGAACAGGGCCAATCATCACAAGGATGTGCCAATGTTCTACTTTCCTGTAATGCAAGCACCTCGGGTAAGTGAGGTAAGTTCATCCATCCCTACAACTATTCCAACCTCCACAATTTCTTTGAGTTCAGGAGTAGCTATGGCAACTGTGCCAATGACCAAATAGTTGCCTACCAAAGCTGCCAGACCTACTACTATTTCCAAATCCAAATCAAAGAAAACCCCCTCTGGTATCTCTTAAAAGATGCCAGTTGAAAAATCCACAAAAGCCAAAGAGGGGAGTGTGAAGGAGGGTAAGTCGGGTGAGGGAAGGGGTGAACATAAAAGAAACCCCAAGAATAAGGTTGGAGAGTTGAGTGAATCCCAGCCTAGCCACACTGCAGTTTCCCAACAAACTGCAGTGCTTAAAAAGGACAAAAGCTCATTTCTAGCTGCATCCTCCCAAAAGGATATAGCTATTGAACAAAGCTCTCAACCAAGAGCACAGGACAAGAGGGTTAGGGACACAAGCTCACCCCGAACTTATTTCAGAAAGAAGAAATCAAAAACATTTGGGGATGCACAGGGTTCACACACAGTGTAAACTGGTGCAACAGACACAGTCAATGCACCTTCTCAAATTCAGTTTGATGTGGCTCCAATAAATATGGAGTCACAGCCAAAATCTCTAGTTATAGAAGCACCTCAAACACCATACTCACCAAAAAACTCTCTGGATGTGGATATGATAAACACATCATCCCTGATTCCCCTTCTTTAACTCTGTTGGGGAAGCCAAAATCTAGTGCAAGTGAGCATCATCTTTTAGATGATTTGTTGCCTCACTTGCCAATTCTTTCAGGAACTGTTGTGTCATCTGTGCCTAAAATATCTCCAATCAGCACAGAGTCAACAATAGTTTCTATTCCCACCTCATTCATTTCTACTCTCTCGGCAGATATTGCTCATCCGTCGAGTAGTGATTGTATCCCGATGGATAAGCCTAACAGCAGTTATCCGTCGGATAACAAAACCACTCACTCGATGGATATCACTCATCCGTCGAGTATCTCTGCACAATTTTAAACTTCAATTATTTCAAGTGCAGAAGATTTAGTGGTTGTACAGTCACTCTTAGGATTGAGAGAGCAGAGTGTTTTGAGTGAGAGGTTGGGTTGCTCCCAGGCAAAAGGAGAGGAAATGAGTGAAAATCTGTAATCCATTTCTTCAGGATTGGCAAAAGGGAGTGAGAGGAGTCTCACCTTAGTAGGTGAAGGTGAGGGTGTGAGGGTGGGGAGCCAGGGTGAGACCCTGATGAAACAAAAGAGAGAACATGAGAGAAAAGTAGGTACAGAGGGTATAAGAGTGGTTCCAGCCATTGCTCATGAGTCAATGATTGTGGATGATGCTGAAAAGGAAAGACAATTTCAGCAACATTACAAAGCTGTAATTGATAACATTTCCTTGGATGATGACACTTTTACTCATCATGTGTCAGCCTATCAACTATTGGCTGCTCAGGGCAATGAGGAGGTAGAAAAGACTTTAAATCTAGTACATACCTCAGAATCTCTACAAAGGGATAAAGCTGCTATTAATTTGATGCCTCCTACAGCTGGTGAGCCATCTGAAGAATTTGGAGTAAATTCTAATGATGATGACTCTGTTTCATTTGATGGAAGCATGAACTTAGGGGGAGATGAAGGCCCAAGTTCTATTCTAGATCTTCCTGAATGGGCATTGACAAAGGAGTCTACACCAGGATAATTCAATGTATCCTTAGTCAAACAAATCATGTCTATCCAAAAGGCCATTCAGAACACCTCAAATGCTGGTACCAAGGATATTCTTCAAGCCCACCTAGATTCTCTACATCTCATGAAGCTACAGCAATTAAGACAAAATCTGAGTGTGGATGAACTCAAAAAGGATATAGCTAACTTGAAGACCTACAATTCTGAGAAGCTGGATTCAATCATGCCTTATGGTACCATGCAGGATCTGCTACTGAGACTGAGAAGAGAATCAGATGCTAAAAAGAAGCTGGCCAAATTGGAGGACAAAGTTCAAGCTATTGAAAACTCTGTAGTCACCATTCTTCAAAATCAATAGTCTCAGACCAGTCTTCTAATGCAACTGGCTAAAGCACAAGGCTTGACCCCTCAACTTGATGATAACAAAAAGGGGGAGAAAGGACCAAGTGAGGGGGAGAAGCTTCAGATACAAATCAGTAAAGCAATTGTGCCTTCAATTATTGTCTCAAAGCCACCAGTTGCAGATGGTATAGATCTGATTCAAGCAGCAACAACTAACTTGAAAGTTGCTGAGAAGGAAAAGTTGAGTTTGATCAACTGGGAGAAGATTGATGAGGTGATACAGAAGAAGTTCCAACTTGTCAAGGAGCCAGTTAAGTCAGCCATTCATCACTCTCAAGTCATCCAAATTAGTGTGCATGAGATGAGCATGAACTATCTGGAAAGAGGACAATCTTTCTGCATCAAATCTCCAAAGGCTGGAATGATTCTTAAACCAAGGGCAAACTACTCAAAATCATCTTTGAAGAACCCCTTGGACATTGTGTATGAGACACCCAAGTCTGATGAGAAGAAGCTTCTGTCAAGATCAATTGTTTTCTATAAAGATCCAACTGATTCTGCTTCTAAAAGGAGGATTGCTAATATATTCAGAAATGGGAAGAAAATTTGTATGGTAGCTGGATATCCTCAATTTGCTCAAGCAAAGAGAGAAGAAAAAGCCAGATTAAAGCAGGAAAAGAAGCAAGCTGCTCTAGATGCAAAGAAGACTAAACAAAAGAAAGAGCAGATTGCTATCTTGGCCAAGCTACAGGCTGTGGATTCATCTCAACAAATTCCCTCTCAACCATCTGAAGCTACTGAATCAAAGAAACAAGTTGAAGAATAGAAGAAATCTCCAAGAAAGAAAGAATTGGCTAAAAGAACTAAAAGGAAACTGGATATTGTTGACAAGGAATTGGAAGATCAATTTCCTAAAGAATCCACACCAGCTACAACTCAAGCATCAAAGCCCCCTGTGGTATTTGAAGATATAAGGGTGGTGGATCCCTACAGGAATATTCATGGTGAACCTATTGTGCCCAAGGATGAGCCAATAGAATGGGATACCATGCCAATTCCTGACTTCAGTCTACCAATCCTTAGCAAGCCAAAAAGGACAAAGTCAAGAGCAGTCAAGAAAGTGAAGCTGTCTCCTCTCAAATCCAAATCTATAGTCAAAGCTCAGCCCAAAGTCAATAGGGGAGACTATCTGTACTTGTGTGACATCAAAGAATTTTCTGATCTAAACCTCTATCTGGATGAACTAGATGAGGTGAGAGGAATTGATGCATACAGAAACCTACCTGAAAGGTTAGTGTTCAAGTACAAAGGAGGAAAGGAGATTCAGTGGCCACTTTACAGGATCCTTCAAGAAAGCCAAGCTGTACTGATTAAAGTTTATTCATCCTTCAAGAAGAACTTTGGGTTCAATATCACTGTAAGAAGACTAGTTTTGAAGAAGATTGAAAAACTAAGGAGTGTTAGAGCTAAAGATGCACTCCCAAAGACTCTGATCATCCCATACTCAGGGAGAAGAGTGCATCTAAGGCCCTACTGGCTGATGGAGTTCATAGATGACAAAGGTGTGAGAAGATTCTTCAGATTAGAAGACCAATTGAGCATCTCCAGCAATGAGACTCTCTTCAAAATGCAAGGAAAGCTAAATCTCTCAGAATCTGATGAATTGGAATTCCACAGGCAGCTCCAAAATCAGATTGATAAAAATAACAGAAAGCTTGGAAGAAGATCCAGACCTTCAAGAAACTAGAAAAATCTGCTCAGGCTAGAGGAGCATCTTGAAAATGACTGTGAGCTAAACTTTGTACATTTTGATTACTTGAAGCACTTTTCAGTATTATCTACTTTTCTTTAAAGCTGTATATTTAGGGTGTTTTGTTATCATCAACTATCTCTTAATTTATGGCTACAATTCCAGTAGACATAAATTGGGAGAGATTGTTGTGCATATGTTGTGTACTTGATGATTACATGAACAAAACACCTAAGTAGATTTTACTTAGTGAAATAATGCAGCACTCGACGGATAAGAATTATAGTCCTGATGGATAACTCATTATAGTCCCGACGGATGATGATTTATTATCCATCGAGTGAGTAGCTTATATAATAATGAGTCTGTAGCACATTTCTGCATACACCTTTGTATAAATTCTGTAGTAGCACATAAGTCATGTTGACTTTAACTAGATGTGCAGAATAGGTTGATTAATTGCATATAGATGATGTCTTGTAATTCTGCATAAATGAATTGAAGTCAAGTGCCAAAATAGCTACCGACGGATGATTAACAAAGCCATCGATGGATGATCAAATAGCTATCAACGGATGTTCAATATAGCAGTCGACGGATGATCAATGAAGCCATTAATGGATGATCATAAAGTCGACGAATGATCATACACTCAACGGATAAAGAATTCAAATATCAGTTGACAGTGACAACTAGTCACATGTGTCGAAGTGTATGCAAATGGAATGAGGAAGCCTATTAACTGGGTAATAGAGAACAAAGTAACAAAGCATTAGATCGATAGTTTTTATAATGATCCTGTCTTTTGACTTTGTAATCTTGGTAATATATAAACCAAGAAGTAGCAAATAGAAACGAAGATCTGAGATACAAAAAGTGAGAAACATTTGTAAGCAGAATTATTAGCATTTCTTTGTATTCTCAATAGTTCATATTTGTAAGTAGCTGTGAGCATTCTTGCACACAGAGTTCTCTCGATATAATATATATCTCTGGTGGAATTGTTTAAATCCACCATAAAGTTTTTAAAGACTCTTGTTTTTAATTACTTGTGTTTTGGTTCACTTAAGTTTTTATTCCGCATTGTGCTAATCAATACAATTATATTTATATTCGAGTTTGAATATTTTTATTTTAAGAAAAAGGTTCAAGAATTCCATTCAACCCCCCTTATGTAATTCTTGCTATATTGTTAAGGGACTAACAAGTTGCAATAGGCGTCATCATTTCATGAAAGGAATCTGAGTAGTATCATTAAAAGGATTGTTAAGTGAGGATTCGTATTAGGGAATACATGTTTTATGATTTAGAAGAAGACTCAAGAGAAAAGACTGGAAGATAGGACAACTCAGGGAATGCAATGCTATACAGAAACTGTCAAGGTGATCACTACCTTGTAGTAGGAGTCATCCTGATCAGTATATTGGTCTTTAGAAGCAATATCCTGGAAGTACGGTTCAAAATTTCAGTACAGGAACTGATCTTGACTTAGTGTGATACATAAAGAAGTGGAGTGAATTTTTTCTAAGGCAAATATACCATATGCTCCCCTCTGGTCGCCATAGAGAAGTGGAGTGAATTTTTCCAAGGCAAAAACACCCTCTGCTCCCCTCTGGTCGCCATAGACAAGTGGGGTGATTTTTTTTTCTAAGGAAAAAACACCCTCTGCTCCCCTCTGGCCGCCATAGAGAAGTGGAGTGAATTTTTTCAAAGGAAAAAACACCCTCTATTCCCCTCTGGTCACCATAGAGAAAAGGGATGAATTTTTCTAAGGCAAAATTTACCCTCTATACGCTCTAGTCACCATATAGAAATTGATTTGAATTTTTCTAAGGCAAAATTCACTCTTGGTCGCCACAGAACAATTACCTTGGTCACCACAGAAACCTCAGCCATAACTTTATTGAGTTATCAATTGAATTATGTGGTAAACAATTGGCCACATATTTCAATAGATATAAAGTCTACACTTTGAAGCAGAATGAATCAGTTGTATTGTTCTGAGTTTTTATCTTCTTCTCCGACGAGAGGAGATAAAACAAGCAGCAAAGAAAATACAGAGAAGCTCCGGGCATATTATAAATCTGTTTAACTTCTCACTGGAGTAACGTTATAATGCCCGATTTAATTTTTGTATATTCATAGGGGTATTATAATCGTTACCCATTAATTAAATCGTTAGACAAATAAAAGCTAGATCATTGTATAGGATTTAATTTGTATATCTTTGTGGAAGCAATAACATTGTTGTTCTTGGATTGTAGCCGATTAATTTATTTACCGGAGTGCAGCAACACCCCTCACGGATATATATATATGAATATATACTTCCCCGAATATCTTGTGTTCCTCGTTTTATATTCACAAACACTATTCACCTCAAGAACACGGAACCAATAACCGAGCATTAAATCTATATCCGCAAAAGATTTGAAAGAATTTTTAATTTAGTGATTATCGTATTCAACCCCACTTCTATGATAATTTGGGACCTAACAATTATCCTAGTTCAAATCTATGTGGATGATATCATTTTTAGATCTACTAATGAAAAGCTATATCAAAGATTCTCAAACTTCATGCAAAGTGAAAATGAGATGAGCATGATGGGAGAATTAAGTTACTATTTTGGCCTTCAAGTTAGTTAAAGAAGCGATGGAATTTTTGTTGGATATATTTGATGACATCAGTATTTAGAACTATCAGAGTTTGTGATCAGAGTTTGCCATCATATTTTGATGATTGGAAGATATCAGAGTTTATGAAGCCATTAGTATTTGACAGATCATAGTTTAATATCAGCATTTATTTATTAGTATTTGTCAAAACTGATTTCTAGAAAGTAATTGATTCTCTCTAGAAGACTTTTATTTGCAGAGATATGTCGATGTATGAATTTACTTATTTGTAGCAGTCAATAGTTGGATATGTATTAGGATTCCTTATTCATATATATCATATCAACTATTTGATTGTGTAATTGTGCAGTATATAAGTACATATTAGGTTAAAACTTTATGTGCCGTGCATTTTTTATCATACAAATAACCTAGCAGCTCTCAAGGATATATGTTCATCATTTGAGAGAGTATTATAATCAGTTTTTATTCATTAATATAAAAACTGTTCTTCACTGTTGAGTACTTAATTCGACTTAATTTTTATAACTGTATTCACCTCCATCTACAGTTTACTTAAAGGACTAGCAATTGGTATCAGAGCTTGTTGTTGATACATAAACAATTTAAAATCCAGAAAATAATCAATAATGGCAGAAAAAGAAACTCAAAAGAATCCCCCGCCAATACCATCCATAAACCAAATTAACCATAACATGAGCTGATATGAGGCTATCAAGGTTCCAATCTTGAAGATTAATGAATATCCTATATGGAAAGTTAAGATGGCTATGTGTCTGGAAGCAACAAATCCTAAATATCTGACATGATTTATGATGATCCTCACAGACCCATGAAACTGGCTGTTGTAGCTCCTGGTTAGGAGGAAAAGATGGTTGATAAGGATAAAAAGGATTATACTCCTGAGGATCTTTCATCTATTATGAAAGATGCAAAAGTCAGACATCTTTTGCATAGCAGTCTAGACAATGTGATGTCCAATATGGTGATTAGATGCAAAACAACCAAGGAAATTTGAGACACTTTGGAGATTAATTGTCAGGGCACAACTGCTATCAAGAAGAATAGAATGACAATACTCACTCAGGAGTATGAGCATTTTGACTGAAAAGTTGATGAGTCTTTGACTGAAATCTATGATAAATTTCAGAAATTGCTGAATAATTTGTCACTTGTTGATTAAAAAAGTATAATCCAGAAGATTCAAACTTGAAGTTTCTTCTTACACTCCCTGAAAAGTGGGACTTCAAAGTCAAATCAATAAGGGATACCTATGAACTTGAAGAAATATTTTTGGATGAGATTTATGAGATGCTGAAAACTCATAAACTGGAGATGGAGCAAAGGAACAAGAGGAAATGGCCTAGAGCAAGACAAGTTACACTCAAGGCTGAGAAAAAACCAAGAGAGAAGTTTGGAAGAAAAAGCCATTCAAAAGGAAAGGCTATGATTGCAAAGTCTAATACTGAGTCATCAAATACTGATGATGACTCAAACTCTGATGATTACTCAAACTCTGAAAGTGATCATGATGATGATGAGAATATTTTATAAATGGATGCTCTCTTAGTTAAAAGCTTCAAGAAGATGGCCTACAAGAACCTCAAGAAATGGAAAAGGTTTTCCAGAAAAGGCTCCAGTTCCTCAAACTCTGATAGGAGGAATTTCAAGAAAAATGATGGGAAGGAGTCAAGGTCTGGGAAAATTGACAAGTCAAAGATCAAGTGTTACAACTGTAATGGAGTTGAACACTTTGCAGCTGATTGTAGAAAGCCAAATGATGAAAAGAAAAAGGCTTGATTACAAAGAAGAAGAATTGGGTTGACATATCAGAATCTGATGAGAGTACAAACTATGCTCTCATGGTAAATGCTGATAGTGAACTTGAGGCTACTGAGATAAAGGTACCTCAAACTACTTTTGCTTTTGATATCGATGATATATGTGAATTAAGGCTATTTTTTAAAACTCTAGATGTTAGTTATAGGGCTCAACCACTTGAAGATTCTTGGATTAGAATTGAAAATTTTGACTTAAAGAAAAAAATGATCACCTAAAAGCCGAGTTAGTTTCATGCTAAAAATTTAAAAAGAAAGAGATGATGCTATTTATGTTAAAGAAAATTTGTTAGAAAAGCATGATTATCTAGAAAAAAAAGGAATTAGCTAAATAAAGAGAGGTTATTAAACTTTGAAATAATTCAGGAAAGATAACTCAAGAAATTATAGAAAGTGGCTGTTGGGGATCACGATTACGTTATGCAAATAAATCTATTACTGATGAATAAATGAGAAAGAAACTGAGAAGATTAAACCAGTAAATACTAATACAAAGGTAAAACTGAACAAGTCTCAATTAAAACCTATTAAGTTTTATTTAAGTGCTGATAGTATCAAGTCAGTAAATGTGAAAGGTTCAACATCAGCGCCTAAGTCACACTTGATGTAACATCCGGGATATCGCGTGTAATTATTTTCATCAATAAATAATTTTTATATGATTATTATATGATTTTTGATTAATTATCTGATGATTGGTGTGAATATGTGAATGCTTATATGGGATACAGTATAAGTTTGCTAATTTTATTATGACCAGAATAAAATATAGATAATTATGGTATTTTTCTGGTAATTTTTGGACTGTTAAATGATTTTATATTGATTTATGAATTTATTAATTATTTTCTGAATAATTACAAAATTATTTTATAAAGCCGGGAACCGTCCGACTTCAACCGTTTTTACAACCCGAAACTCTTCCGAAAACTCCTTTCTAACCTAATCTGGTAATTCTGGATATTTTCAGTGTTTTGACTTTTTCAATCGGATTATGGTTTGACCCGTGCGCGGCCCAGCGCAAGATTTCGATACGATAATCATTTCGGTGAATCAACAAAACCCGTATTCTCAAAGGACGGGATAATATTACGTTATTTTCGTATAAAGTATTTTATAAGAAGCCCGGTTTGGATAATTATCCAGTACGGGTATCAAATTGGATCGTTTTTGCAGTTACTTAGCGGCTAAGTAACTAATTTAACGATCCAAAATGATCCAAAACGAACCAATATTCCAAAAATATATATAGCCTACTTATTATTTCATTTTATTCATTTATTCATTTGCAACCAGTGCAAATACGGTAAATACAGAGAAAAACCCTAGAAACCGACACGTTCTTCAGAATCAAAAGTATGAACGAAGGCGTTATCGAACTCCGATTCAGTCGTGCAGCATATCAAAACGAAGCTCTCGAAAAGTACTTTCATAATCAATCATCCGTTTATTGCAAGAATCAAGGTATTTTTCTGATTTATTTATTTTATTTCGAATTATTTATATTTAAATTATGAAAATTTATTCTTGATGTTGTTGATATGATTTAATGATTCCATCTGGTAGATAATATTTTTCTGGTCAATTTGGTATATTATATGTCAAAAACCGAGTTCAATAACATATCAAAATTGATGTTTGATTCTGAACACTTGAAATCAGGGTTTATATTCACGAATAAATTCAATCGAAATTTGGGATTTTTACAATAGTTGATTCTAGATATGTTTGATGAGTACCAACAGTTAGATCGTGTTATGGGCAATCGAACCATGTAAGGAAATTTGAGTTTAGACACCGGAATCAGATGGCCGGAAAACCTTCGAACTCGCCGGCGTTAATGGCGAGTTCGTGGGGGAATATATTATAGGGGATATAAACCCTAAAGGAAATCATCCCTGTATTGCTGTTTCGATTTGGAACTAGTTGGCACAAAGAATAGCATCAAACGACTTCTGAATTTACACGAGTTGGCTTCGCCGGAAAACTTCCCTGGCCACCAGATTCTGGAACCGGCCGGCTGTTCTTGAATGACCCGGTCGGGTCGATTTCGACACGGGATACAACCCGGTTTCAATTCAAGATTATACTGAATCAAATTCTTTCAACTGTTTTTACACTTAGGTCACTGAAGTTATAGATTTTTCCAAAAATTGGATTCCTATTTACTTTTTTTAAAAAGATATTGTTATTATTTAAAAATCATAAAAAAAAAGTTATTTAACTATTTTAAATTCAGAAAATTCTTTTTATTATTTATGCACTTAAAAATAAATCAAAATTATTTTATTAATTATTTTTAATTAGTTTTTAATTATTTTAATTAATCGATTAATTTATTATTAATTGATTAATTAATTTAGTTAATTATTAATTAATTTTAATTGATTTAATAATTAGATTTAATTATTCTTTTTTGAATTAAAAATTCTGAAAAATAGTTTCGAGTTTTAAAATATTATCTTAAATTATTTTCAAGGCTCGATAATTATTATAAAATTATTTTAAAGCCAGATTCGGGTACTCGAACCTTATGAATAATTATAAAATGATTCGGAGTCCCGTTTAAATTCCGAAAATTGTTCAAAAATTCACATTAAATACCTGGAAGATCATTTTAACCCCGAATCTTCTTTGAAAAATTATTTTGATCAAATACCTTACGTATTATATGCTACGTGCTCACTGATTGATGTGTTATATGCCTATGTGGTTATGGTTTGACTGTTTTAGTCATAACTTTCAATCCGTAAATCGGATTTGAGTGAAACGAAGGCTAGATAAAAGTTTATGACGTCTATGTGACGATTAGAATAATATGAGTATGTATAATTGATAGATACTTGTGATGCCTAGCAGAGTCAGCAAGGCATAGAAAAGGAAACCAGTGATCCATAAATAGAATCGAAGCGTAGAAAGAGAAGGCAAGTGATTGATAAATAGAAGCAAGACATAGAAAGAGAAGGAAAGTGGTTGATGAGTAAAACTATTAAATGAGTACAAGTAAAGTGGAAATCGTCGATGATAAGGCAAGTACTTCTGAACTTCTCTTCAAGATATATTACAAATATTTTCGAACTGTTTTTATAACATGTCGCTATTATTCAAAATAATATTTGTTCTATATTATAAGTGCTTTAAACTATTTAACCTTAAACCCTGATTCTTATTGATCTTGAACCATAAGCCTTATTCTTCATAAACCATTGATTGTTGAATTCCCAGATACGAACAATACACATATGATACTACTCCACAAATACATATCTACCACATACTGATTCTGATATTAAATTTCTTAACATACCAACCCTTATCCCTTGTTTAACAGATGACCAATTCTTGGAACCCTTGAACCCTTGGTCTTCTACTTTCTGATTCTTTCCTTGATTGAAAGCCAATCTTTTTGAATTCCTTGTTATACCGACATAGTAATTTGAATAACCCTATGCTTCAAGATAAATATTGTTTATGATTCAGCTTATTGATTACATTGGTTATCATTTTGAATTGTTTTAGAATTGGATGGTTTTATAAATGTGGACCAGATTTGTGGTCGTACCAGATTCATGGTCATAGTAGGCCAATGCGTGCCTTGGATCCAGTATATAAAGCAAATCTGGGAGCCTTGCTCGGGGTTAGTGTGCGACTGATCAGCAGCCTAACCTTGGTTTTTAGAATGAAAATTGAATATCCAATTCTAATTATTGCTTATTGAGAAACTTGATTCTTCTGAATCATTCCAATTGGTGATTGTTTAACCTCAATTGCTGATATTATTACTTGCTGAACTAGTAAGCTCATTCTTGCAAAAAAAATTATGTTTTCAACAGTTGGAAAGGAAATTGTTGGTAACGAGGATTCCCTTTCCAGTTTGCGAGCTAGGATTTCCGGTTAAGTTGGATCGAGCTAGCAGGAACTTTATATTATAGATGAGTTGTGTAAGATTGTAAGTACGATATCCTTAGCCATTGTAAGTTGAATTAGTTTGGATTTGGTACGATGTAATAAAAGTTAAGTTCATTGCTTGTATTCATATTTTAACCTGTTGTGATCCATGGTTGTGTACAGAAGGGTCAATGCATATAATACTTTATATAAAGGTTTAATTATTGTGGTGTGTGTTGTGAGCCCCAAACTTCTGACCCAGGTTTGGAGGGCGTCACAGGTTGGTATCAGAGCTACAGGTTATAAGTCAGTGAAACAAGCCTAAATTCTCGGGAATAGATAGAGGGTTAGGATTAGGATAAGATAATAGAAAGATAGAACGTCGAGAGGCTGAGTGCGGTCAAATAATAGGATTTAGTGGGATTCGTGATAAAATTCGACATCCTTATCTAGCGACATGATTTTCAGATGGCGGTGATGGAAGATTCTTTTATCCCTGGATCGTTCGATCATTCGGAGCCTTCAATCAGAAGACTATCATTTGATTCACGCCTTGCTCGTCCACCTGTGTTAGCCATGTCACTTCCTGTTACAGCAATCCTACCTTTTCATGTTATTATCTTATCCCCTGATGTGAGGCTATCTATTCAAGAATTTCCCCCACACGCTGATTCTAGTTCTACCGGATATTCAGTTGTGCGCGCATCTTTTCTGTCTACTCTACATTTTGTTCTATAACATCCGTTCAAAACTTGTCTTATGGAGTAACAACACCTAGAAGGATGGATTCGAAAGCTATAACGTATGGTGAGTACACGAGGCATTAATAAATGTTAAAAGAACCTAGAGTGAGGATACGTGTGTTGCAAAAGATAGTCGCTACCAGATTATAGGGAGCTACTAATGATTATGCCACCCACGATTATCTTGTGGAGTGAGCTAGATGGATCTTTAAAGAAATTTAAGAGGATTGGAAATCGAGAGCTTTCTTGAAATTATATGATGATGATATGATCAAACATGATACGTATAGAAGTAATGTGATATAAATCGACCTTGTATTATAAAAAAAATCTGATGATTACTAGATAGATTTGTTATACTTAGTAACCGTATGAGATGAGGATGGGAATGTTACCAGTATGGAAGACTAGAAGTGAAGTTACGAATAAGATAGTATGCAACGGTAACTGGAGTTTTGTTGACCAAAGAAGGCAAAATGGACCGAATAAGGGGTAGAAAATATATGGAAATGAATGGGCTCTTATCTGATTATTTCCCTAACTGGATTCCTTGTGATAATTGAGAAGGACGACAACCAACTCATATAGTAATGACGACCATGTGTATGATTTTCAAAATTTTAAACAGTTTTTAAAAGAGATTTTTCTTCACAAATTTCTTTCTAAAAATTCCTTGGAACAAAACAAGTTTTAAAACTTGGTTGTCCAATTACTACTTGAGTTTCTTGTTTGTTATAAGATACAGATTATCCAGACGAATACTTATTCTAGAAATTAGTATGGTTCATTTAGAAGGCCAAATAAAATCGCTATTATGAAGAAGATGTGATTGTTCCTAGTAGAAGAATGCAAATGTTGTTTTATAAGCTCAACGATAGAACCAATTTATGGAGAAACTGTTCATCCAATTTCTAAGACGATTAAAGTTCGAAGAACACGTCGATTCACGAGAAGCTGAGTACGAGCAAAGAAGATTAAGAAAATCTCTAGACCCTCTAAAGGGAGAACATTATTAGCAAAAGAGGCGACAAGTTGAATGATCAGCAGCATAAGCGAAATTTGAAGTTGTGATTGTTAATCTCGTAAAGCGTGAAAATAGGGTCAAATTATAGAAATATTGAACATGGTAGCGCAACGCGAAAGATACAAGACCCAGTACAGGGGAATTTATTCTAATAATTGATTTAAAAAAGTATTTCAGAGAACTTTCTAAAGTTAATATATGACTCATAATGGGATTTATTGATCGGACAAGCGTTGAAGCTGTAAATAGATAAAATGCGGATGTCAACCAATTATATCAATCTTTCTTATCATTCTTATAAATCTCGAGTAAAGTATGAACTTCTTTCATGATCAGCTTTATAAGGTAATTGTTGAATCCCTTTCAAATCATTCATTCTTCAAAATATTGTTTCCTAATCGGGACAAGCAGTGTTATGGTGTGACGATTTGTCGAAATGATAAAGAGTCTGGTGGGACGCCACCTAATCATATGCTGTGTGCCATATGGTATGAAAGACTGGCCATCTTGAGTACTAATATGGTTGTCTCATTCCTATTCAAATCATTATTCATTCATTCTTCTTAAATCCTGATTTGTTGATTTATGAATTTCTCCGATTGTTTCCTTGTACTCTTATCCCTTATAGAAAGTTTTCAATCAAAATCATATACACAAATTTCTTCTTGTGTATGGTCTACTCTTTGAATGTTTTAAAAAGGAAGCGAAATGAACCCGTGTAGCAGACGGAGTTACACAACAAGTGTGGACAATTGCAAGCCGATGAATGGTGGACATTTACGTGTAGAGGAGGATCATTATGCCGATAATGGAATTATTGCGAGGACATCAAATCAAAGGTGGAAATCTATATGCATGATACGTTTTGAGTCTGAGATTTTGGCATGAATTGAAGTAATTAGCAAACCGTATGAAATAAATTAACTAGAAAAATAACAAAATAAAGTTGTATATATGAGGTGAGGAAAATGATCAATTGGACAATGAAGACGAATGAAGAAATTCTTAATAATAACCATATAATTCATTAAAACGTTGCAAAAAAATGATATCTCGATCATGTGGGAGATATTCGTCATGAAGATTCAAAATTAAAGAAATGATAGATGTGAATAAACTTTAAGTGTGTTCATCAAAGGATGATTGAGTTTTCCCACTCAAGTAAGTGAGTTGTGGTAAAATTTATGCTTGTAGCAGGAACGACAAAGAAGGTTCAATATGGAAAGACATAAGGGGAGATGAAGGTATGGTGGTTTGACTGCAATAAATTTTAAAGATGTAAAGCTTTAAAACCAAATGAACTCATTCGCAAGATTTTAAGAATGTTGGTTGAGACCAGGTGTCGGTCATCAGAGGTTGAACAAGTTAACTAATAAGAACAAGTGTATATTGCCAAGGATGGACGAATTGTTAAGTAGAGAGCTTTATTTAAAACATGAACTAGAAGAATTCTAGAATAATTTATAATTATACTCAGTATTGATATCCTGCTATAATCAGAAGATATGAGAAAGGACATGGTATCATCAGAATCGTTCGCTATAATCCTAGGTTGAACTAAAATATGGATTGTACTGATTAACATTACATAAGAGGGTGAAATGGTGAGTTTAGAAAGTGGCAGTGGATTGGTACACATGAGGATTGATTGTTGGTTGTTTGATTGATTATTGGTGTCGGCTTGAGTCCGACTGGTAGTCAATAATATAGAGGAGATGCTGCCTAAATTTTCAGAGATTATCCTGCTTTTAAAGATAGAATGTAAACTTTCGTATGTTATTGATATTCTTGCGATACTCCAAATAATTGTGATCTTGGTTCTCGAGGGAGGTTGTTAAACCCAATTCGACTATATATAATTGGTCTTTGATTTCATTTAGCTAGTCATCACGTGGTACAATTGATCAATTAAGTGAGTTAATTGGTTAATTTTATCAACTAATGGCCAGTTAGACGGAAATCGATTCCAATTAGATTAAGTCAAATTTTGATGTGACTTTCAAATCCAAAATCAAAACAATGAGGAATCAGGAAAAAGTAAAGACGCTAGTAGAATTCAGAAATTGCTGCAAATGTGTGATTTTTTACTTGGATGGGTATGCCCTTCATAATGGACAAGAGAAATAAAAAGTCATTTGTATGGACAAGTGAGAAGAATATTTTCAAGAGCTAAAGATTTAAGATGAAGCAACGAGAAGAAAGGAAGAAGGGAGATGGAATAAAGTAGAAATTAATAATTACACCAATATGGATGTCATTAGACAGTCAATGGGATGTAATCATCTGCAACAAAGTTTCATCAAAGGACATCTTGTTTCTAAATTGTTTTGATAATCATACAATAAATGATTTGTCAAGTATTTCTGTTTTGGATTAAGTGTGAGATATAGTTTTACTTCAGTTTCTGAGTGATGTTGGTACTTAGGTTGTTGTTAGATATCAGAAGTGGTATTAATACAGATGATTGATGTTTACTTCAGAATGGGATGTTGTGAGCATCAAAGTTCGTATTAATATCTAATTTGATATGACAGCAAAATGATTATTAATGAGTATTGATAATCATACAATAAATGATTTGTCAAGTATTTCTATTTTGGATTAAGTGTGAGATATAGTTTTACTTCAGTTTCTGATTGATGTTGGTACTTAGGTTGTTGTTAGATATCAGAAGTGGTATTAATACAGATGATTGATGTTTACTTCAGAATGGGATGTTGTGAGCATCAAAGTTCATATTAATATCTAATTTGATATGACAGCAAAATGAGTATTAATGTCAAGAGTTCGGTTTTGAATAAGCTATGAGAATGAAGAATGGAGATAGGAAAGGAAGTGGAATCAAAAGGATGATAAAGAAAATTTCATAAGACGCCGGGAAAAGTAAACGTAGTAACAGATGCATTAATCAGAAAGGAAAGACCGAAAGTGTTGACAGTCAGAAGAATTATACAAGGAATTTCAAAAGTTGAAATTGGAAGCCAGAGCTTGCAAACCTAACAATGCAAAGATGTATAGTATGACTTTTCAGTCAGAATAGCTAGAGAGGGTAAAGAAATGTCAAGGGGAAATAATAGATTAATATATTAACCGTTAGAAGAAAAAAATATATATACTCAAAAAGATGATCAAGACATTCCCAGATTTTATTTCATAATTTGGAATTCCACTAGTGACAGAATTGAAGGATGGAACTTTACAAGAAGCTCACAACTCAAGATATTCGATCCATCCATGAAATTCCAATATGTATAGAGATTTAGAGGAAAATCATTGGTGGCCAGATATGAAGAAAGAAATGGTGGGATAGATTAGAAAATGATACGCGTGTCAAGGAGTTAAGGCGGGACATCAAAGACTAGATGGATATATTTCTCCAAGAAACGTCATGGTGATGCCACCTGAGAACCAAAGGTGAGGAAAGCGTTAATTGTATTATTATTAATAGGTTATTTTAATCTGATCATTTTCATTTAGTAATAAACAGTTTATCCCATAAGTGGGTTAGTTGCTGCTTAAAGAAATGGTGGTACGTCATCAAATCCAGAAACTAATTGTAGATAATCAATAATGCGTGATTTAAAATTTGACAGAAGTATTCAGAATACGATAAATTATGTCGAACAAGAATGGTATGTACTACTTCTAGATGAACGGATATTAAGTAAAGCGGAACTGAAAAGATAGGAATCTGGTTGAACAATGATAACTCAAGAGATTCAAGCTATTCCGAAGGTATGATACGAGACATAGATGTCAAAGAAAATTTTCTGATAGTATGGCATAAGGAAAGAATAAACGTTATATGTAGATAGACGTCAAGGAAAGCATTGTGGTCAGTTTCATATGAGAACTCCTTAGAATCAAAATAAATGTTGATATGGGTTAAAAATATGTCGGTGATGCCTCCAGGTCAGTGTACTTTCTTTAAAATGGTAAGATATCTTCACTCCATAAACACCCTCGATTGTGATTTAAGGAAAATAAAATATGGTGATAAGTTTGTGAGTCAGTCATATTCAGTCGAGATTTTCTTGTTAATTCTTAACCCTGGAGTAATCTCGAGAATGTTAGAAATCGAATACGCCATGGTTCAGTATATCATTTACAGATGGACGAGAAGATTAAAAGAATGATTAAAGACCCTGGAATGCGATTGGAAGCGATTATGAACTAAGTTAGCAGAATAGAGAAACATGTGGGAATGGGGTTCAATAACCAGTAGCTATTACAAATGTTCATGAGCACGAATTACTAGAATTACGAAGAAAGGATAATTAGTAAGAATTACGCTAGTCCTTTTGAGACAGTAAAATTGTCATGATAAGTGTAAGTAAGTTGGCTTCACCGCCACACTTTTAGTAGATTCATAAGGTATTTATATGTGTACACTCAGGAAGAATAATTTAGCTCCATTATATATAAAATGGAGACTTGGGTTGAATTATATGAGCATCAGATGGATTATGATGCCAATAAGAGACTGTTAAGTAGTGAGTGATGCTGCAAGTAAAAGTTTATGAAAAGTTGTAGGGTTGAAAGATCAACCTGAGAAAATGGAAGTGAGATACTTGAATATATCATTATTTGATCCTTAGTATGATTCTGGGGACATAATCCTTTTAAGGGGGGAAGGATGTAACATCCGGAATAACCCGTGTAATTATTTTCATCAATAAATAATTTTTATATGATTATTATATGATTTTTGATTAATTATCTGATGATTGGTGTGAATATGTGAATGCTTATATGGGATACAGTATAAGTTTGCTAATTTTATTATGACCAGAATAAAATATAGATAATTACGGTATTTTTCTGGTAATTTTTGGACTGTTAAATGATTTTATATTGATTTATGAATTTATTAATTATTTTCTGAATAATTACAAAATTATTTTATAAAGTCGGGAACCGTCCGACTTCAACCGTTTTTACGTTTTTACAACCCGAAACTCTTCCGAAAACTCCTTTCCAACCTAATCTGGTAATTCCGGACATTTTCCGTGTTTTGACTTTTTCAATCCGGATTACGGTTTGACCCGTGCGCGGCCCGGCGCAAGATTTTCGATACGATAATCATTTCGGTGAATCAACAAAACCCGTATTCTCAAAGGACGGGATAATATTAAGTTATTTTCGTATAAAGTATTTTATAAGAAGCCCGGTTTGGATAATTATCCAGTACGGGTATTAAATCGGATCATTTTTGCAGTTACTTAGCGGCTAAGTAACTAATTTAACGATCCAAAACGAACCAATATTCCAAAAATATATATAGCCTATTTATTATTTCATTTTATTCGTTTATTCATTTGCAACCAGTGCAAATACGGTAAATACAGAGAAAAACCTTAGAAACCGATACGTTCTTGAGAATCAAATGTATGAACGAAGGCGTTACCGAACTCCGATTCAGGCGTGCAGCATATTAAAACGAAGCTCTCGAAAAGTACTTTCATAATTAATCATCCATTTTTTTGCAGGAATCAAGGTATTTTTCTGATTTATTTATTTTATTTTGAATTATTTATGAATTAAATTATGAAAATTTGTTCTTGATGTTGTTGATATGATTTGATGATTCCACCTGATAGATAATATTTTTCTGGTCAATTTGGTATATTATATATCAAAAACCGAGTTCAATAACATATCGAAATTGATGTTTGATTCTGAACACTTGAAATCAGGGTTTATATTCATGAATAAATTCAATCGAAATTTGGGATTTTTACAATAGTTGATTCTGGATATGTTTGATGAATACCAACAGTTAGATCCTGTTATGGGCAATCGAACCATGTAAAAAAATTTGAGTTTGGACACCGGAATCAGATGGCCGGAAAACCTTCGAACTCGCCGGCGTTAATGGCGAGTTCGTCGGGGAATATGTTATAGGGGATATAAACCCTAAAGGAAATCATCCATGTATTGTTGTTTCGATTTGGAACTAGTTGGCACAAAGAATAGCATCAAACGACTTCTGAATTTACACGAGTTGGCTTTTCCGGAAAACTTCCCCGGCCACCGGATTCTGGAACCGGACGGCTGTTCTTGAATGACCCGGTCGGGTCGATCTCGACCCGGGATACAACTCGGTTTCAATCCAAGATTATCCTGAATCAAATTCCTTCAACTATTTTTACACTTAGGTCACTAAAGTTATAGATTTTTCCAAAAATTGGATTCCTGTTTAATATTTTTTAAAAATGATATTGTTATTATTTAAAAATCAGAAAAAAATAGTTATTCAACTATTTTAAATTCAGAAAATTCTTTTTATTGTTTATGTACTTAAAAATAAATCAAAATTATTTTATTAATTAATTTTAATTAGTTTTTAATTATTTTAATTAATCGATTAATTTATTATTAATTGATTAATTAATTTAACTAATTATTAATTAATTTTAATTGATTTAATAATTAGATTTAATTATTTATTTTTGAATTAAAAATTCTGAAAAATAGTTTCGAGCTTTAAAATATTATCTTAAATTATTTTCAAGGCTCGATAATTATTATAAAATTATTTTAAAGCCAGATTCAGGTACTGGAACCCTATTATTAATTATAAAATGATTCGGACTCCCGTTTAAATTCCGAAAAATGTTCAAAAATTCGCATTAAATACCTGGAAGATCATTTTAACCCCGAATATTCTTGAAAAATTATTTTGATCAAATACCTTACGTATTATGTGCTACGTGCTCACTGATTGATGCATTATATGCCTATGTGGTTGTGGTTTGACTGTTTTAGTCATAACTTTCAATCCGTAAATCGGATTTGGGTGAAACGAAGGGTAGATAAAAGTTTATGACGTCTATGTGACGATTAGAATAATATGAGTATGAATAATTGATAGATACTTGTGATTCTTAGCAGAGTCAGCAAGGCATAGAAAAAGAAACCAGTGATCCATAAATAGAATCGAAGCGTAGAAAGAGAAGACAAGTGATTGATAAATAGAAGCAAGACATAGAAAGAGAAGGAAAGTGGTTGATGAGTAAAACTATTAGATGAGTACAAGTAAAGTGGAAATCGTTGATGATAAGGCAAGTACATCTGAACTTCTCTTCAAGATATATTGCAAATATTTTCGAACTGTTTTCATAACATGTCGCTATTATTCAAAATAATTATTATTCTATATTACAAGTGCTTTAAACTATTTAACATTGAACCTTGATTCTTATTGATCTTGAGCCATAAGCCTTATTCTTATAAACCATTGATTGTTGAATTCCCAAATACGAGCCATACACATATGATACTACTCCACAAATACATATCTACCACATACTGATTCTGATATTGAATTTCTTAACATACCAACCCTTATCCCTTGTTTAACAGAAGACCAATTCTTGGGAACCCTTGGTCTTCTACTTTCTGATTCTTTCCTTGATTGAAAGCCAATATTTTTGAATTCCTTGTTATACCGACATAGTATTGTGAATAACCCTATGCTTCAAGATAAATGTTGTTTATGATTCAGCTTATTGATTTCATTGGTTATCATTTTGAATTGTTTTAGAATTGGATGGTTTTATAAATGTGGACCAGATTCGTGGTCGGACCAGATTCGTGGTCATAGTAGGCCAATGCGTGCCTTGGATCCAGTATATAGAGAGCAAAGCTGGGAGCCTTGCTTGGGGTTAGTGCATGACTGATCAGCAGCCTAACCTTGGTTTTTAAAATGAAAATTGAATATCCAATTCTTATCATTGCTTATTCAGAAACTTGATTCTTCTGAATCATTCCAATTGGTGATTTTTTAACCTCAATTGCTGCTATTATTACTTGCTGAGCTTGTAAGCTCATTCTTGCCAAAAAATTTATATTTTCAACAGTTGGAAAGGAAATTGTTGGTAACGAGGATTCCCTGTCCAGTGTGCGAGCTAGGATTTCCGGTTAAGTTGGATCGAGCTAGCAGGAACTTTATATTATAGATGAGTTGTGTAAGATTGTAAGTACGATATCCTTAGCCATTGTAAGTTGAATTAGTTTGGATTTGGTACGATGTAATAAAAGTTAAGTTCATTGCTTGTATTCATACTTTAACCTGTTGCAATCCATGGTTGTGTACAGAAGGGTCAATGCATATAATAATTTATATAAAGGGTGTGTGTTGTGAGCCCCAAACTTCTGACCCGGGTTTGGAGGGCGTCACAGGTTGGTATCAGAGCTACAGGTTATAAGTCAGTGAAACAAGCCTAAATTCTCGGGAATAGATAGAGGGTTAGGATTAGGATTAGATAATAGAAAGATAGAACATCGAGAGGTTGAGTGCGGTCAAATAATAGGATTTAGTGGGATTCGTGATGAAATTCGACATCCTTATCTAGCGACGTGATTTTAAGATGGCGGCGATGGAAGATTCTTTTATCCCTGGATCGTTCGATCATTCGGAGCCTTCAATCAGAAGACTATCATTTGATTCACGCCATGCTCGTCCACCTGTGTTAGCCATGTCACTTCCTGTTACAGCAATTCTACCTTTTCATGTTATTATCTTATCCCCTGATGTGAGGCTATCTATTCAAGAATTTCCCCCACACGCTGATTTTAGTTCTACCGGATATTCAGTTGTGCGCGCATCTTTTATGTCTACTCTACATTTTGTTCTATAACATCCGTTCAAAACTTGTCTTATGGAGTAACAACACCTAGAAGGATGGATTCGAAAACTATAACATATGGTGAGTACACGAGGCATTAAGAAATGTTAAAAGAACCTAGAGTGAGGATACGTGTGTTGCGAAAGATAGTCGCTACCAGATTATAGGGAGCTACTAATGATTATGCCACCCACGATTATCTTGTGGAGTGAGCTAGATGTATCTTTAAAGAAATTTAAGAGGATTGGAAATCGAGAGCTTTCTTGAAATTATATGATGATGATATGATCAAACATGATACGTATAGAAGTAATGTGATATAAATCGACCTTGTATTATAAAAAAAATCTGATGATTACTAGATAGATTTGTTATACTTAGTAACCGTAATAGATGAGGATGGGAATGTTACCGGTATGGAAGACTAGAAGTGAAGTTACGAATAAGATAGTATGCAACGGTAACTGGAGTTTTGTTGACCAAGGAAGGCAAAATGGACCGAATAAGGGGTAGAAAATATATGGAAAGGAATGGGCTCTTATCTGATTATTTCCCTAACTGGATTCCTTGTGATAGTTGAGAAGGACGACAACCAACTCATATAGTAATGACGACCATGTGTATGATTTTCAAAATTTTAAACAGTTTTTAAAAGAGATTTTTCTTCACAAATTTCTTTCTAAAAATTCCTTGGAACAAAACAAGTTTCAAAACTTGGTTGTCCAATTACTACTTGAGTTTCTTGTTTGTTATAAGATACAGATTATCCAGACGAATACTTATTCTAGAAATTAGTATGGTTCATTTAGAAGGCCAAATAAAACCGCTATTATGAAGAAGATGTGATTGTTCCTAGTAGAAGAATGCAAATGTTGTTTGATAAGCTCAACGATAGAACTAATTTATGGAGAAACTGTTCATCCAATTTCTATGACGATTAAAGTTCGAAGAACATGTCGATTCACGAGAAGCTGAGTACGAGCAAAGAAGATTAAGGAAATCTCTAGACCCTCTAAACGGAGAACATTATTAGCAAAAGAGGCGACAAGTTGAATGATCAGCAGCATAAGCGAAATTTGAAGTTGTGATTATAAATCTCGTAAAGCGTGAAAATAGGGTCGAATTATAGAAATATTGAACATGGAAGCGCAACGCGAAAGATACAAGACCCAGTACAGAGGAATTTATTCTAATGATTGATTTAAGAAAGTATTTCAGAGAACTATTTAAAGTTAATATATGACTCAGAATGGGATTTATTGATCGGACAAGCGTTGAAGCTGTAAACAGATAAAATGCGGATGTCAACCAATGATATCAATCTTTCTTATCATTCTTATAAATCTCGAGTAAAGTATGAACTTCTTTAATGATCAGCTTTATAAGGTGATTGTGTTGGATTTTTAACGCAGCGGGGGCATGGCAAAACACTTTTACACATACAAAATCTAAATAAAAATATATAAATCGTGAATAAAAATTCGAGGGATCGAATCTAACCTTTTAAAATAATTCAGAGACAACGATCTGAGATCCTTAGCAGTTGCTCCTCAAGTGTGAAGCACTCCACCGGTATCCACCAAGAAAACGATGTTAAGGAGGAGGAAGAAGGTGGAGAGAATTGGGTTTTCCAAACTTTTTGGGTTTTCGGGTTTTCGAGGTTGGAATAAAATTAGGGTCTATAATAGTGTATTTATAGGCAAAATTTTCAGCTGAAATTTTCCCATAAATAATATTATTATTATCCCATTTATTATTCTCATTAATAATTAAAACACCTTTTAATTATTAATCCTTTTTCTAAACACTTTAGAAATAATTCTCTCTCTTGATTTAATTTCCAAAAATTAAATCCTTTAATTAATAATATTAAGAACTTTTCTTAATTAATTTATAATCAATTAAATCTTATTTAATTAATTATTAAATTTTCCAATTAATTATTTATTTCACAAATAAATAATTATTAGCCATTATTAATTAATTCCTCCACCATTAAATCATTCTCCTTTTATGGTGTGACCCTGTAGGTTCAATATTAAGCCGGTAGTAGAAATAAATAATAATAAAACTATTTTATCATTATTTATATAAATTCTCTAATTTATTAAATATGATTAATTAATTAATCACATTTATTCTACATCGTGAGTGATGCTTCTCAACATATCGCGACTATCCGGATAATATGAATTCACTGCTTAGAATACCAAGAACCTGTCAGTGAATAGTTACCGTACAATAAACTCCTTCTACCCTACAATGTTTCGATTAAATACAAGGCATGGATCTCGTGTCAAGTCTATCTAATTCAATCACTTGCTTACCATTTACTATGCGTAGTTCTATGCAAATTAGAAACTCCTTTCTAATTTCATTTACTCTGGCCAGAGATTCCTGAACTAGCATAAGTGGATCAGCCTTGAACATTCGCTTCCTTCACTGGAAGGGGTAGATCCTTTATTGATCATACACTATCTTCGTGTACAAATTCCTATACCCAGAAGAGCCCTAATAATTGTCCCTGGAGACTAAGAACTAAACCAAAGCATAGTTCAGTGTACACAAGATGACTATGATGACCTCAAGTCTAAGGATACTTGTACAACTATCACTAAGCGAACAACTGCTGACACGTGAGTGAACTCCATCAGTTGTTCAGCTAGGCGAGTCATGTTCAGTGAACTTATTCTATAATAAGCACCTACATACTAGCTATAGTGTCACCACACAAATGTCTATGAGAACAAACATCCTTCATAATGAAGCAAGCATAGTATGTACCGATCTTTGCGGATTATTAATTACCAGTTAGTAATCCTATGACCAGGAACTATTTAAGTTTAGAGTTATCATCTTTTTAGGTCTCACTATTATGATCTCATCATAATCCATAAAAAGCTTTACTCTAAACTATGGTATATCTTATTTAAACACTTAAATTGATAAAGCCCGTAATAAAAACAAAACAAGTCTTTATTAATATCAATGAAATCAAAACAGATTACATAAAAGTTATTCCTAAATCCTTATACATGATTGGACTTAGGACATATTCCTTTCAATCTCCCACTTGTACTAAAGCCAATCACTCTGGTATCTAATACCCATCTCATCTTTATGACGATCAAAGTGACTTTCAAAAAGTAGCTTTGTGAGTGGGTCTGCTATGTTGTTATGTGTGTCAACTCTAATTCAATACAATACAAGAAATGTTACCGCGCTCCCACTAACCCTTTTGTAGACGCATGGTTCATCTTCGTTTTTTTGATAAAATCAAACTCTTTGATTGTCTCATCAAAATGAATGTTCCATCTTTCGAGAAGCCTGCTTTAAACTACATATGGTTCGCAGCAGCTTACACACTAGGTTTTCATTTCTCTTGGAAAGAAAACCATCTGGCTAATTGCCAGATCTCATAGTCGTAGTAAGCAGCATTCGCAAGCAAAATCCGAACTGATTTTAACAGGGCTACAAGTAAAAGGTTTCATCAAAGTCAATCCATTGCCTTTGTTTGAATTCTTTTGCCACAAGCCTGGCCTTAAAGTTCTCCACCTGGCCATCTGCTCTAATCATTCTTTTATATCCAGTATACATAGATTTCTTTCCGGATTTCATGGCACTATGCCATTTCTCTGAGTCAACACTACTCATAGCCTCATTATAGGTCACAGGGTCGTCATCATCAATCATCGACAACTCATTGTCATTCTCAATGACAAGGCCATAATACCTCTCAGGTTGGGGAGACACTCTCCCTGATCTATGAATGGGCTGTTCCACAAAAGGTTGTTCAGTCAGAACAGGTGTTTCCACTTGATCCGTAGTAGTTTGTGCTTCTTGAACTTCATCAAGTTCAATTTTGCTCCCACTGTTTCCTTCAAGGATAAACTCCTTTTCCAAGAAGGTAGCATATCCCACAAAACTACATTTTCCGGATCGATATTCCAGCTTATCTGGGTCAACTTACTTGACATAAGCTGGACATCCCCAAATCTTAACGTGTTTAAAACTCGGTTTCCTTTCTTTCCATATCTCATACGGAGTTTGAGGAACAGATTTGGAAAGCACCTTATTCAGTAAATATGCTGAGGTTTCCAATGCATAACCCCATAGGAATACTGAAAGATTTGCATAGCTCATCATGGACCGAATTATGTCTAACAAAGTTCGATTTCTCCTTTCAGATACCAATCTGGAGGCGTTCACTGGGAGACTATACCATTTACTTTGAGATCATCCAGAAACTCTCCATTCAAGTATTCACCACCTCGATCTAATCGAAGAATTATAATACTATGTTTGGTTGTTTCTCCACTTCATACTTATATTCTTTGAACCTTTCAAAGGCCTCAGACTTGTGTTTCATCAAACACATATCTGAATCCAGATCTATCATCTATGAAAGTAATGAAGTATGAAAATCCACCCATGGCTTGCGTAGACATTGGTCCACATACATCTGTGTGTACCATTCCTAGCAAATTTGCAGTCCTCTCTCCATGTCTACTAAATGGAGACTGTAATGCCACTATAAAGTGAGATTTTCATCATCCCTTTTCTTTTATTAGTTTGTTCAATCTGAAATAAATTATGTCACATACATACAGACCATTATTTAAAGCACCACGTCCATAAAGAATATTATCTCTAAGAATAGAACATTCATTATTCTCAATAATAAATGAAAATCCAGCCAAGTCTAACATGGGAATAATATTCCTCACAATTGAGGGAACAAAATAAAAATTATTTCAAACAATAGTCTTGCCCGTAGGCATATGTAAATGAAATGATTCTATATCTTCATCAGCAACTCTTGCTCCATTTCCATCAGTAGAATCACCTCCTCTTCCTCAAGAGTCCTACTTCTCCTTGGTCCCTGCAACAAATTGCAGATATGAGAACCACAGGCGGTATCTAATACCCAAGTAGAAATGACATATTCACTTCTATTATGAACATACCTGAATCAGAAGCGGTAGTCTCACTACCCTTCTTCTTCAATTCTGCAAGGTAAACCTTGTAGTTCCTCTTCCAGTGCCCCACCTTGTTACAGTGAAAGCAAACAACTTTACTCTCGGGGTCTTCAGGTTTTGGTGGAACCGGCGTTTTCTCACCTACTTTCTTCTTCTTGGAAGGGTTCCTCTTCCTTTTCTTAGGATTAGAACCTTCACCAATCAGAAGAACAGAACTCTTCTTAGGGGAAAAATTCGATTCCGCAGTCTTCAACATGTTGTGGAGTTCAGGCAGGCTGACATCCAACTTATTCATGTGAAAGTTCACAACAAACTGCGAGAATGAACTCGGAAGCGATTGCAAGACCAAGTCTTGGCTCAGCTCCCCATCCATGGCAAAACCAAGTTGTCCAAGACGTTCAATCAAATTGATCATCTTAAGTACATGGTCATTCACAGATGATCCCTCAGACATCCTACAACCGAACAGCTCCTTCGATATCTCATATCGAGCTGTCCTCCCTGCCACATCATACAACTCTTGTAGATGCAAGAGGATAGTGTGAGCATCCATATGCTCATGTTGCTTCTGTAGCTCAATGTTCATGGAAGCTAGCATGATGCATTGAGCAACATTTACATCATCTATCCACTTACGATACACAATATGTTCATCATTATGTGCATCACTAGCAGGTTCAGTAGGCTTAGGTGAGTCAATCACGTATTCCAGCTTCTCAATCCTGAGAACAATTCTCAAGTTTCGAAGCCAGTCAGCATAATTAGGACCAGTCAATTTGTGAGCATCTAGTATGCTCCTGAGTGATAGTGCAGAAGACATAACGTACAAAGTAAATCTGTAAATGATAAACACATAACAACACTTAGCAAATATTCGATTTCATTTCAAAACACTATATGAATCGGGTCTTTATTCATAAGTGGCTCCCACTAGTTTTCCTAATTTATTCAACCCCCTACGTGAAAAATTAAGCATTCATAATGCTAGTGGGAATAGGGATCCTACATTCCATTACACAACCCCGGCTGTGGCACGAAACGCCATGTAATGTTCAATAGGCAGACAACTCTTGTCAATTACATCTTATGTTATTCCCTAATCAAACTTTAGCCTCTTGAATAATTGAGTCACGGCTGTGGCATGACAAACTCAATATTCTAAGTCAAGTCTAACCCAACATTCCGTACAATTGAATCAGTCCCCAAAGGCCCACGGTTGTGGCACGTAACGACCTTTAGATTCTTATTCAATGTACACATCTCTATGTAATAGACAAGTATTTCTTATTTCGAAATCAAAGCCCTCGGCTGTGGCACGAAACGACAATGATTCAAAAATAAGAACTACTTTCTACCATGTTGGAAGGCTATGACCGACACAAGCCTGTTGTGTCATTGGCCAATTACTACTTGATATTATTTAATTTTAGAGGGATTATATTACGTTACAATCATAATCATATTATAAAGAGATTCTTCCTTTTAAATTAAATATTTCAAATCAACAATCAATAATCAGATGATTCCCAGATCGGGTGGAGCATTGTCAAGAGGCGTCACTTAATAACCCTTTCTTACAGATAGATTTCTGTTGTTGACAGAATCATCCTTTCTCTCATATCGAAAATTCATATTCAATTACGTGTTTCACAAACACAAGAATCTCATGATTATATTCATAATATTATTCTTAAGGTTATGAAACAATTTCACTATACTAGGTTGTCTAACAAACGCCTTATGTTCATTTAAGTTCACCTTAATCTATCATCGCATGATAAACTAAGCATATATCACATATATAAACATGAATAAACATCAAGGTAGGCATGTTACATAATCTAGCACATTAGTCTAAGCATTATACATCTCTATGTATCACATGAAGCATTTAAAAGCAATTAAAAATAGTCAAAAACACTTCATGGAAATATAAACAATTCAAAACTTTTATATAAACTAAAATTGATCACTCCATTAGATCCGTCTCGAAAAAACGAATCCAACGGTATATTGCACGCCTAAAACGGAGTTACGAAACTCCCAGAAAATCAATTTTAAAATCAACAGACGGGCTGTAACGCATTACAGGAACGCGTTACAAGCCCTGTAACGCATTCCGGTGCTGCGTTACAAGGGTGTAACGCATTCCATGAATGCGCCACAGGTGTGTAACGCATTCCCGGAATGCGTTACACCCCTATATTTTTTTATTTTTATTTTTTTTTACTGCAGCCGCCGCCTTGCCTTTTTCCTCGGTTTGCGCGCCTGACATCCGCCTAACATGCTGTGTTCTGGTCTGTCTACTTCTCTTTCCGTGCATTCAACCAACAGCAGTACAAGCAGATAACAGATATATACATACAAACAATACATATATATATAATTATTTAATTACGAATTTTAATTGAAACAACTTCAAAAATTCATAATAAAAAATCTATACATCCTAAAATTATGAAAAAAATACCCAGACGATCTACGTCACTTGTAAAACCCAGATCAACATTCAAAATTATTCTGAGAAACGATTTCTCATCAGACAAAATTAATCCATAATATAACTTGTAAAAATCATAATTAATTCATACAAGCACATAAAATTCTGAAATTTTTACCATAGATCTATATGCATACAACCTATGCTCTGATACCAATGTTAGATTTTTAACGCAGCGGGGGCATGGAAAAACACTTTTACACATACAAAATCCAAATAAAAGCATATAAATCGTGAATAAAAATTCGAGGGATCGAATCTAACCTTTTAAAATAATTCGGAGACAACGATCAGAGATCCTTAGCAGTTGCTCCTCATGTGTGAAGCACTCCACCGGTATCCACCAAGAAAACGATGTTAAGGAGGAGGAAGAAGGTGGAGAGAATTGGGTTTTCCAAACTTTTTTGGTTTTCGGGTTTTCGAGGTTGGAATAAAATTAGGGTCTATAATAGTGTATTTATAGGCAAAATTTTCAGCTGAAATTTTTCCATAAATAATATTATTATTATCCCATTTATTATTCTCATTAATAATTAAAAAACCTTTTAATTATTAATCCTTTTTCTAAACACTTTAGAAATAATTCTCTCTCTTGATTTAATTTCCAAAAATTAAATCCTTTAATTAATAATATTAAGAACTTTTCTTAATTAATTTATAATCAATTAAATCTTATTTAATTAATTATTAAATTTGCCAATTAATTATTTATTTCACAAATAAATAATTATTAGCCATTATTAATTAATTCCTCCACCATTAAATCATTCTCCTTTTATGGTGTGACCCTGTAGGTTCAATATTAAGCCGGTAGTAGAAATAAATAATAATAAAACTATTTTATCATTATTTATATAAATTCTCTAATTTATTAAATATGATTAATTAATTAATCACATTTATTCTACATCGTGAGTGATGCTTCTCAATATATCGCGACTATCCGGATAATATGAATTCACTGCTTAGAATACCAAGAACCTGTCAGTGAATAGTTACCGTACAATAAACTCCTTCTACCCTACAATGTTCCGATTAAATACAAGGCATGGATCTCGTGTCAAGCCTATCTAATTCAATCACTTGCTTACCATTTACTATGCGTAGTTCTATGCAAATTAGAAACTCCTTTCTAATTTCATTTACTCTGGCCAGAGATTCCTGAACTAGCAAAAGTGGATCAGCCTTGAACATTCGCTTCCTTCACTGGAAGGGGTAGATCCTTTATTGATCATACACTATCTTCGTGTACAAATTCCTCTACCCAGAAGAGCCCTAATAATTGTCCCTGGAGACTAAGAACTAAACCAAAGCATAGTTCAGTGTATACAAGATTACTATGATGACCTCAAGTCTAAGGATACTTGTACAACTATCACTAAGCGAATAACTGCTGACACGTGAGTGAACTCCATCAGTTGTTCAGCTAGGCGAGTCATGTTCAGTGAACTTATTCTATAATAAGCACCTACATACTAGCTATAGTGTCACCACACAAATGTCTATGAGAACAAACATCCTTCATAATGAAGCAAGCATAGTATGTACCGATCTTTGCGGATTATTAATTACCAGTTAGTAATCCTATGACCAGGAACTATTTAAGTTTAGAGTTATCATCTTTTTAGGTCTCACTATTATGATCTCATCATAATCCATAAAAAGCTTTACTCTAAACTATGGTATATCTTATTTAAACACTTAAATAGATAAAGCCCGTAATAAAAACAAAACAAGTCTTTATTAATATCAATGAAATCAAAACAGATTACATAAAAGTTATTCCTAAATCCTTATACATGATTGGACTTAGGACATATTCCTTTCAGATTGTTGAATCCCTAGAGACAACACTATTATGTTTATTATATGAAACATTTGGATTATTAATTATGATTATATGGATTATTCTAGTAATTTATTATATCTTTATTTTATGTGATAAGATGTTAGATTAATAAATGTCCTTGGAATATGATATGTAAATCTATATCTATAAGTGCGTGACTTAGAAATGAGATTATGAGAATAGAATTGATATTCCTAAAGGTCCCTAGTCAAGTATTATTATTAAGGGACGATAATAAATACATTGAGACTAATGTGTTTGTTGGCTGATGATCACATCTCATTGATAATAGGTATGGTGATACTAAAGTCAAAACACAGGCACATGTATTAAATACATGGTGTTGGATTGACCCGTTGTGAGATACTACATATTTATAGTGTCATAAGTTAATTTCACTGTGATAATGATGTATTGGCCCTTTGACCTGAAATCATTATATTTCTATACGAGAATTAATATACTTTGATACTATTAAAAGTTATCCTTGACCGGGTAATAATAAAAGTAGACGTTGTGTACATTATGAATTGTATGAGAAATATGAATGATCTAGATGGGATTTAGCCCTCCTTTATTAAAGGAGTGATATTATTGGCCTCTTGATTGAGTAAGGCTATAAAATGCATGGCAATGCTCAAATACTGATTTGTTTAATAGTTTACTTATTGATCAAGGAAAGAAGGATTGAACGTTAACAGAGGATGACATAATACATGCCTCGAGTTTGATCTATAATATAAGGCTAAAGGGATTATATTACATTGTACATTATTCACGAAAGGTCTAATTGATCACCGATTTAATTATTATTACTTGGGTAACAATGATTTATTACCAGATGCCACTCATTATTTATGATATTAAATTATATTTAAAATTATTGCCAGCATAATAATAACCTAAAGGGTCGCACAAAGAATGATTGGAGGATTATTTAATTTAAATTCGGATTTAAATTAAATATAAGTAATTCGAATTATTTGTTATTAATTAAGTGTGACTTAATTAATTAAATAAATAGGAAATTCGAATTTAATATTAAATCTGAAATTAAGTTATTGGATGATTAAGTGAGACTTAATAATATAATAATTAGAATTTTGAATTTAATAATAATAATAACTCTAAAATTCAGTTTAGGGTTGGAGGCCCATTAGCTCTTGCCTATATAATATTTTTTTTCTAATAGAATTAGGGTTACACATTTTATTTGATAAAACATAAACCCTAGCAGCTTGAAGAGAGATAGAGAGAGTAAGAAGGCGGCCTCAAGAACGTGCTAGTACACACCCATACTATACCATGATACAAGTCTTTGACCATGGAATTGACAGCTTCCACTAGTACTCTTTCTGTCTATTACAATCTGTTTCAACTTTCACAACTGGGGGTGAATACATAGCTTCTAAAAGTTATTGTGCTCAAGTGCTTTGGATTAGAAATTAACTAATGGATTTATGGCCTAGTGTTAAAAACAATTCCTATCATGTGTGATAACACTAGTGCAATATCTATTATTTCTAATCCTGTTAACTATTCTGAAACTAAGCACATTGATGTAAGGTACCATTTTATTAGAGAATATACTGTAAATGGTATCATTGACCTTGTTTTTGTTTGAACAAAAAATAGTTAGTTGACACTTTCACTAAACTTTTGGATGAAGCAACCTTCACAAGGCTTGTAAGTGAAATTGGTATGTTAAATTCTTCATCTTAAGGCAAGAAATCAGCTAACATGACGCAACAAATTAATTCTTAATGAATTAAAATTAATTTTATTTAATTAGGAATTAACTGAAATATGATTTATAAATATTTCAGAATTCTATGTATATTTATTTCTCAAAAATAAATCGAACTTGGAATTTTTTTAATTCTAAGAAAAGCTGTCTAAATGTCAATTCATTTTGTTAATATGTGAAATTGGTCTAACACGGAGTCACATTAAACAAAAGTATGTAGAGAACTGAGTTCTCGCTACGTCTAAATGACTTGTCGGTAAGTCTTTAATGACTTCTCGATATAGTTCTCGATAAGTCTTTTCATGACTTCTTGATAAGTCTTTTCATGACTTCTCGGTAAGTCTTTCTCGTGACTTCTCGATAAGAAATTTAGAGATCTCGATATACTTATCCATATGGAGTTTTCTACAATTCAATTTAAGACTTCTCAATAACTCAGAACTGGAATTCTTTAATTTTATACATTATTTCAGTAATAGCTTTTGAAATAAAATAAATTCTAATTTTATGTTGAAGTTTCAATATAAATTAGAAAAATGGGGTATTTGTACAACATGTTGATATGTCAATATCTAGTTCTCGATAAGAGTCAATAAAATGACATATCGACATGAGTTCTCTATAAGCCACGTGACTTCTCTACGTAACATTTCAACTGTTCATTATTATCTTATCGATAAGTCACAACTCTAGACTATAAATACCCAGACATCTCGACATAACCCCTCTTTACGCTTTTGAGATCTCAATTAACCTAATTACTATAATTTTTCACCATTCTCAAACTTTTCAAGCTTTCTTTGTCTTAAAAACACTTACCCACTCAAATTCATATAATGGCATCAAACACCAACACCGTGAGAGTTGAAATCCCCATGGATGGAATAAACTACCTTGCTTTTGTTGACCCAACACAAGCACCTAATAATTTCAAGTGCTTTGTGAAGTTTGTAGCTGATCCATATCTTGCAGGGTACTAACAGCAAAACCTGTGTTGTATCTCGATGTTTTAAATGAATTATGGAATAGTGCTATTCTCACCACTCATGTAGATGACAATCAAGTAATGATAGTGGTGGTGAACTACACAATTAAGGGTGTAGTTGTTGGTTTAAATACAATTGACATCAACAAAGCACTGGGCATTTCTACTGACTACATGATTGAAGCTCCTAGCTCTCAAGAACTGGTTGATTTCATGGACTTCATCAAATACAGTGAAAAGGTTTACTTGGTCAGGCTAAATAAGATAACCTAAAAAGGAAGTGGTCCTTTGTAATTGACACAATCAAAGGACTTTCACTTGCAGGAAGACAGGTTATGATAACATTTCCAGTTTGGTCCAGAAATTGGTGTACTCTATGGCTCATGACAAACACCTAGATGTTGCAAGCCTCATCTTGGGAGAACTAGGAACAAGACTAACAATGCCTTTGGTAAGTAGAGATAAAGAAATTTTCTTCCCTAGATTTATCATGTCTGTATTAAATTACAAGGTGAATGATATTCACAAAACATTATACATAGATGCAAATCAAATAGGCATTTGTAAATCAGTCTCCAAAGTTCTATTTAGAATACTAAATACATCAAATAAGGTAAAGGTAGGCCTAAACCTCACTGACTTTACGTTGGAAAAGTTTAGGACTTACCCTTACCTTATTTCTGATATGAGAAGTAGTGTCATATCTAGTGAAGCTATGGCGCCTGGTCCTGTAGCAGCACAAATATAGGAAAACCCACAGAAGCCTACCAAAGCTGAGATGACCTCTTAACAACCCTTAGATGCTAGCAAACCAACTGTTTCATCCTCTCAAAAGGGTGGAGTTAATAAAAATAGGAGAAAGTAGACTAACCTTATTGTAATAGGTGAGAGTGGAGAGGAACCTAGTGAGAATGTGTCACCCTTGATCAAGAAACCAAAGAAGAAGAAAAAGATAGAGTTGACCACTCAATTGACCACCTCTACATCTTCCCAAAAAGATGCAGTTATAAACAAAGGGACTAAACAGACTCTAATGACATCTTCTTAACAAGATGTCACTATTAAATCAAGCACTCTCCCTAGTGCAATTTATAAAGATTTTGCACCCCCTCTTGAGAATGGTGAAAGAAGAATTCTGGATGGCACATATATAAGTGAGAGTACATCAATTGAAACTCAATCTTTTACTCATGGGGAGTTTCCAATACTCAATACCGAAATCACTAAACTTATATCCCAAATTTCTTCTTCATTTACTGAAAGTATTGATTCTACTTATCAAGTATTTCCAAACTCAAGTGGCACAATTCTTAAGATTGTGATCACCACTCAGAACCCATATTTGGATGGTGAGAGGCTACATGTTGAGGTAGACCTTGATGATACCATCACAAATACAGGGGTTTCATTAGTTCTTACTGAAGACAGTGTGATTACAGATGTCAATGCACCTTCATGTGCACAATAGTCTTCACAGACTGCAAGGTTCGAGGGTATTTCCCTTAAGGGGGAGCTACTCAAATCTTCTCCTATTCTATTAGAGGCTTCTCTTGAAGAAACAACTCCCCTCAAAACCCTATCTGAAATTGTACTCATAATTGAAGCTAGGAGTCCAATTTCCAATGATCCAGTTACTGGGGAGGCAAGTACAATGGCACATTCAAGTGCCAATTCTTTGCAAGAAGAACAAGGGTTTGAGGCCATGGTACTTGACTTTGCTAGATGTATACAGGTCTCACTAGAATTTTTTAGGGCTAGAAGAGCCTCATAATTGGATATTTTAATTAACAAAGTGTTAGGGCGAAAACACGCGCTAATATTCATGCAAGTATACGCGTTCGCAAGTAATATAGAATATTTTCTAGTTCGTTCCCTCAGAGACTCAGACTAAATTATTGTCTAATTAAACTCACTCACCAATGTATGATTACTTCTCAATGTTAAGATAATAACACTTAAAATTGTTGATTAAATATTAACTATAATTAACTACTTAATTAACCACTTAACTAACACTTCAATTTATCAATAATAAAACACTCATGAGATCACAACTTCATTATTACTTCCTTCTATAGCCATTGTTATTACCTTTAGCATGTGACAGTGATGATATTAATCGAATAACACGAAATTGATAAAAGCCAACTTTCATTGTACTAATACCATTCTACCAAGCATCCACAATTAAGATAGAAGTCGAATAGTCATCAATTATGTTGAGTTCCTATATGTCTACAGAAATTGACAACACAACGATTTAAGCACAAGTTATTCCTTTTTGATTACATAGGGCAAATAAAACTGTTAGAGTTACCCACTAATCATGCACAACGTACATGAACCTGTGCTAGCATGGCAAGTTCTAAATCTCAAGATCCACCGTCGCTTCACAAGAGATTAGCACCCTATCTCATATGTTCGCGACGCATATAAGACGAATACGCACAACCAATACTAGATATCAAGCAATCATCACACACTAAAGTATTAAACAATTAACTAAAGAATTCCATAATAAATCCGTTGCAACCCCATGATCACGATTAGCCCATAATAGAACTTATCGCCATCATGGGTTCATATGAAATCATGATAAACAAACACAAGAAAATAATAACTAAACTAATTATATTAAAACAGAGTACGTCACAAGAGTAAATAAGTCAAAGCAAGAAAACTAGCATCCAACGTTACAACGAAACAAGAATCACAAGAAAATATGCTTCCTCTTCGTTGCGGTGTGCTAAATCGGTCTTCTTCCTTATCTCTTTCGCTTCTTGCGTAAAACACAATCTTCTTCTTCTTAATCCTCTGTGAAAACGTCTCAAATCTACTTATATAATAGTCCCATAAAACTCAGATTACATAGAAGTTGGAAGCCAAACAGAAGTAGAAGTCTAAATAATTCAGCAAAATTCCCGACCCTGCACGGCCGCTCAGCATAGCTGCGCGGGCGCGCAGGTTGCTGTGCGGCCGCTCAGCATAGCTGCGCGGGCGCGCAGGCCTCCACTGGAAAAAATCCAAGTTTACTCCGTTTCTCCGTTTCTTCGCTGTAATCTGCCCGTTCCTTTCCTCTCGCAATGGTGAACACATGCCAAGGCTTATTCTTGATGATTCCTCCCCCGAAATGTAACTAATACCCTGAAATGCATAAACACTAGAAAAACGCATCAAATACACAAAATACTTGATTTCAAGACACCAATTTAAGCCATTTTAAGACGTTCTAAGTGGTATAAAATGCCACTTATCACAGAGTCAACGTAATGATCCGTGAGGACACTCAGTTGCTCAAGGAACTTAGAGCAGGCCAAAAGGGAGCTTTTCATGAGGTATATCTTAAACCTGACAAAGGATTGGCCTACATCTTCCCAAATATCAAGAAATGCAGACACTTTCATATTCCTAAGCATTGTGTCATGAAGAACAAAAATATTATAATGGTGATAGAGTCAGCACTAAGGACAAAAAAAAGTGAAGACCGTAGAGGATCTTGAGATGATCACTATTCTTTCAAGATATGTGAACAATATTGATGTCGTCCAACCAAAAACCGATATAAACACAAAAGCTACTGGTCAGGATGATGATAAGAAAAACGAGAGTGAACCTAAATTTTTTGGCTCAAATCCTAGTCAATCTAGCAAAGGTAGTGGCAGTCAGAAAGATGCTTCTAAGAAAGGGGATGACAAGAAAGGAAAAGATAAAGGGAAGAAGAAGGAGAAGAGTGGAGATGTTGGAAATGAAAGCAAGAAGACACCAATAATCCAAATGCCTGCAACTCTACAACCAAAAATTCAAACATCTAGCCAACCAAAACCTCAAGCCTCTCAAAACTCAAAGCCTAAATATCTATACAAACTCACAGCCAACTCCTTGTCCAAAATAACTACTAAAACTAGCCAAACCATCTCGAAAAAAGTAACCAAGCCTACATCATTCAAATCACCAATCAAAACTCACTTCAATTTTATTGGGAAAAAATCAAAGAAAATAGAAGTTGGAATGGGTGCTTTATGGAACTACTTTAATCAAGATGATTTTCTACCATTTTCAGAAGAAATATCAGATGATGACTTTAATAATCAACTAGCTGAAGAAATAGTCAAAGTCTGTGTGGAGACTCAGGGAGAGGTGAAAATTTATTTCAAGGATGGCCCATTCAAATTACTCAACAAAGAAGTGATTGACACTAGAGCTTCAAAGAGTAATTGGTTTGATGACTAGGAAGGATGCTTTCACAAAAATGAGGAAGGTTGAATTGGCTAGGAGGTTAAAAGAAAGAGATGAAAGACATGCATGAGAGAAGGCTGAGATGGAAGCTAATACTATCAAAAAGGCTAAGGAGATAGAGATATTTGAGAAAAGATCAAATGAACTGAAAGCTAAAGGGTTGAGTAGAGTTTCTCCAGATGGTGTCTTTCTGAATATCAAAACTCACATATTCTCAAGGTACATAATCAAATATCTTGAAAGTTACTCAGTAAATGAATGGCTGAAGCTAGGTAAGCTCTCAGGGGGACTGAGATAATTGAAAAGTTTGAGTGTCTTGGCAAAATCAAGGTTTTGATTAGAGGGCAATCATGATATGAAAACTTTAGCCAATCTGTAAATCAATTCTCAATGTAACTGCAAAATGAATCTCATGTATAAAAGCTTGTACTTTGTTTATCTGTTAGTTTTTAATTTTTGGCTTGGGGTTATTCTTCTTATCATGAATTCGTGACAAGTAATCTTCTCATAAATTGGGGGAGATTGTTGTGCAAGACATGCCTCTACATAACAAGACTAAGTCACTTTGACAATCCTAAGATTTAAGTGTATGATAATCTGCTTATATTTTGTAATTGCATTTTTTAAGTCTGTAAAAGTGTTAAGGAGATTAGACTGGAAAATTTTTCTATGAACAACCATCAAGCTAAGGAATAAACTTTGGAAGAAGATTGTTGAGTGGCACTTATGTCACTTTATAACGCTCTGTAAAGCTTTGAATTGGTGTTTTATACTCAAGTTGTTGGTGTTTTTAACATGTTTTCTAGTGTTTTTACATTTCAGGCATTTAACAGGAATTCAGGTGAATTGGCATTATTTTGATGCTAATATGGTGTTAGGATGGTGTCTAAAATAAAAGCTCGTGAAAAGACCAACTCAAACCAGCAAGAAAAGAAGAATTCAGAATTTTTTCCAAAGAATCAGCGCACCCGCGCTGTAGTAGTGCGCGGCCAAGCCAAGAGTACAGAGTTGCAGCGCGCCCACGCTGGTGAAGCGCGCGGTCGCGCCGGGTCGAATTCAAAGAATCTTGTTTCTACTTTGATTTTGATCTAAAAGAATTCTAATTTGCATGGGCTTCTATAAATACATAACTTAAGGTCATTTTTCATAACAAGACGTACCAAAGCTTAAGGAGAAGGCGTAAGAAGACCGTGAGCACAATCCAACCAAGGAGAAGAGGATCTAGTTTATACTTGTGATTCTTTATTTTAAGATGTAACTTTGGATGCTAGTTTTCTTGCATGTGAACCTATACTCTTGTTCCGTACTTGGTTTATTATTTATTCAGTATAAAGACTATATTTATTATACCATGCTTTCATCGGAACCCACGTTGATGATGAGTCTGATAATGGGGTAATCGTTATCGTGGGGTTCTAACGGATTTCTTTAGTTAATTTGTTTCGATGCCTTAGTGTGTGGTGATTGTATGATAACCTAGTATTGGTTGTGCTTATTCGTCTTATGAGCGTTGCGAACTTATAAGATAGGCTGTAATCTTTAATGAAGTGAAAGTGAATTTAAGGGTTTAGAACTTGCCATGCTAGCATAGGTTCATGTATTAGTTATGCATGATTCGTAGGTAATTTTAACCATCTTACTTGTCCTATGTAATCACGATAGATAACTTGTGCATTAAACCGTTATGTTATCAAATTCTATAGACATATAGGGTCTCAATATAATTGGTGTCTATTCAGCTTCTATCTCTTTTGTGGATGTTTGGTAGTATGGTATTCGTACAACGAAAGTTAGCGTTTATCAGTTTCATGTTATCTGATTAGTGTCATCAACATTACATGCTAAGGTTAAGAACGAAAATGCTATTGAATGAAGTATTTTATGAAGTTAGAATCCCATATTTATATCATATAGTATTCAATCCTATTTATTCTCTTAGTTTATATTCTTTAGTCTAATCTCTTATTTAAGTATATTTAAAACAACCTCAATTTGTTATTCGTCTTAGCATTGGATAATAGCCATACCATTGTTGCATAAATACATTGATTGAAATTAACTTAAACCAGTCCCTGTGGGAATGAACTAGAATTAATTCTATATTACTTGCGATCACGTATACTTGCGTGAATATTAGCGGGTGTTCTAACCCTAACAAAGATCAAGCTTGATCATGCCTCCGAGAGAAGCGTAAAAGTTTGGAATTGAATAATGTTGTTTTTGGAAAAATGTTCTAAGTCATATATCGATAAGTCGCATATCAACATGTACAGAGATGCCTATCGAGAAGTCAGAATAACTTGTAGAGAAGTCACTCTACTTGTAGAGATGTCATTATACTTGTAGATAAGTTATTCTACTTGTAGAGATGTCATTCTACATGTAGAGATGTCGATAAATCAAAACTGCATGTAGAGAAGTAAAGATGTCAACAAATCAAAACTGCATCCAGAGAAGTAGAGATGTCGACAAGTCAAAAATGCATGTTGAAAAGTGGATGTCGACAAGTCAAAACTGCATGTAAATAAGTAGAGATGTCGACAAGTAAAAACTGCATGTAGAGAAGTGGAGATATCGACAAGTCAAAACTACATGTAGAGAAGTGGGGATATCGATAAGCCAAACTGCGTATAGAGAAATAAAAATATCGATAAGCCATTCTACAAATCGACATGAGACAACTCTACATAGTAAGGAAGATATCGATAACAGCTCATATTAATATAATACATACAACTTGAAGATCCAAGATTATCAGTCAACAAACTGTTTAATCACTGAAACAGAAAGTCTACAAATGCAGCTTGAAGAATACAAGATCGAGGGCCAAGATGAACTAGACAAAGGAGGGTCACAGACCTAGTGAATTCTACACAGATGTGCTACACTAGAATGAGAAATAGACAAATTAGCTTCAAAAAATGTGTTCGTATATTTTAGTGCAAGTTCCATAAACTGTGTATGTTGATCTATAAAACATGTCACGGGTCCTTTGTTTAGTAAGAAAATGAAAATAGATCTAGAAATCTTGTATTCTCTCAAGAGAAGCAGTTGACTTCTTATTTTTCAAGAACGCGGATTTGTAGTACAACTAATTTGATTTAATATAAATCAGGTGAATTTTGATAAATCGCTTGTGTCCTTTACATTGAGTTATTTATCACTGCAAATTCATAACTAGTTGTTTAAGTTCCATAGCCTAAACACAATCTGATTTTTAAGATAGTAGAAGTCAAGAAAGTCAAGAAAATACATTCATCCCTCCTGTGTTGTACTTCATACCTAACAAGAGTCTCAATCAAAACAAATAAAACCAGTTAAACTCAATAAATATCAAAATCTATACCCCCAAGAAATTCAACCAATTTCAAGTATAAAAGATACGGCAAATCATGATTATAATTCAAAATCATCCAAAAAAAGAAAACAGGACCCAATTTGGAGAAGAATACGAAAATAAACAATAATCGAAATACATGTCTTAAATCCAACATGTGGAAGCCACCCCGATATAAATCACAATCAACTTATCCCATATCGAACAAACTTAACTCTTTATAAGATGATTAAGTATAGATAAAAGGGGGGAAAGTAGGGTCTTATTATAATTCACTTTGTTCTTGATTACGATAGAAGAGGAGTTTATATAGCCAAAACAAATAATAATAAAGGAAATAATAAAGAATTTATCCAATTATAATAATAGTATATATGTTAACAATACTAAGCCACATAATCTACTGATTAAATGAAAACTGGAAATCACCTCTATATTGCTATATATAATGTTAGGTCACACACACTCAAATCGAACTTAAAGAACTTGAGTAACAGAAAACAATCTTTATTGAAACAATAAACTCTGTTATAATATAGAACTGTTACCTCTCAGTGATGAACAAATATCACGAGAGCTGCTAGGGTTATAAAGAATAATAACTTCGATAATGATAACACTTTTAGTGTAAACCCTATGCCTGTGTTTATATACTACACAGTTACAAGATAATCGCTAATTGATATGGAATATAATTCTGCTTCCTAAAATATATCAATCAGATATCTTCTATTCCAAGTATTCCATTCTTCATGGAATTCCTTCTTCATGCATATCTCTTCTTATGTTTTATCTTTATCTTCTTTCCTTTAATCAGCTACTGTCCTTATCTGATTGTCCTTCAGCACTTAAGTTCTGATATCTATCTTCTGATGATTATCTCCTGATAATATAAGTACTGATATCCTTAAGTCCTGACTTCCAGTATAAGTACTGATCAACAGTTAAGTACTGATCTATCCTATTCACACAAGATCTGAAAGCTAAACATAAAACATATTAGCCATGACATTATCAAATATATCTAACAATCTCCCCCAACTTGTAAATTAACAAAATATACAAGTTAAACAGATATTTGATGATGTCAAAAACATTAAGTACAAATGCATGAGAAATAGACTAGATAACTACAACTTACAGTCCTTAAAGTTTTACCAATTTCAACTTCTAATAACAACTTCAATCTGTATAAATATCAGAATTTAAGCAGTTGTAGATCTTCGACTTGGCTTCATTAACTTCTGATCTCTCTGATGTCAGGAGTTGTTCTGAGATAGTTCTTCAACAAACATTTCTCAGCATATCTTAGTTCATCAATCATCCTCCTTTTAACACCTTTAAGCTCTGCAGTATCTTCACCAGTTTGAAAGATTGCAGCTCTGAGATCATTAATCTTTGCTTTCCTTAACTCCTGGTCTAGTCTTATGACATAAGCTTTGTCAGATTCAAGATTGAATTCAAGTCCCTTAATACCAAGATACGTTCTGATCTGTGCAGTATTAGGCTTCATATCAACAATATCCCCATTGTGATCTCTGTACTTTGAAACATATCTGCTGTCAGACTTAACAGAATAAAGCCTTTTCTGTCTCTGAATCTGTTCTTTTAAGTAGTTTACAGCAGTCTCTGTTATTCTGTCATCCACTTGAAGTAAGAAAAGTACATGCTCCAATTCTTCAAAATACTTCAAAGGAATGGCATTTTGTCTTATATGATAAACCCTACCATCTGTCATGAAATACAACATGATGTATTCTTTCAAGTAAGTATGGTAAACCATCTGTACAGATTCTAGTTGATTCAATCTCTCAGGAGTTGCTCCAATACCTGGTTCACTCAAGGAAGTTGGATCATCGGTAGTGTTGTGTACTCTTCTTTCATCAGCACTTCCCAATCCAGTTTTATCTCTAGCTTCCTTTCCAGTAACTACTCTTGCTTCAAAACCACTTGGAGTAGTCTTCAAAGATTGAATCTGTTTTGCTTTAGTGAATCCTGGTAGGAGTGTTTTAGATCTATTTTCTGATATCAAGTTAACTTGAGCACTGTCAGAGGTTACTTGCTTCTTCTGAATATCAGAACTTACAATTTCTTGACTCTGAACAACTTGAGCCATGTCAGAGGTTGTTTTAAGAACTTTTCTTGAAGTCAGAGCAAGATCATCTTTTCCATCAGTAATTTCTTCTTCCTCAGGAGGTACATAAGGCTTGATAGGTTCACCAACCTTTTCTTTACCCTTGGATCTTGGATCTATCTGTGGTTGTGATCTAGCCAAAGTTTCTTCAGTATGTATCCTTTCTTTGATCACAATGCCTTTAGGTTTTGGAAGTAACTTTTTACCAGAAGCTTCAGATTTAGATGTGACTTTCTCTGATTTAAGTCTGGCTTCTTCTTCCTTTAAACTTTCCAAGTCCATCCCTGGATTTTCTTGAAGAAATAACTGTCTTGACATTTCCTCATCAAGATCTAGAAGTTCATCAGAACTTATCCTTTTACCAGCAGCAGAACTTATTCTTTTCCCAGTATCAGAACTTGTTCTGTGACTAGCTTGTCTTGATGTAAACCTTCTACCTTGACTATGACCACTACCCATTCCAGAGTTTCCTTGGTCATCTTTTCCATCATCCTTTCCTTGCAGTGTCTTGTTGGTTTTGCATTTGGACTTAATTACCTTCTCCCCCTTTTTGGCATCAGCAGGTAATAAAAGAGAGATAAGTAATTCCACTGAGGTCTGGATTTCAGTAAGTTGCGATTGCTGAGAAGCTTGATTTGTCAGAATTTGATCAATCTGAGCTTGTTGCTTCTCTTGAGTTTTCTCAATATAAGCAACCCTGTCAATGGTAGGTTGGAAGAACTTTTTCTTATCAATTTTCCAAACTTGTTCCTGTTTGATAAAGTTCTCCTGAATCTTGTGTAGCTCTGCATGAGTGTTGGAATGAAGACCTTGTAGATGTTTAGTACTCAATGCAGTGACTCTTAGCTGGGTTTTAAAATCATCAGAATGTAACATTTCATCAGCTTTAGTCAAGTGCTCAGCAAGATGTAAAGCATTTGGAACACATGAAACTGAGTTCCATTCCTTAGTCCACTCCTGACCTGCAGGAGTTTCACTCCAAGGTACTGGTGCATCCCTGATAACAAACTCCTTTACCAGTTCAGACTTAGGAAGAGTCAGTGGAGGAGTATGTCCTGAAGGACCTGCTTCATCAGCATCTACAGTTGTAGCAGCCTCACCAGTATCTCCAACATTTGCAGCATCAGAACTTAGAGAATCAGTATCTTCTGATAAGACAACAGTGTGAGTAGCAATGGAGGCTTCAGCATCCTCTAATTGCTGATCTGATACTAAGTTCTGATCAACAGCCACATCCTGATGCTCACCTAAAATCTGATCATCAGCATCTTGATGCAGAGAAGGTGTTAGTGATAACTCAGGAGTTTGAACAGCATCAGTAACAGGTGTTGTGGAAGGATTATTTGCTGTTGGAGCTTCTAAGAAAAGTATTTCAGGCACAACCAGGTTCTGAATATCAATTTCAGCACTTGTGCCTGGATCAACAAGAGACACAGAAGGTGAATTAGCCTTGTCAGATACAGGTTCCTGAGATGGAGTTGATGGAGAAGAAGTGACTGGAGCAAATTCCTTGTCTTGTGAGATCAGAGATTCCTGATCCCCTTCCTTAGTTGCTTCCTCCTCATCATCTGAAACTGGCCTTTGTGCCCTCTGTTTCTTGTACTTCCTTGTTGATTTGGATTCCTTGGGAGTTTCAGGAACCGTCATACGTCTAAGCCTCTTGAGAAGCCTAGAACCCCCAATTGCAGAATCCTTCTGAGAAGTTGCCTTCTCAGCTTCATCTACCACAGGTTCTGAAGAAGGAATCTGATCCTCAGAATCTGATTCATCTCTCAAAGTAATTCTCCTCCTCTTTTGAGGTGTTTGAGGAACAGTCTTTGTTCTCTTTGGCTTAGAGGATGTAGGCTTCACAGTAGGTGCTGAAAAAGAAGGTTGACCAGTCTATGAAGTGGAGAGATAGGATTTGAGATAAGTTCTGAGGGTAGGTTGAGTAGAATGAGAGGTAGGTACTGAGGTTGATGGATTTTGGTTATGGTGAGTTGGTTGAACATTTGAGTAAACAGATTTGTAAGTAGCTGGATCAGCATTTACCAGAATCTGTTTCACAGACTGAGGAATCTGTAATTGTCTCACCATTGATTTCTTTGTGTCAGCATTTATCAGGTTGTTAAAGTACCTTTTTGCAACCTTAAAAGGTGGGGTTTGAGTGCTGACTAACTGAGGTTCATCAGTACAATAAGTGTAAATAAGTTGACAGAATCTAGCAAAATAAACAACATCTCGATCCTCTATCATCCTATCCCCAATAAAACCAATTAAAGCAGTTACAAAGTCAAAATGAGTTTGATTGATAATTGCATACCCGATGTGCTGACTCATAATGGGAATAGCATCAAAATTTGAACACTTGTTGCCAAAAGCCTTGGTGATGCAATAGAAGAAGAAACTCCATTCTCTTCTGATATTAGCCCGTTTCAACTGTCCAAGTTTCGTCAGACTCTTTTCATATCCCAAATCAGTCATTAACCCCCGAAGTTCTGATTCCTCTGGTATAGAGAAGGTACAATCTTCTGGAAGATGTAATGCTCTTCGTACTGTACCAGGAGTGACCACATAGGATGAATCACCCACTTGGAAGATAATACTGGGAGTTCCTCGTTTACCACCAACATCAAAAACTCCAGTCCTCCAGAACCGCAGAACTTGTTGACTTGAAAATAATTCAGGCTGAGTTAAGGCGTACCCAACCTCACTATGTGCAAGAAGATCTTGCACAAAGTGCAATTCAGATGGAGCTTCAGCATGATCAAGAATTGCAGCAAAGTTGTTTGGAACAAACTTTGCTCCATCAATGATAAAATCCTTTGGTGCCATGTGAAAAATATTGAGAGTCAAGTATGCTTGTTAGGTGTATGAGATAATGTCTGTATGAAAAACCAACGTGAGAAAGAATGAGAAATAGAGTAAAAGTAAGAAGAGAGATAAAGTATAAAGAAAATAAAAGATTAAAGAAATCTTCTCTCTGTTGTTCTTATACTCTGAAACAAAATGTTACCGTTGGACACCTGTCAGACATGCAGTAATAACGGATAGTTACTGGGCTCGAGAAAACAGGAATGATTACTTACCCAGTTGCCTTGTTTCAAGGAAAAACCGTTCCATTTACCAAGAGACACAGTTTTAATTCAAAATTTAAACCGTTAGCACTGATTGAATTATTTTTCACTGCAATATTAATATTCTGAAAATGAATCATGTTAAAAATGACCGAGATAATTTCGATGAATAAGTGCTGACAGAGAATCAGAACTTAAATAAAGACAAAATTTAAATGGTCATCAGAATATTAAGCAGGATTTAACAACACAAGATAAAATAACTCATAGATAAAATCTTGAAGTAAAAACAGTTTTCATTAATATATCAAGTCAATACATATATGAAATAGAAATTACATCAATACAAGATTTTCCCTAAGCTTCTAATCCTAACGTCAACAGCTTTAGTCCTAGCTAAGAAGCCTGACAAAGCTGAGGATGAAGAAGAACAGGAAGAAGACGAGATTAAGTCATCTTCCTCTTCCTATCTTCGACGAACAAGATGGCGAGTCGTATGATTCGCTCTTGCTGACGGATAGCTTCCCGCCTTTCCTCCTCCAGGCGCTCCAGATGGCGATGATAATCCATCTCGAAGAATAGAAGGTGAGTCAGCACCTCCTGTGGGACAGAGTCCCAGATCTCCTCAGGAATGGCTGTTATATGCCACTCCTGCTGCCAGTCGGCACAACTGAGCTCCATTGTGAAGGTTTGTGTGTTCAAAAACATGTTGTATCGAACCATTGTGTTTTTGACAGAAGAAGGAGGATAAGTGTGTGAGAAGAATGGGATGGAGAGACTGATGTGAAGTGGTTGTTTATATAGGCAAAAGAATGCCAAGAGACGCAAAGATATTTAATGCTGACAGGTAGAATTAATTCTACCTCGTCTCCCTAGACTTTGAAAAAGAATAACAGTCATTGGAAAGAGGAATCATGGTCTAGACCGCACAAGACACAAGAAACAGTGGACTGTTCAAGTACAAAACCATTAATCCTAATTATAGTGACTATTAATCTTCCACTGCAACATATACGAGTACAAACTGAGACTGTTATTAAATTTCATTCAAAGATAAGCCAAGTAAAGTATTAGACTGAGAAATCAGAACTTAGACCTATACCAGAACTTAACAATCATCAGAACATAATTTCTTAACTCGAAAAAGGAATGCTCATCTTAGTAAATACTCATACAAGTTCTGAGTTATGAATGTCAGAACTTAATCATCAGAACGTGTAACTTAGAACTTGTCCTCAGAATTTGTGCAATAATGACACAATGACTGTTTATCTAAAATAACATAGACCACCACAGAAATTTTCATCATTCAGATGGAGTGATTAGTGTGTGCATTAAGCTAAATAACAGACAAAGAGTAAAGTCTGATTCACTTCAGTACATCTTAGAAATAAGGCATAACTAAAATTTTGCTAAAGATCTGTCATGGTCCTGAAACCTACTGAAGAATGAGTTTATGCTTGAGTCCACCTCAACTGTTTTGTGTTAATTTTATGCATCTTTTGAAATTCTATTTTACAGTGGCTTCTCAGTGTAAGTGAGTCACAACTGTTTATCAGAATTTATGCTATTATCAGAGTATTTCTCTAGTAATCATAGAGTGTGAAAAGTCACCAAGAAAATATTTTGCTTTTCTAATGCATATTTACTTAATACCAGCAATGCACTTGGGTCGTCCCTTCCACATTTTTACTCTAGATCTCAAAGGAGTACCTGATTTTATTCTTTGATCTTTTTGCTTTTTCTTTTGATAAGAGAGGTTTATCAGCACTTAGTACATTCAGCAGTTTTACTAGTATCAGAACTTAACAGATGAGTAGCATTATTCTAATTTGTGACTTAGTAATAAGATATACAAAGTAAACTTAACTAAGCTCAGTTATCAGAATTTGCTAGTGTCATAAGATTTCCACTGAAATAATTACTTCTTCCATGGAATCATTTGTTTATTGAAGATTACTCGGTCAGTATCTAGCACAGTTATCCTCATAGGATTGAATAATTACTGAAACAGACATATCACTTATCAGAGTTTAGAAACATATATCAGACAACAGTCAGTACTTAAAGACATTTATCAATTAAGCACAGAATACACAATGAGATTAATTCTGTAAATACTGAGCATAAAGTCTGATAACACAGAGCAAGTCTAAGCAGATTTAGAGAAAGAACCTGAAACCATTCCAAGTTCATTTACCAATCTTGTAAAAGTAGCTTCACATAATGGTTTTGTGAAGATATCTGCCAACTGTTGATCTGTGGGAACAAAATGCAATTCCACTGTACCTTCATCCACATGTTCCCTGATGAAGTGGTACCTGATGCTGATGTGCTTTGTCATTGAGTGTTGAACTGGATTACCTGTCATAGCAATAGCACTTTGATTATCACAGTAAATAGGGATTTTGAAATATGTTAACCCATAATCCAGTAACTGATTCTTCATCCAAAGAATCTGTGCACAACAGCTTCCTGCAGCAATATACTCTGCTTCTGCAGTTGATGTGGAAATTGACTTTTGTTTCTTGCTGTACCAAGAAACCAATCTGCCTCCAAGAAATTGGCAGCTTCCACTTGTGCTTTTCCTGTCAATTTTGCAACCTGCAAAATCTGCATCTGAGTAACCTATTAGTTTAAAATCTGATTCTCTAGGATACCATAATCCCAGAGCAGCTGTTCCTTTAAGATACTTAAAGATTCTTTTTACAGCTGTCAAGTGAGGTTCTCTTGGATCTGCTTGAAATCTTGCCCAAAGACAGGTAGCATACATGATATCAGGTCTACTAGCAGTTAGATAGAGTAGAGAGCCAATCATACCTCTGTAGTCAGTAATATCTACTGATTTACCGGTATCCTTATCCAGTTTTGTTGCAGTGGCCATTGGAGTGGATGCACTTGAACAATCTTGCATTCCAAATTTCTTTAGCAAGTTTCTGGTGTACTTGGTTTGACAAATAAAAGTGCCTTCCTTATTCTGCTTGACTTGAAGGCCCAGAAAATAGCTAAGTTCCCCCATCATACTCATCTGATATCTTGACTGCATTAGTTTGGCAAACTTCTTGCAAAGTTTGTCATTTGTAGATCCAAAAATGATATCATCAACATAAATTTGGACCAGAAGTAAGTCCTTTCCATGGTTGAGGTAGAACAGTGTTTTGTCTATTGTCCCTTTGTTGAATCCACTTTCCAGAAGAAACTGAGCTAAAGTCTCATACCATGCTCTAGGAGCTTGCTTAAGTCCATAAAGTGCTTTATCAAGCCTGTAGAAATAATCTGAATGTTTGGTATCTACAAAACCTGGAGGTTGTTCAACATATACCTCTTCCTCCAATTCTCCATTGAGAAAAGCACTTTTCACATCCATTTAAAAGACAGTAAACTTTTTGTGAGCAGCATAAGCCAAAAATATCCTTATGGCTTCTAACCTAGCAACTGGTGCTAATGTTTCATCATAATCAATTCCCTCCTGTTGAGAATATCCTTTTGCAACCAGCCTTGCCTTATTCCTTGTAATTATGCCATCACTGTCAGTTTTGTTTCTAAATACCCACTTTGTACCAACAACAGATCTATTCTTTGGTCTTGGCACTAGGGTCCAGACTTTGTTTCTTTCAAATTCATTCAACTCTTCCTGCATTGCTTGCACCCAATCAGCATCTTGAAGAGCTTCTTCAACTTTCTTTGGCTCAGTCTGAGAGAGAAAAGAATTGTATAGACACTCATTTGAAGTACCTGTTCTAATTCTGACACCTGCATCAGGATTTCCAATTATCAAATCAGGTGTATGTGATTTTGTCCACTTCCTTGCAGATGGAATGTTTTCTCTAGAACTGGATGCTCCCCCATGATCCATGCTATCTTCATTTTCATTTTCTGATGCTCCCCCTGAAACTATGCTCTCTGAGTTGGATTCTTCAGTATTTAGATTTTCAGCACTATCAGAACTTGGCTTATCAGAACTTGACGAATCAGAACTTGAAGAGCCAGATACATGTTCTGATGTTTCTTGAGATGTGGTAGGATCTTGAGTATGCTCCCCCTGCATAGGTGCATCTTCCTTTAACGTAGTCACCACAGTTTCAATAACATCAGAGTTTAATCCGTCAGAGTTTGTAGTATCAGGACTTAGACTGTCAGGTTTTTCAGTATTAGAATATGAGTCTTCATTTTCAAATCTCAGCTGATCATGGTCAACGAAATCTTTAAGACCAGTGATCTTCTTGTCATCAAAAGAGACATTGATAGATTCCATGACCACTTTTGTTCTCAAATTATAGACTCTGAAGGCTTTTGTGGAAAGTGGATATCTAACAAAGATTCCTTCATCATCTTTTAGATCAAACTTTGATAGTTGTTCAGGATGAGTCTTGAGAACAAAACACTTGCATCCAAATACATGAAAATATTTCAGATTTGGCTTCTTTTTCTTCACCATCTCATATGGTGTTTTTCCATGCTTGTTAATGAGTGTTGCATTTTGAGTAAAACAAGCAGTCTGCACAGCTTCAGCCCAGAAATAGGTTGGAAGCTTTGCTTCTTCAAGCATTGTACGTGCAGCTTCAATGAGAGTTCTATTCTTCCTTTCAACAACTCCATTTTGCTGTGGAGTTCCAGGAGCAGAAAATTCCTGCTTTATTCCATGGCTTTTGCAGAACTCTTCCATTATCAAATTCTTGAACTCAGTGCCATTATCACTCCTTAAAATTTTCACAGAATCTTTGACCATTTTATCCAGCTGTTTGACATGATCAATCAAGATAGATGCAGTTTCACTTTTTGTGTGCAAGAAATACACCCATGTGTATCTGGTGAACTCATCCACTGTGACCAACGCATACTTCTTCTTTGCAATAGACATGACATTTACTGGACCAAATAGATCAACATGTATTAGATGATAAGGCTCAAGAATTGATGATTCAGTCTTGCTCTTGAATGAAGATTTTCTTTGTTTGGCTTTCTGACATGAATCACAAAGACCATCAGGAGCAAATACTGTGTTTGGCAATCCTCTCACAAGATCTTTCTTGACCAGTTCATTTATATTGTTGAAATTTAAATGAGAGAGTTTCTTATGCCAATCCCAGCTTTCTTCAATTGATGCTCTACTTAACAGACAAATTGCAGAGCCATCAGTACTTGTTGAAAGCTTAGCTTCATAAATGTTACCACGTCTATATCCTTTCAGAACAACTTTGCCTTTGGATTTACTCACAATTTCACAGTGTTCTTCAAAGAAATCAACATGATAACCTCTGTCACAGATTTGACTTATACTCAGAAGGTTGTGTTTAAGTCCTGAGACCAGAGCTACTTCTTTAATGATGACATTCCCAAGATTGATATTGCCATATCCCAATGTTTTTCCAATGTTGCCATCTCCATAAGAAACACTTGGGCCAGCTTTCTCCACAAAGTCTGATAGCAGGGCCTTATTTTCAGTCATATGACCTGAACATCCACTGTCCAGAACTAGAATATTTTTCCTGTTGCCCTGCAATCATAAAGACCACTAATTATTAGTTTTAAGGACCCAGACTTGCTTGGATCCTTTGGTCTTATTAAGTTTGTTAACATTTGCATCGGATTTAGCATCAGAGTTTATGTTAACATTTTTCTTATCAGAATTTACATTATCAGACTTTGAATCAGAATTTATACTAGAAGGAACAATGGAAACTTTCTTCAAAGAAGGTTTTATTTGATAATAATCATAGTACAGACTATGATATTCCTTACAAGTATAAATGGAATGCCATAAACTACCACAATGAAAACAAGGATTTTGTGGTTTGTATCTAACTGACTGACTCTTAACTCCTGATTTCGAAGGTAAGGAGTTAATATTCTTATTTTTCCTGCAAAAAGAAGCCAGATGGTTAGAACTTCCACAATTATGACATGTTTTCCTAGGTGCATCAGGAACAGGTTTATAATCATTGCTTTTATTCACACCTTCCTTTCCATTCCTATTTTTCCTAGGTGATTTTACCTTGTTTGCATTCTTGACATCTTTCAGCTTATGCTTAAGCTGCTTCTTTGTCATTAAGCCTATGTTTACTTCAGCTGTCTTTTCCTGTTTTAGTTTGTCAGAAGTTAATTCCTCTTTAACTTCTGATTTCTCATTATCAGACTTTACAGTTTCAAACTTAACAGGTTTTAACTTTGGCTTTTGCTTAACAACAGGCTTAATTTCTTCAGTTCCTTTATCATTCTTATTTTCTCCATAACCTAAGCCCTCTTTCCAATTTTCACTACTTAGCAAATTTTGAGTTGTTCTGCCAGAGTTAGTCCAAGTCCTGATTATCTCTTTTTCCTTTTCTAACTCAGTTTTTAGAGATTCATTCATTTTTAGCACTTCATCCCTAACATAAAAAGCGTCATCTCTATCCTTCTGAGTTTGATGGAATATGACTAACTCTTTTTCTAAGAAATCATTTCTTTTCTTATATGCAAGATTTTCAGAAGTTAATCTTTCACATGTTAAAGTTTGATCTCTATAGCTAACAAACATGGTTTTAAGATATCTTCTCAACTCATTAATATCACCAGTATGAAAAGCATAAGTAGTCTGAGGTACCTTTGTTTCAGCAGCTTCAGAACTGCTCTCAGCACTTTCTTTATCAGCATTTGCCATTAATGCATAGTTTTTCTCACTTTCAGAGTCTGAGGTGTCTGTCCAGCTTTTCTGCTTTGTGACAAGAGCCTTGCCTTTGTCACCCTTTACCTTCTTGCAGTCAGGAGATATGTGGCCTTTCTCACCACAGTTATAGCATTTAACATTGGTGTAATCTCCTCTGTCAGACTTTCCTCCTCTTCCTTCAGATCTTCTGAAATTCTTCTTATCAGAACTTATGCTTTTCCTGGGAAACTTCTTTCCCTTCCTGAACTTCCTGTATGCAATCTTTGTGATTCCTTTCACCATAAGAGCACATAGTTTCATCATCTCCTCATCAGCATCAGTCTTAGGCAAGCTTTCAGAATCTGAGTCATCATCACTCTCAGAACTTGATGACTCAGTATCAGACTTTATGAAAAGAGCTTTACCCTTGTCTTTCTTTGAGGAAGCTGCTTTGGGAAATTCTTCTTCAGCCTTAAGAGCAACTGTCCTTGACTTTCCTCCTTTCCTCTTGCTTCTTTGTTCCATCTCCAGCTCGTGTGTCTTGAGCATTCCATAGATTTCGTCAAGAGTTGTTTCATCAAGATTGTAGTTGTCTCTTATTGTCGTTGCCTTCAAATCCCAGCATTCAGGAAGAGCTAACAGGAACTTAAGGTTTGAATCTTCAAGATCATACTCTTTATCAACCAATGTCAAATCATTCAAAAGTTTGACAAATCTATCATATAAATCATTCAATGACTCATTAGTCTTTGAGTCAAAGTGTTCATACTCTTGAGTGAGTATTGTCTTCCTGTTCTTCTTAATTGTGTCAGTTCCCTGACATCTTATTTCCAGAGCATCCCATATCTCCTTAGCAGTCTTGCAGTTGATTACCCTGTTTGATATTACATTATCAATGGCACTATGCAGTAAGTGTCGTACCTTAGCATCCTTAGCAATTGATGCTATGTCCTCAGCTGTATAATCATTCTTCTCCTTTGGTACGGTCATTGCTGCTTCACCTGCAACTACAACAGCGAGTTTGGTTGGTTTGTGAGGACCTTCCTTGATTCTATCCAGGTATTCTGGATCTGTTGCTTCCAGGAACATGGTCATCCTTACCTTCCATATGGGATATTCAGATGGTCTCAGTATGGGGACTCTGATGGTCTCATACCGACTCTGAATTTGTGTCTTTGGTGGTTCCTCAGTTGTGGTAGGCTTAGTTGGAGTTTCTGTGTCCGACATGATTGTGTTTGGATCTTTAACTGTATGTAAGTTAACAGATTAGCTCTGATACCAATTGTTAGGTCACACACACTCAAATCGAACTTAAAGAACTTGAGTAACAGAAAACAATCTTTATTGAAACAATAAACTCTGTTACAATATAGAACTGTTACCTCTCAGTGATGAACAAATATCACGAGAGCTGCTAGGGTTATAAAGAATAATAACTTCGATAATGATAACACTTTTAGTGTAAACCCTATGCCTGTGTTTATATACTACACAGTTACAAGATAATCGCTAATTGATATGGAATATAATTCTGCTTCCTAAAATATATCAATCAGATATCTTCTATTCCAAGTATTCCATTCTTCACGGAATTCCTTCTTCATGCATATCTCTTCTTATGTTTTATCTTTATCTTATTTCCTTTAATCAGCTACTGTCCTTATCTGATTGTCCTTCAGCACTTAAGTTCTGATATCTATCTTCTGATGATTATCTCCTGATAATATAAGTACTGATATCCTTAAGTCCTGACTTCCAGTATAAGTACTGATCAACAGTTAAGTACTGATCTATCCTGTTCACACAAGATCTGAAAGCTAAACATAAAACATATTAGCCATGACATTATCAAATATATCTAACATATAAGTCACCTCAAAGCTCAATATTAAGCTTTGTTGCACCTCTATGTTGTTATATACAAGTGACCTCAAAGCCCAATTTAAGCTTTGTTGATAATTCTTTAATTTAAATTAAGCCAAACACGATATTTAGTAAACAAGATCGAGTTGTCTTATAAACGAGCCGAGTCGAACTGCTCGTTTAAGTTAAACAAGGTCAAAACTTTGACAAAATGAACTTATTTAATGAACGAGTCGAATTTAATTATGATCCAAACAAGTCGAGTTTCAACAAACTGAGATGGATTTGCTCACCAGATTAACAAAATAAAAACATTTTAAATATAAAACAAAATAACTATTTTTTATATATTTTTAAAAATAATAGTAAATTTTAAAAATCATTTATTTGAAATTATAATCAAGTTTCGAGTCGAGTTTACAAGTTCGTGTCGAGTTCTAATCAAACGGCACATACTTGACTCGTCTCGTTTAACTAATCGACTTTGGAACGAAGTACGAGTTCATTACAAGCTCGGCGCGTATACGAGATCGACTCAAGTCGAGCCTGATTAGATAGGTTTGAGTCCGAGCTACTCAAGAGTAGCCCGACTTGAATTATTGACCTACCCTAAATCTAACAATTCAACCAAATACACACCCTTACAAATTCATAATGATACCCTGATGAGTGACCATACGCTGATGACCCCCTTGTGTGTGGTGTACAGTGACTTGTAAGAGTAGGGCTGAGCATTCGGTCGGTTCGGTCGAAAACCGAACCGAACCGAAATAACCGAAAACTGAAATTCTAAATTTTTCTTAATCGAACCGGACCGAAATAGCAATTCGGACCGGTCCAAAACCGAACCGAAATATTTCGATTTATTCGGTTCGGTTCCTGTAAACCGAATTTTTATAAACCAAAGAAATTTTGCAGAGTATAAATTTTTTAAAAAACCAAAGAAAATTTGCATTACAGATTCGTAAATGAAAAGCAAGTTCTGCAAGTCGCTAATTGGCATATGCCATTTTACAAAATATTAGTAAAAAGTAGCAGTAGCACAGCCACATGTGCTCAGCAACATAGACTCCTAATCAATTATACCGGTTTAGTGTTGGCTGAAGACTTTGTTTGAAAAAGAATCTGAAGAGTAGTTTAATATAGGTATGGAAGAAGAATTTAGTCGTTGGTGTTCAAATTGAATCGGACATCGATGGGATGAATGACGATGATGACTGAAGGCTGAAGCTGCTGAAGAGTGAATTAGCCAATTTGGTCATCTAGTCTATTGCTGTCTAATTTTGTTTGATATTTATGTTTTACTAAATTATTATATACTATATAAAATAATATATACGTATATATATTTCAGTTATTTCGGTTAAACCGAATTAATAGTCTGAAAAACCGAACCAAACCATTTTAATTTCGGTTTTAACCGAAAAACCGAATTGACCGGAATTTTTTAAAAAAATGAAACCAAACCGAACCGAAATGTCTCAGGTCGGTTCGGTTTTTCGGTTTCGGTTCGGTTTTGCTCAGCCCTATGTAAGAGTGCTTCACACATGTATATTTTACGCATGCGCGCCTTAGACCCGTACTAGCTATTTTGAAGGCCTGAGCTAAATTAAAATACATTACACACCATAAACGGCGATCCGGTGACCTAATATTTAGATCATGCTTTTGCTTATAAATATATAATTCAATTCAACAAAAATATTTTAGATTACAATGGATATTGCAAAATCTTAATACAAATTTAAATTTGTATGAATCAGACATTTAAATTCAAAATTTAGTATTCGAATTCAAATTCTTCTAGTTTCCATTCATATTGGATTTTCAAAGTGTCCAAAATAAAAAAAACATGTAGCTAAATTTTAAAATAATTAGTACACGTCAACAAAAATAATTATATTTTATAATACCAAAAACAAGAATAATTAAATTAAGGAGTTAGTCGGATATGACTTATCGCAAAAATTGATTTGTATTATGTATGACAAGTCGTTCTTTCATTGGGTTCACATTCTTTAATTGTAACACCCCTTTTTAAAATAGAAGTAGATATTACTTAAAATCCATAAACCTGCAAACAGTGCACTAACATACTCCCTAAATAAAAATTAAACAGTCTAAAAAAAATCTCCAAAAATAATATTAAATCTCCCATCTCATCTAAATAATTAAGTATAGATAATGATAGAGTCCAAAATCCTAATCAATAAATGGGGTAGCTCTCCATCACACATTCTCAGATCCCCCTAAGTACCTGCAAAAAAAAAGGAATATGGCATGAGCCAAACACCCAGTACGAATTTGGAGTACAGTTATAAAACTAAGAGATTAGAAATACAATCTGCAATTTATAATAAAACAAAAATTTTAAAAATATGAAAGGCTGAAGCAACGAGGGGTTAGGATATTTTATACCGAGATCAGAACAGATACAAATACACACATCATAATGTACTTAATGTGTGCAACAGAATGGATAACGTGTACGGCATATACAACGTTACCGTAAATCAAATCACAAATCAAACTCTGGGTGCACTCACGTATCCTGAACAAATATCAAATGCGCAAAAACTCCTCCCAAAAGCTAACAGAAGGATACGCCGTGACCAATCACACTGTCACGAAAGTGTCATACCACTGGTATCGTAATTATATGGTTGTAGTACCCCTACAGCTGGTTAACTCGGTATACCCTAAATTACATTAAGGGTCCAAATGAAAAATAATATTTCTCGCAAAAATTAAAATCACCTGAGACAAATAATTCAGATTTCCAAAATAGAGGGTGTCATAAATAATTTTAAAAAACTGCATAAACAGATATCTAAAATTTTTAAAACAATTTTGGAAGTAAGATCGGTCAAAGCAAATATTAACGGAACGAACAAAAAATAGAACAGAACGAATCAAATAAATATAATGGACAAAAAGAGTAGCGCTGAATAAAAAGGGGATAGAATCCGTAATTCAAGTATAATAACTAAAATACTACCAAAATCTGCAACGATTCTCAAACTCCCCAACCCGTGATCTAAATACAAAATTTATGATTTATTATTAACACAAGTTCTTTTATTTTATTAAATCAAGGAAACAATCACTCCCCGTTACCGAAAAGAGACTAACACGGAATAACATTAGCATGCTCAAAGTCCCTAACTTTTATTTATATAACACATTATGAACATGATCACTCACTCGGTGCTATAAATAAAATATAAGAATCATGAAATGAACATTCATTTAACAACTTATTCTATACATGTGACCACTCATGTGCTCTACTAACCATGCATATATATCCCAACTACACACATGTCCCTGTCCCATTTAACAACTTATTCTATACATGTGACCACTCATGTGCTTACTAACCATGCATATATATCCCAACTACACACCTGTCCCTGTCCCAGGAGGAGACCAATCCTAGGAGGAGATCAATTATATTACACTAGTTTAATAAAACCAAATACATGAATATAATAAAATTATAAAATAAATGGACATATCCCTTGTACCATAATACTAACCACGTGACCATATACTAAATAATGGTGTTAAACTTCAAAATCAAAACCAGCCTAATTGGCCTACATTGTTAAATTATAAATACCAATTATTTAAATTTTACGGTTTATACTAACACACATGCAAAAATCATATTTATATATATGTATTGATATCGAGTAATGCACATTGACACGTTCTCATGTAGCTAATTTTAAGTAATCAAAATAAAATATTTAGTAATTATCCTTAATTAACAAGATAATAATTATACCATTATACAACAAAGAAAGGAGGCAAATTGCATATTCGTTGAACACAAATCAGAAGACATGGCATATATAGATTGTTAATAGTAACCTCGGCTGGTTAACAAAATATTCATCTAAATTTATAATTGTAAAATAAATAAAAATAATACGCTAATACAAGGTCATTAAAATATTAAACAAATAATCACAAGCAATATTAATATACAGAGCACACAATCATGGTTTTTTTTGCCCCGACTTGCACAGACAATAATATATAATTATCTAACTCAAGATACTATATTAAATTTTGAAAATAGGTTGCATGGTTATAAATTCCTTGTACAAATTGAGGCCCCGCAAGCAAATCACATCTTATCCCATACGACTATATAATAATACAACAACATAACAAGTTTCTAAAGTGGATTCATAACTAGCAAGCTATATCTATAAGTATAAAGTAATTACGACTGAAAAGGAAGGTACCTCGAAACAAAAAGAAGGAACTCTAGCATCGGTCTCATTGCTTAAAGAGTTTCATTGTCGAATTTTTCTCATCCCAATACTAAAGCCTCTGCCTTTCCTTTCTCATCCGGCCACCTAGTATATTTTAGGGTTTGGATAATAATGTTTGATTGATGATTAGGAAGTGGTTCGATTATATATATATATATAATGTATAACTCCTCTAATTTAACTACTAACTCAAAACAAATTATTTTATAAATTTTATTCTAATTTAAATCAATTTCATCACTACCTATTATTATTATTATTATCTAAAATTACGGATATTATATTAATATTATATTGCAATAGTCGTCATATTAACATTTAATGTCAACACATATTTACATTTAATATTAATACATTTAGATGAAGTTTAAGTGCGGCTAGGATATTTTATATTCTTGGGAAAACGAGGGGTTCATCTACACCATTAATAAAGTTTGGAAGACTGAGATTGATCCTGAAAGGAAATTAATGAAAAAATAGCAGTTGGATCAACGAAGGGTTTTAAAAATATTTCATTCTTTTCCAATCGTTATAATTCGATGTGTTTATTTATGAAAGATCACGTAATCGTAATAGTTTTGTTTCATGTGTCAATGTGTTATCCTTTTTTTTGTTTTCTTGCATGTAGATATCCGAACTTTGTAGGCCTGGTGGGACCTGGCAGGCTATGTAGATTTTACGGTTATTGTTAATCTTGTAGGTTTTGTTTCGTGTTTGGAACGACAGTTGCTTGTAAATAAAATGCAGCCTCAAATACTATAAAAAACAATTTTAATTATTTTTTTAATAAAAGGTAAGAAAAAAGTTGTATTTGGTTATAAATTCTTTCTTTTTTTTCTAAATAATTTCAGAAGATGAAAATATCGTAATTTATTTTTAACAAAGTAGATAGAAAGAATAGTAAACAACAAACAACCGTCTTAACCCAACAACTAATTTTTGAAATAATTCTGAGTATGATCGTTTTGCTTGGCATATGTGTGTGTTGCGTATGGGAGATTGGGAGTTCTTTGATTTTCTATCTCTATTTGTGTTTGTTCGAATCTCTTTCGGCCTCACTCTCTATCTCTGATCAAACCCACATAAACACACCCCGCACACACATTTACACAATAGACCCACATCAAAATCTTCATCTTTTCCCATTTCTTCCAATTCAAACGAGTTTTACAAAGTTTAATGGTTTTAGATGCCTGCCAGAATTTTGTTTGATGGTTAGCGTGCGGTTATTTAGAGACTTCACAGTTAGGATCGCGCAACACAAACTTTTACTTAATCATCCATTTATGCACCAGATGTTAACTTCCTGCATCAACCCTTGAACCCCCAAATCAGACAAATTCAAATCTCCCAAAGTTTTTGAAAATTCGGACCCTAATTTCTTTAGCCCTAATTCAAAATTACTTGAACCGAGAAACTACACCATTATTTTCTATCATCGATTTTGAAGTACTTGGGATTTATGGTTCATTTTTCAATCTTCAAAGCAGTTATCTTCTTCCCCATATTACAGTTATTTTCGGGTATTTGAGATATGTTAATTGTATTTGGCATTAGTTAAGTCCTACGTGAATAATACCATAGGTTCAGGTTTGTCTCGGCCTTTTTTTTAATTTATGCCATCAAATTTTATTATTTTTATTTTTTAGTTGAAATTTTACACTTTTTTATATATTGCGCACATACACACACAAGTCCAAGGGTCTTTCGAAAACAGTCTCTTCATTCTTATGAATAAGGGAAAAACCGCGTAAACCTTAACCTCCCCAGACTGCGAAAGCGGGATAAACTCGGTATGTATGGTTTGGTTTGGTTAGATAGAAAGAATAGTCTATTCCTACCGAAGATTTTTTTGATAATTTCCATATCTTATATACTAGCACAAAGAAAAAAGTTCATGTACAATAAAGAAAATTAAAAATATAATAATAAAATCTTAGATCAGTGATGAGAAATAATAATTTATAGAATAAGTATTTCCCATTGGTGTTAAAATCATAAAATAAATAAATATGACTGATATGTATTACATCTAAAATATTATTTACATCGAATATAACATTATATTAATTGTGAATTAGATTGCAAATTTTGGTTCTTGTATCGATTCATTACAACTGTAATCACTCATATACAAACTATTTTGGGTTAAAATCTAAGTAAAATTTTGAAATTTAATATTAAAATTTGAATCAAATATCTGTAAGAACATATTAATTTATCACTCATATATCACTTTTTCAAAACTTTAATATTTATATTTATGTATACATTTCCCTTCTCTTATACTTTTCTCAACCGAATCTAGAAATAAAAAATTAAATTTTTTCGTACACCATATATTTTTCATTAAAACCAAAAGAATTATATTAATATCACATAAATAATTAAAGGGTTGACTCGGTTGATTAAATAGTGTATAACTATCATGTTGATCACAGGTTCGAATTAATGGGAGGAGAAACGTGATTTGCAAGCTATTACGTGAGCCCGTAGGATTTACCCGGTACGTACCCAAAGGATAGCGACTGCGGGTTATCTACGAGGTTATCTACGATAAAAAAAGTAATATTTAAAATTTTAATAATAAGTTAATAATCTTCCTTTTAATTTTTTTTATACGGTGATTAGTGTTTATTTATGCACTACTACTGATGGAAATTTCAATATTTCCTTTTATCAATTATAATTTTAAATTCAAATTTCATCTTTTTATTTTTCAATTATAATTTTATGTAAAATTGACATTTATAAAAGAATGTGATTTTTTTTATGTCCATCAAGCTGAATTATTCAATTAGAACGGTCAATTTCAGGTTACCGGTGTCGGGTCATATTTTTAGGTCGAATTTTAGGTTCGACACTAACCCGACTCAGGAAAATTTTGATCCGCAAAATTTTGACACTAAACCGACCCGTTAATTAAACGGGTCACCCGACCCAACCCGCTAATTCATTTATTCGACAATCATTTTATCTACTAATGATATAGTTATTTAAATTATTTAATAAATTTAATTGATTATTATATTTATCAAACCATTAAACTTGATAATTTTTTAAATTGTGTAGTATATTGAACAAAATATATTTTAAGTTTAAAATACTATTTTTGTGTTACAAAATTATTCATGTCGTAATACTTAATTATAATTCATGTATACATTTCGTTCAAAATATAAAAAAAATAATCAAAAAATGATTTAATAGTTATAAGTTTATGTTTAAATGATCAATGATATTAGTAGTTTATTATATATATGGTTGTAAATTCGGAGATCGGGTCTAGTCGGTTGACGTACCGATTAGAGATTAATTAGCAAATCAGGGATTAGTCGGAAGGATTAATCGGAAGGATTAATCGGAATATATATTTAATATTAATTTTTGAATATTATAAAAAATACACACATGTATACAAAAAGACAAATAATAATCGGGTATAATTATATGTTAATAAGTTTTAATACTTTATTTTTATTAAAATTATAAACAATAAAAATGAAAAATAAAAAACATATTAATGTAGAGGTCGTGAAGCTAGCAATGTATTAAACAAAATTAGATTGCGAAAGAAAAACGTTTTGGTTGAGATGGTGCAGTTTTAGAGAGCCCTGATTGCATATAATTCCTCTCGTCTTTTATTACAAAAAATTAAAATAAAGGGAAGGTTGCACAAAGAAATTTAGTTGAGATGGTGCAGTGTTCGAGAGCCATGACTCGCAGCATTATCTAATTATTGAGAAACTGATTGATGATCTCCATGCTTGGCCTCAAAACCAGCTCCTCCCATGCCTTACTGGACTTCTTGCCACGCTTTGGGAATACGTTGGTTGCGTCAAGCCTGTGAATGTTCCATCCATTGTCATTTTTCAGAGCTAGAATCTTCTCTACTTGGCGACGAGCCAATTTGCAAGAGTTGATCCTCATTTCATCTAAAGCTTCTTTCAGCAGCCTTGCTCGAGTTTCGTCATCTGCAGATGCCTCCACTCGAAAGTAATGATCAAGTTCTCGTCCGCCAATGGTTCTCAGCACCCCCTTTGAATAATCAGCATTTGGTTTGAACATTTTTCTACCCTCCTCAACCAATCCCTTCTCGACCATCTGATCAACACGATGCGAAAGGACTTGACAGAGCACAGACATTGAAACATCAACCCAAAGATAACAGCATTCATACTTGGACCGAAATCCATAAATTTCATCCTCAATGAGAGCTTTGATGTAACTATTCGAGCATCCAGCAATGATGGGAAGACGACGTCGAGCTACAATGTCATCCATTTTATCGTTAACCATGTAACAAAAATCAGCGTGCGTGAAATCTGCATGGGAAGGTAGTATTCCAATGAGATAGTGCGGTACATCATTCATCTCTTCCTCAGTAATCTTGTTTGCGGCTATGTCTAATCCTTCATAAACTTGCATTTTGTCAGAACTAATGATCTCTCCGTTAAATCGAGTAGCGAGATCAACAGAGAGTTTGGTCTTGCCTGTACCAGTCGCTCCCATAACAAACACAACCTTCTCTTTTGGTTTCGATGTTGTCCGAGAATTGGGCAATGGCAAACCCAAGCTGGTGGCTCGGATGTGGACTGATGGATGAGTTTGTGTGCCAATAAGCATGGACATCATCGCCATATTTCTGCACGTAATTGGATAATTGAAACAGGTTATAGCAAACGAGTTTTTTTTAAATCACTACTGGCACATGAATTGAGCATAAGAAAAAAATGGGCAATTTCGTAACATGAAAATTATGAGTTTGATTTGACAATTTCCATACATAAACACTAAAGTATATTAAATAAATAAATATTAAAACAAATTTATTAAAAATATATGGATATATATCTTAAAATAATAGTTTACATATGATTTTTATAAAAGATAAATACAAAATATATTCAAATTTAAATTTCCCAGATACTTGCCCACACTTAATTCTATTTGACTTTTTTTGATAAGACTCACTCGTAAAAGTTTAATATTTAAATAATTTCTTATTTTATTTTTAATTTAAAATTACAGGCAACACCACACAAAACGTACACGAAATAAAAAAATATGCATGAACATGACGAAATGAAATGAATCTTAACGGGTCGATTGACTTTAGGTTAAGCATGGCTACTACTCTACGAAAAAATAATAAATTTATGATACAAAATACGAAAATACACGAAACCCAAATGAATTAACGTTTATATGAAAAAAAAGGTGTAAAAAACGAACCAAGACAACTTATAATAAGTCAATATAAAACTAAACAATCAAAACAAAGAACAATGAAGAAAATTAGTTACAAAATTAACAGACATACCTGCAAACTTGGCTTGGGACAACGTTTTGTTACTCCAAATTATTTGTTGCTCTTTAGAAAGGTTTATTTCTGATGACCAAGATGAGTATTTATATGCTCTTCTCTATTTGTTGTAAACATGCCATGTATATTGAATGAATCTTTCAAGATATCTTTAAGAAATGAAATATTTTATTCACCAATCGATAGGATTACATTTATTTTTTTCGTAATCTTGGAATCCCCAGATAATATTTGTGGTCTTGTGATTGTATTCATATGATCATTATTTATCTTTCTGAATTTTAAAAATATCCATGGGCATCTAATTGGTATATCTATCAAATTTATTTAATATTTAGTAGCATTGATTTTCGAATTTAAATTTTAGAAATAAACACACAAATTTGGGGTTCAAATCTAGTTATCTCCGTATTAAATTTAAACTTAAGAGAAATTATTAAAAATATTTGTTTTATTTTTTTTGCGTTTTTTCTTTTTTCCCAAAATATTTATAAAATACGATTTGCAACCAAAAGAACCAGAACCAGAAGCAACTTTTTTCGTGTTTTATTGATATACAATTTAGGTTACTTTGTTTTACATTCGAGATTGCACTTAATTGCAAAATCGTATTATTTAGAAAAATTAAAAAATATATTTTTACAAATTAATTTAAAAATTCGTACTTTTGAAAACATTATAAAATTAATTGTTTTTCTGAAATACATTATAAAATTAATTATACTTACAACTATCATTATACGTATGGAATTTCGTAATGTGATTCGAAGTGCAGACCAAACTTTTACAGATCATTAATAATGTTATTATATATTTTTTAAATAATTAGCTCTTAAGATAGTAAATTGTATATGAAATGATTACTAAATTTAAATGTATAAAAAGAAGGTTATAAGATAAGTATTAATAATACGTACATATAAAACATATTATTATGACGCATCATGTAAACATTGAAAAAATGATGCACATCAACGAAATTATAAAATTTAATTTATAAGCGCAAAACTAATTGATAAATCTTATTTTAAAAACTTAATTGATAAATCTTAGAAGTCACCTGAGTTTTTGGTTTAACGATTGAAAATAAATAGTACTCTTCAAATTTTAATCCAATCAATTAACATTTGAACCCAATAATCCCAAATTTGTAAATTTAGAGGTTATATTCAATTGGGATTTTAAAGAATTTTTTTGGATTTGGAGAATCCGAGGATATTCAATTTGAATTATAAAAAATTCTTTAAAATTTGATGGTATTCAATTGGGATTGAAAAAAGTCTTTTAAAATCTGTGGTATTCAGTTTAGATTTTAAAATGTTCATTAGAATCTGGTGGTATTCAATTTGAATTTTAAAAAAATCCATTTAAATCTGGTGGTATTCAAAAGTCCATGGATTTTTTTTATTATTTTATAAAATTGTATATTTTGGTGAATTTGCTGGTGTATATTATGTTTTCAAAATTTTAGCAAAATCAAAAAGATTTTGATGGATTTGTAGAAATCACTATTCAAATCAGCAATACTCTACGAGATTTATTCAACAACTCCGTTAAAATTCGCTACAATTAAAATCAGCCAAAATCAGAAATAATCATTCAAAATCAATGAATTGATATAAATCCTCTAAGAAGGCTCACACTACTAATTTTATGGATGCTCTCAAAGGTACTCTCAACGGCTCTTCAATTTTTTCAAATGGAGGCAGGAAGCAGTCAACTCAGGACAAGGATTTCGATGCAAAGAGGAAGGAGAGGTCTTCTACTAAAGCTGGGTCGTCGAGGGCAAACTACGAGGATGGTGAGCAAATTCTTAGAGACTTTGTTTGGGCGCATAAAGATTTAGTGGATCCAAAAATCAGTGAGAACTTCTTCAGAGGCAAAAAATAAGCAATTACGGAAGTTTTGAATCAAATTCATTGGAGGAGTCTGCGTGCTCGGGGAGGTTTGGATTGGATGGAGAAAATGAAGGTTCCAGTTGCTCATAAGGATATCTCGGATGTTGAGAATGTTGTCCGGACTTATGTTCAAGTATTGGCTCCTAATATGGAGCAAGCGCAGTTAGAGCAGGGTGGAAAATGGCAATTAGTTCAGGGTAAGAGGAATAAGCAAAAAGGGGATTCTAAGGAGTATTTCACTATTTTTCTTTACAATATTCCAGATAATCTTGAATCAAAGGCTATTTGGGACAGCTTTAAGTCAGCGGGTAAGATATTGGATATAATTTTACCCAGGAAAAGAGATAGGAAAGGCAAGAGGATTGGTTTTGTGAAGACCTCTTCTGAATTGGAAGTTGGCACAATAATATTAAATGTTAAAGAGTAAGGGGGGTTTGTTCTAAGATTAGAATGAGTATTAATAGTAAGTTTCAAGGCTCTAACGATGGCATAAGGAAGAGGATGTTAAATTCTTGGGGTAAAGATAAACTTACTGGGCTTCGGGATCTTACAGCTAGGAGTGCTGAGTTTAGCGATAAACAGAAGATGAGTAATAGTCCAGATAAGCTGAAGGGGGATGATAGTTTAGGAGTTGAAATGTTTGAGTATATTGAAGCGGTGGTGGACAAGGAGGTTGAGGAAGGGATTTTCTCTACTAAGGTTGCTTTTGCTAAAGTGGATGAATCAGCATGGTCTTTGCAGTCAAAAATTCAGGCAGAAGGTATCCTTCAGGTAAATGTAATTGGTTAAACACTCGAAAGTTCTTATTAGCCAATTTGGGTGAAAAGAGTTGGGAGGATTTGGGAGATAAGATCTTCAAAAAATGGTTTAGCTACCTTAGGAATTTTAAGGATAAGGATTTGATAATGCCTAGAACGGTTTGGCTACAATCCTCGGGTATTCCTATGAATGCTTGGGTTGAGGAGAATCTAAAAGGGTACACAAAGTGGATGGGTGACTGGGTTATGTGGTCCTGTCAAAAAGATGGGGATAGTGAATTTTTTGACCCAATCATATGTGTTTCTACAACTAGACAGGAACAGATTATTGAGAAAATGAATATCTTAGTTTCTGGCAAAACTTTTCCTGTGAAGTTTGAGGAAATTGTGGATCTGAATGTCTTGAAGGGGAAAATTGAGCCTATGTGTGTATTCAGTGTTGGTTTTAATTCTGTTATGCAGGAGGAGAGTGTGCAGCATGTCTCTAATCTTAAGGAGTCTGTCAGTTTGGAGGATAATGTCAAGAGTGTTGATGTCTCATTAACAAGTAATGGAAGTAAGCAAATGGATAAGGCTGAATTAGTCATAAGCAACTATCTTCAAAATCAATTTGTAGGTCCTCTGGTGACTTATAAGGACAAGGATGTTGGAGATAAGGCCTCTGATTCTCAGTCTATAGAGGCAACTTCTCTTGAGGAACATAAAAAAGTGGAGGACCCTAAAGATCTAGTTGTCCTTAATTATAGGAGGAGCCAGGAGCAGAGTTCTTCATCCCCAATTTATGAAAGGGAGAGTAATAAATCTGTTAGTAGGGAGACTGAAGGAACTTTGGTTGACTCTCATAAGACATTATGCAATGGTCTTGTTAAACTGAAAGTCAAAGGAGCTGGTAGGCCTAGAAAGGGTAGTAGTAAGGTCAGAAATCCTTTTGACTTTAAGCTCAAATATGGACTAGGGTGCAGTAGTAAATCTTCCAGAAGAAAGAGGCTTGGTTCTTACTTTATCTCTAATCCAAAATTAGATGTTATTAAGGAAAAGGTTGATTGTGAGGTTGAGGAGGCTGCTAAGGACATCATTGATTGTGCAGAGCTATTAGGGTTGCAACTGGTTGGTGATAAGGAGAGTGTTTTAGGAAATGTGGTAGATAAATTGAAGAAGGGTGATTTATAATTTTTGGACATCCTTTGAGTAGGGGCTTGAAATTTTTGAATTCAAATATCTATGGATAATACAAAAGTAATCTCTTGGAATTGTAGGGGTATCAGTAATAATTTAACTAGGAGGTTGATAAAGGATTTAATCAACCAGGAAAAGGTTAATATCTTGTGCTTGCAGGAAACTAAAAGTTTGGATTGGAACAAATTCTGGGAAAACTCAATTTGGTCCAGTGATCAGGTGGGTTGGTTAGTTCAGAACTCAGAAGGGCTTTCAGGAGGTCTGCTAATGGCTTGGGATGAAATATATGTTCAGAGTTTGGGAATGGCTTCCTGTAGAAATTGGCAGTGGGTGCAGTTTCAAATTCAATCTTCTAAGATCATATTTCATGTTATCAATGTCTATGGTCCTCTGAGCATGCATGGTAAAAGACAACTTTGGAAGGAGCTATCTGATATAATTTCCTTGGTAAATAATGAGATGGTATGTTTAGTGGGGGACTTCAACAGTATTAAAAGTAATAATGAGAGTGCTAATTGCAGCTACAGAAGATTGGATGTGCAGGGGTTTGATTCTTTTATTAAAAGTAATAATATGTGTGATGTAGGATTGATTAATGACTCATTTACTTGGTTTGATCCATAAGGCAAGTGCAGTAGATTGGATAGATATCTGTTAAATGATCTCTGATTCTCAGATGGACTTTGGGAGGTCAGGGCTCTGCATAGATTGCTTTCTGATCATAAACCATTGGTTTTATACTTCAAAAAATATAAAGGTGGTTTAGTTCCTTTCAAGGCTTTTAATTGGTGGTTAAAGGATGAAAGAATAAGAGATGACATGAATAAATTTTGGAGCCATTCCCAACAATTTGGATCAAGGGATAACATTCAAGTTATGCTCAAGAAATTTAAATTAGGATTGAAGAAGTGGAGTCAGGGAGCCAAGGATAATTTGGATTTGGAATTGATGCATTAAAGTCCAAAATAGTTTATTTGGATAGGAATCATATCTTTGGGAGTGAATTAGTGGACTGCAACACAAAGCTCGCTTCGTGCCTAATAGCAAGAGACTCAATGCTAAGGCAAAAGGCTAGAGCTCTTTGGTGTGCTGAAGGAGACAGAAACACAAAGTTCTTCCATAAAGTCATACAGAGGAGAAGGTGTTCCAATAAGATTGACAAAATATCAGCAGGGGATGTTTGGCTTGTTAAGCAGGAGGAAATTCAAAAGGCTTTCTACAGTTACTTTAAAGGTATTTATAATAAAGGGCAAATGAAGTTTTTTCAAATAAATTCCTTGTTGAGTAAGAAACTAAGTGATGTAGAAGCTAGTCAGTTGGAAAGGGAGTTTTGCATAGAAGAATTGGAATTTATTTTGAAGACTTTTAACAGTGATAAGGCTCCTGATCCTGATGGGATTAATATGAGGTACATTAAAGAATTTTGGTTGTATCTGAAAGACAAAATTCTGGAAGGGGTCACCCTTTTTTCTAGTTCTGGAGTGCTTCCTCCAGGTTGTAACTCCTCTTTCATAGCACTTGTTCCTAAATTAAGGAATCCAATCTTATTGAAGGACTTCAGGCCAATCAGTCTAATTAATAGTGTTACCAAATTGCTTACTAAGGTGTTGGCATTAAGGCTTAGTAAGTATCTTGATAAACTAATCGATGTTAGTCAGTGTGGTTTTGTTAAGGGCAAACAAGCTTCAGAGAGCATAATGGTAGTCAATGAGGTATTTCATACTATGAAGTCTTCCAAGGGCCATGGTTTGATTTTAAAGCTGGATTTTGAGAAAGCTTTTGATAGTGTTAATTGGAATTTTCTGCTGAAAACCATGGAATGTTTGGGCTTTGGTAACAAGTGGATTGACTGGATGAAAGATTTTTTTAATACTATTAGAATATCTGTTTTGGTCAATGGTTGCCCCACTAAGGAATTCAGCATTTCTAATGGATTAAGGCAGGGGGGTCCTCTTTCTCCAATGTTGTTCAATTTGGCAGGAGAAGTCTTAAATCAAATGCTTATCAAAGCAACTGAACTGAGTATGATTAAGGGTTTTACATTCAGTAGAGGTAATGGGGTTATAACTCATTTGCAGTTTACAGATAATATAATTATATTCCTTGAAGGAAGTCTGAAGTATGTCAAAGGTGTTAAGAGAATCTTGCAATGCTTCCAGTTGTTATCTGGGTTAAAAATTAACTTTCAGAAGAGTAACTTATACTCTTTTCATTTACCAGAACAGGAGTTAAAACTGTTTGCAGATTTCCTGGGTTGTAAGGTGGGGAAGTGGCCTTTGATTTATTTGGGAAGTCAGATTGGTGTTAGTTCAAGAAAATTTGTGTTCTGGAAACCATTAGTTGAGAAATTCAAGTATAAACTAGCCAACTGGAAAAGAGATAGTCTCAATCAGGCTGGTAGACTGACTCTGATTAAGTCTACCTTGGATAGTTTGCCCATTTACTGGTTTTCTCTACATAAGGTCCCTATTAAAGTGTGTAATCTTTTGGAAAAAATAAGGAGGGATTTCTTTTGGGGGAATTTTGTTGAGGAGGGGGAGGTAAAGGTCAAAAAAATGCATCTTTTGGCCTGGGATAAAGTTTGTAAGCCTAAATATTTAGGTGACTTGTCTAAGCATTTGCAACAGAGGAATTTAATTTTACTGTGTAAGTGGTGGTTTAAATGGAATGCACAGAGACAACTTAAGTGGAATGTCTGGTTCAAAGAAAAATATGGTAAGTTATTTTGGAGCAAGCTTGATCACAGAAACTCTGTTAGATCTTGTTCAACAACTGTGAAGGATGTTTTGTCAGTAGTTGCTTCATTATCTGAGATGTGCTCCTTGGGGCCAGATTCTCTTAAGTGGGAGTTAGGTGATGGGGAGACAGCTTTATTTTGGGAAGATTTTTGGAGTCAAGACAAGCCTTTGTGTGAGAAGTTTAAGAAGCTTTATAGCTTATCTAAGTTAAAGTTTATGGATATTAGTACTTTTAAAGTGTCATGGGAATGCTATGATAAAGAAGGTGAGGTCTTCTGGTCAAGAAAACTCAGAAATTGGGAGTTAGAGAATCTAAAGGAACTGGATAAGATACTGAGTCTTGTGCAATTGAAAAGTGCGGCTGATACCTGAATTTGGATTCCTCTGGGTGATAGTTTCAACTATAAGGAAGCCTATAAACTTTTCTTTGGGCAACCAGTTCAAGCAGAGCCTTATTGGGAAGTTATATGGAGGAGTAAGGTACCAGAGAATGTGAAGTTATTTTTATGGAAACTTCAGTCTAAGGTTATTCCTACTAAGGTGTGGTTGGCATATAAAATTAGAGGTTTCAGTAAAAATACAATTTGTTCTTCGTGTAATTTGGAGGAAGAGTCATTAGAACATATGTTCTAGGATTGTGAGTTTGCTAAGAAGGTATGGGGGTTTGTTCTTAACTGGTGGGGAATTGTTAATAAAGCTTGTATGGCAAACTTGGAGAACATGTGGAGAACTAAGCTTCTTTTTCATAAGGAGAGCATTAAGCAAGTGTGGATCATGGTGATCAGTTCCACTGTATGGACAATGTGGCTTCATAGGAATGAAAGGATTTTCCAGAATGCTTCTAGTAGTTTAGAAAAGGTAATTTTTTTGGTACAACATAGGGCATTGGAATAGGGAGTGGCAAATGGTATGATAAGTTTGAATAGAAAGCAGTGGTGGATAATCAATCCTGTTGGGGTGATTACTGCAAGTGATTATGATTTTTGGTGGAGGATAATTTCTAATGGAGATCATGAGATTGTAACTTTTATAGATGGTAGCTTCATCTTGGAAAGGAAAGGATTAAGGGTTGCTGAAATTAGTGGAGTGGTTTATAATAAATTAGGGCATATTTTGTTCAATTTTGCTGGGCCTTCTCTAGCCACCAATGCTTTTGAAGTGGAATGATTTGCTCTAGAAACTCTACTCAATGTTGTTAGAGATAGCAATTGGCAAAAGGAAAAAATCTTGATATTATCAGATTGCAAGCAGCTAGTAATGCAATTGGACGTGAGTGAGATTCAGTATAAGTTGTGGAATGAGATGGTTCTTGATGTGCAAGTTAGGCATGTTATGAGGTCCAAAAATGAAGTTGCCAATTTTAATGCAAGGAGGGGTACGTATTTAAGCAGTCTGGAATTTTTTTGAGTATAAATTTAGAGGTTCATTCGGATTATTATTAATATGTAGTTATTTTGGGAGGGAATCTTTCATATCTCTGATTGTTTTAAAGTTATTAGGGGATTAGGCATTATTAGACAAGTTATATAGTGTCATTATGACATCTTGGGGAGGTGAAAAGATCCCATAAAGTGTCTGGGAAATCTAATAGTTTTCTTGGAAGCGTGTATCTAGAGTTTTTAGGGTCATAATGTGCTCTCAAGAGTCTCTTCACTGTTGTATAAATGCCACTCTTCTGGCACCCTTTGGGATCATTTGAGAGTGTTTTTCTGAGAGGAAATAGTTAGGGTTTTGAAGCAGTTGGCAATGGAGGTCGAGTTGGTTAACGTTAATGCAAGGTGGCGTATGCCTGAAAAGGGAGTTGTGAAATGCAATGTTCACATCTTCTTTTCTCAAGAACCACTTGCTAATGGGCGTCGTTCTGGGATTGGAGTTGTTTTTAGGAATAGAAGTGGGGTGATCTTGCACATGACTGCAGGGTCACTAGGTTTTGAAGATTCTGGGTTAAATGAGTTGCATGCTCTTCTGGAAGGGATGAAAAAGGCCTATTACAAGAAGTTCAAGAAGATTATTCTGGAAATAGATCATGAGGGGACTTTTTGGGAGCTTTTTAATTTCATGGAACTTGGTGCTAGGCTAGAGCATGCGCATGTTCTGTGGCAGCTTAATCAGAGAAAGGCTGATCGTAACTATCAGTGTGAATTAAGGTTGATAGATCAAGAAGCTAATGCAATGGCGGCTTACTTGTCTCAGTATGGTGCCCATCATTGGGATCGAATGGTCATTGTGGAGGAAGGTTTTGGCAGGATTGAGGAGCTGTGGTATCTTGATATGGGCCTGGGGAGTATTGAGCCTAGGTTTAGGGCTGTGAGACAAGGGGAGTTGGAGCTTTATGTTTTGGCTGAAGAAATTCTGGATCCTCGGGATGATGGGTTGCTTGCAGATGTAGGCAATGTTGCAGAGGAGGATGTTGAAGCTGGCCTTGAAGTTGCTCAGGGGGAGGCAGATGCTCTGGATGGTGAAGGGTTGTAGGTAGTGATTGGGCTTCTGGCTGGTCTGGCAGAGCATGAAGTTCCAAGTGATGCCCAGGATGATGAGGAGATGGAGCTCTGATGCAGCACTGCAGTTAGGAAGATGAAAAGTTGGAATGGTTCTTTTGGGCTTATTTATTCTAGTATTTTGTTATTTTACTTTATGTTTGGTTAATTAGTAGTTTATTTGGACTGATGTTAGTTTGGAAGTGATATTTGTTTGGGTTGGCCTGTTTAATGGGCTCGTAAGGATGATATGGGTTTGGCTCATTATTTCTAATATATGCTTCTGCTGTTCAAAAAAAAGATATAAATCCTCTAAAATCTGAATTGAATACACCCTCTTAATAAATTCAGTCCAATATTATTCGAGACTTTTCTCCAAAGTATGAGTAACATAAAGGGCTTCTTTGAAAAAAAATGATTTTAAAGTTATTTTCGCCAAAAACATATATTCTTTATTTTAAGTTCAAATATACGCTTTTTCAAACTTTTTTTACAAAAATATAATTTTAAAACTCAGACAACCAGATATAAAAAAATATGATTTTAATATTATATTTTACTACAATTTAGGGTTCGAATTTCTAGTGGAGTTGAGATCATGCAAAGAATCGAATTTGAGTTTTGATAATAAGTTCAAACTTAGTACTGCCTAATTCCAAAAAAAATCATAATGTTCTTGTTCTTCATCTCCGCTCAAAGTATCAGTCGAATATATACAGTAAGACTGTCTTCTAAAAAAAAAAATTAAACATGCAGGTGTTGATTCATAAGTATCTAAGGCAATCAGCAAACAAACGTATCTGTAACTATTGTCCTCTTTTTTCGTTGGCAAAATCCAGTTGATTTGTTATTTCCTTGCTAGGTGTTCTAAATTTTTTAAAAAATTCTTGAATAATTTCCAATTAAATTTTAAAAAGAAATTGGCCAATTAATTTTTAAAATCCGATTAATATTTATAAATTATTTTTGAATTATATATTTCCTAATAAATAAGATAAATATATTTAATATTTAATATTATTAGAATAATTAAATATATTCTCAAAATTTGCCGATTAATCCCTAATGATACTTACAAAATTTTATAACCACGCCAGTTGTATACAATTCAAAACCCCAAACTTCTCAAAGTATAGACTATAAAGCGCACCAATAGCAGCTATAATTTAAACAAATATGTCACGATATTACTTTCTATTCTTTTTTTTGAAGTAAAGATGTTACTTGAACTATGAATAAATGTTATGGTATATAACTTCATCTTCATATCTAATCTATCAATTCCTGACTTCTTGAAACAAAAGACCTATCAGTGTGTATTCAACAATCAAATTGCTATAGTGCTTTTCAATATACAAACCTTATCAGGTGTTGACCTATACCTTCCCTAGAACAGAAACTTCAGGATATTCCTTGCTTAACATTAAGCAGTTTCTAAAAGAGAAGGTGGACAGATACCCTTTTGGTCTATCAAATTTTCCCCACCTCTAAAATGAAGTCTAGTCAAGTAAGGTGTGAGCTTTGTAAGAGCTAAAAAGTTATAAATCTCCACTCTTTACCGAAAACTGATTTTGATATCTCACCTTAGCTACTTTTGGATATTTGCTTTAAGTAATTTATGTTCTGGTGTTGTGCTGCTGACTGTAACTCTGTATGAAACATCATGGTGGGTTCCGAGGTACTAGTCATTTGCGTGGGGCTGTTTTAACAAATGCCCGGCAATCCTTGCGTATCCTCTCGGCATACATCGGAAGACGAACAATCTCGCTTATATCGTTCAACACAACTTCCTCTGTGATATTATCATTTATGCTCCTCATGACCTGTGAATTATTTGAAACAACTTGTAAAAATTGTATTACTATAGTTTAAAAGATGGAGGTTGAAGAAACCCTACTAAAAAGTTTCCCTCTCCCATTAACAGAATAAAGGACCAACTAATATATGGCATATGCACAAGATATACCTTCTTGAAGGTATTAAATTCATTTGGAGTTGATTTGTCCACCCTTATTCTCATAAAGATCCAAACCCTATCCTCCGGATTCCAGGAACACTCTATAATCTTGCCCGAAAATGAAGATAATTCTAATTCATCTGCAAAACATTCATATGGTCAAAGATTACAAATTAAAACAAGCTGGCAGACTGAAGAATGACATGAACTAGTGCTAAAACTATATCTTCAATGAATATACGTCAGATAAGACATAACATATTCTGGTCAATCGCATTCAGCACTAAATGAAAAATATTTTATTAAATACTTGAAGAAAAGAATAGAATAAAATGGTTCTCATGACACTCCTACACATGATATTAAACAGCAATCACAACAGGAAACTCGCATTTAACCTTTAAAAACAACTCTATGTCCATTCATTAGCTTCTTCTTCCCACGTTCATTTAGGAAAAGTAAACAACGGTTATTCTCTACCTGTCAAAATTATTTACATTTAGATGCTTATATAATAAGTGAAAATGAAGCATCTGAATTAATTACAATAAAATATAACCTCAAAGAGGAAGTCAACTGAGTTCATCTCCGGAAATTTCCATTTCAAAAGGCCTTCATGTGTCCTGGGTACGTAAGGATCATCCCATCCCTGTCAGTCAGAACCGTCAGACTACATATCATATTGACTGTTCATTAAAACCTAAAGATAAGTAATAGTATGCCTAATGAATCCACCTGAGTCCAGAACCCTTCACCTAGATTTTTAATGTATAGGAAGCTCAAAGTTTGTTCTTTTCAGTAAGAAGTTCATTTAAAAAACTCTTCAATATATATAAAAGTAATCCTCCTGGTCAATATCTAGCTTGAACTAGAACATAGAATATGTTTGAGTTTGACAAATCACTATTTAATAACAGAATACAACGGCCAAGCTTTAAACCAACATATTTAAGGACTTGTACAAAAGTCACGGCCATAATTAGTACGTTAAAGCCTTATACTGAGTCGCAAATGCCTTGCCTGAGGCACTGTCCCTCGACCAACATTTGGTATCTACCACAAAAAAAGATGTGATGATCTGAAAAATACATGCTTGGGCAAAGCTGAACTCAGCTAGAAAGCTGGAACAAACTTTAACACTTAGCACAGACATATTAACTGTATTTTCTTCGAACATTAACTGCCACCAAAAAGAATCTACACAAGTTGTTGTGACCAATATTTGCTTTACCACAACATCTTAAGATATCATGACTGTGATATTTAGTTAAGCTTTAATATTTTCACATCACTTCCCCATTTCTACTTTTTCCAGATTAACAAACAGCTACGGAGTCTGGACATTAGAAACTAGATTGGCAAATAGTCAGAATGACAGATAGAAACACTGAGATATGTTGCTTACCAAGTAAGAAATTGTGGCCGACACAATTTCTTTAAACATGACAGTCAAGTGGCTACATACTTCAAGATTAAAAAAGTGCCTACTGTAATGGCCACTACACCTCAGTTCTAAACACTAGAATGTACATTCCCAAGTTTTTGAAAACCATAACATGAAAAGGAGGATAATAGTAATGTAGAAGAAAACTCAGATTACTAGGGTTAAACCATCTAATTTTAATACATATGTTCATGCCAGATAATCAGCTTCAACATAGCATTTCAAACTACAAATCGGAAAGGAGTTGCCATTCAGATTCAGTATCCCTGGTACCTGAAAGATCAAACCATCAGCTTCATGTGAAAGCTTTGGAATGAACTCCCGCAGAAGCTTGTTGACAGCAGAGAGAAGATAAAAGTCCTTCCTTCTTACCTGGAATATGTATATACATACATGTTATTTACCTAAGCAATACCAAGCATGAAATCGCCACTCGGGGATGAATTGAATCCCGGTAAAAAAAACATAAGTAAAGGTATCAAAGCACATACTCTAAAGGGTTCCAAGTCGTATCTGTAATAAGGATTCCTGCTCCTGTACAACATATCCCGCTCATGATTTCGGGGTTTTATCACTTCATTCTCAAGTATCATCCACCTCTCATGGAAAGGCCGCTGCAAAATAAAAAATTGATAATTATATAAATCTCCTTAGAATATAAGACTACATGGAATAAACAAACATGCAAAAAGGTAGAGAAGCATAAACCTCAAATCAAGTGAGTAAGAAATTTTTAATGTATTATGAATCTAGAAGACCTCAACTGTCACCACAATTAACGGGGACGTAAAGAAGAATATAAATAATAAAGATTAGAACAGGTCCATGAACTGAGCATAAAAGACTAATAAGATGACCTGGGGAAATGAGTAAAACTTAATATTTGCATTGATAAAGTAACTGAATTTATTGTAATTTTGGTATACTTGATTGTATTAGCTACCAGATTTAAGTTGTAATATATCATTCCTCATAGACTTGTAAATGCCCAAATACATAAACTATGGATTAAATCTTAGAGCTTTTATGCACAAATCTATGTATACAGTTTATATCTAACCTCTACGAGAGAGACGTTATTGATTGCCATTAGATCATAAATGAGATATCTTCTTTCCTGTTTCTTTGTACTTGGCTCGGTGTCAATAACCATCTCTCCGTCAAGTAAAGTATAATGATGAGTAGTCCCATCTACACCCTAAGACACAAACACACACATATCAGAAAAAAGGTCATCCTACGAAATGTATTGTGTAGTTTATGTTTTTTGAAACAAATTTCTCATCAATCTGGGACGCAATACCTCATTTACATTTTTACATGGAAACCGCAACTGGACCTTCCGAAAGTAAAAATTTCTATCAATTAAGTAACAACCATCCCAAGTTATTAGCATCAGATATCGCGTTCCATCAGCTTTCCATGTGGCATAGTAATACCTCTGTCTCAAGAGCTGTAAGTTATCCCTGCAGTAAAAAACCACAAAGTTTGATTTGAAATATTATCAAAACTAAAACTGAATGAACTATACTGTGGAGAGGGGGGATCTGAACTAAACAGAAAGCTCAACATTACAACTACAACACTTTAGTGTAAGAAACTAACCCACGATAGTGCACGGATATTTCGAACTTCATATTCCTAAACATTGCAGCAATATAAAGAGTTTCAGGAACTCGACTTCATAACATCCATGTCTCTACGTATTCTTCTCGCATCTCCCTTGGCATCTCTTTTACTATTACTGTTCTTCCAGCTCGCACTTGAATCATGCTTCAATCATTACCAAAACGGGTCCATGCATCTTTTCTTATTTCTCTTTCTATAGAGATCTCGACGAAAAATGTCAATTAACCGTTTACATGACATCCATATCTTGATCGGTTTTGATAGGCATTTGGGTTACTAACTTTGGATGCTTCTCCAGGTAGTGTCATAATAGCTAACTGAAACTTCTCTTGCACAAGGATGGATTCTCTCAAGGATTGGATATATTACTATTGCTATGTTACTTCGACTACAACTACAACTTTAGGGCTAAAATTAACCCACAATAGTGCACAGATACTTAAATTCTCTCACTCTTAAACATTGCAACAATATAAAGAGTTTAAGGAACTCTACGTAACATCTATGTCTCTACTTCTTTTATCTCGCTTCTCCCTTGGCTTCTCTTTTACTATGACTGTTCTTCCACCTCCGCACTCTAACCATGCTTCAATCACAACCAAGACAGGTCTATGCATCTTCTCTTATTTCTCTTTCTATAAAGATCTAGACTAAAAATATTATTTAAAAATATACATGCATCCATATCCCATATCTAGATCGGATTTAGTCGGTGTTTGGGATTACTAATCTTTTCTTAAATGCTTCTCCAGCTGATACTTCTTGCACAATATGGATATTCTCCAGGATTGGTTATATTGGCCTGCTGCTATGTTCCTTCGACTCTTCGATTTTAAATGCCATGCCCATCTTCGGCACGGCATTTATCCCATGAAAAATCCTTTGATCGAAATGTGGGCATATGACCGAGTAAGAATTGAGAGGAAGAGAAGACGCTTAATTTGCAAAGTCCTTTACAAAATCATACCAATTTGAGTTTCATTGTTAATTTTATCTATTATACTTGCTTATCACTTATGCCATATCCAGAAATTGCAAAGAGTCATCATGTTCCAGCTTACAAAAAATTCAAGCCCGACACTTGGTTATTTGTTTTGTCCGATACTCCGCAGCTCGAGTACAATAAGGTTGCTGCGATCCTTTTAGATCTATAAAATTTCTTCCATTTTAACTTTCCTTTTGGTTTCCTTGGTTCTCTCATAAGTTTGTATTTACGAGTTCCTATCAATTAAATGTCTTCTATGCAAACCGACTTCTTTGCACAGATTTCTCCTACTGACCTTAAGGTGTATAGTCATTTCAATTGGTGAATGGCCTTATAGTCCTTTGACAAAGGACCAACATCTCTATAGCACGGCTCATGACGTGCACCTCTTGCAGTAGGGTTCCAAGCCTCGCCTCATTTTGGTGGCATGCAATGTGTTTTCCCTCTTTATTCCAAAGTAAAGTGTCAGTAAGACGAATTACGTTGTATGTTGTAGTGCCTAACCTAGACCAATCATGATATCGGTTTCCTAGGGCTACATCGCTGATATACCGTCATGATGACATATTGACAAGTCCCCTAGGAAGAATGGTATTTAGCAACATACTATACAGTTAACATCAAACTAGCTGAGGCATGAAGCCAGAAAACTGTCTGGAAGCAGTAAGGCGTGCACAAAGGTGCCGTGAGGCGCTCAACTATATTTAGGCACATATAAATTGGGCAGGAAAGATTTGATCGTCTTTAACAATTAAATAAATATGAAATTATTTTATTTCATAAAATTTCTGAAAGTATCAACTTTTTTGCAAAAGAAACTGAGACTGCTATTTGTAATTTAAATAGGTTCAATTTGCAGTAGCTCACTCGTATTATTGAGAATGCTAAAAGATACACTGCAAACAAAATAAAACAAAGGGGAATTGTTTAATAGGAAGATCCTAAATTATAGAAGAACACCTAATAGCCGCTTAGACACCAGAATCCAAAAGGCAGGGCCTAAAAGATGCATTGCAAATGATTTAAAGCAAGTGAAATTGTATAATAGGAAAACACTAAATTATAGATGAACACCTATCCAAAAAGGTGGGCTGTATGTTACTCATAGCATCAGAAACTCTTATGAGACTTATTTTGCTCTAAAATCTCTTAAAATTCTACCTCTAAATCTGCAGTTCCCAACAAAATAGAAGGTATCATCATAAAATTACAGAATGGTGTTTCATTACTTCGCAACTGGAATCACAATAAAGTAGGTTCTGAAGTTGGTTAATGGCTCTAAAAATATGTTGTTCAAATGGAAGGATGGAGAAATGGAACAGATTTAGGATGTGCATATCTAATACCTTGTTCTTTGTCTGGGACTAATCCTATATCCAGGCAGTCTGTTACTTCGGTAATTCTCCTGCGTCTGCAGCCTTTATTTGGATAGATGTGTATCATCTTTATGAAATTTCACTCCACATACAACTCTTTAGGCAATATGCACTGTAAACTAAAATTCCGCAGTTTCTTTCCAATAAGGTTAAAGCCTAAAAGATTTCCTACACTCCAAATCTGTCAACCAAAGACTTGGTTTTCTCTATATATATATATATATATAAAATAAAGGAAACTTCAACAGAAGCACTAAAGCACATATACTACATAGTACAGCACATGAAGAAAATATAGAAAAAATAACTCTAAATGCTAACAGGAATATAATAACTGGACCTGCTGAGAGAGACGGGGTGTGACCCAGGAAATTGTGGCTTTCCTCTGCCCTGAAGAACAAAAAAAATGTTATTTCAAAGAAGACATTGCAAACAACCATGAGGACTATTGAGAACTTGGAAAAATGACCAGCTACCTTTCCGAGTTTTTTACAATGTTAAATGATCATAGCCTGGTAAGATCCACTAAAGTAAAAAAAACAAAAACTTGTTTTGGAATTTATTGAACTATTTTTGTGGGGAAGAGCGTGTGGGGGAGGTTGAAACTGCGGAGAACAGATATGCCATTTATAATCAGAACGGAAGAGCAATAGGATTAAACTGCTCCAAGTGTTCATCAGGATAACCAGAAAATTATATAAACAACCAACTGCAACATTATCTATGAAAATTGCTACTAACTAATGCCTAGACATATAATTACACAAATGAATAACAGAGAAGTCAACAAGTGTATACCTGCACATTTAATTTCAGTGCTTGCAGGCAAAATTGCCTCAATGATTCTATCTGATTGGAAGGTACGGAATCTCCAAGAACATCATCATTCGTCATCTTCTTTGATGCCATTACAGAGTCCTGCAGAAAGATTGAGCTACGGAATTGAGAGCTATAGCCATTATATCTCATAATACACACACTGCAATAACCAAACACCATATTTATGCTAGTTTAGTCTATGCAGTGCTGACACTTAATTACTTGAAACCTTAAGAACGACATTGATATCATTTCCATGATTCAAAATTTGTTGCTTCGGCACGAAAACACAACTAGCATAAACAAATGTTTAGATAAAAATGAAAAGGAGTAGCAAAAATGATTAATTTAAGTTCAAATCATATTGTATGATGATTTATTACAATACCAGAAATTATACTATCTCTGAAGTACTACAAGACATCATAGATTGAACCAACATGATACAGAATATCTAGATTTGTTACTCATGTTAATTACAAACTTAATTGTAACAAGCATCGCTATATTTCATGTACTCTTGCTTTCTAGAAATATTGACTCTGTCTATATTTTTTTCTGGTGGATAATTAAATAATAAATCTCAGGAATATAAATGAAACACACTCTTAAGTTGAAGATATGCTTAAGGGATAGCTCCTGGATAATATTTGTCTGATCATTGGTCCTAAAAATTAAATATTTATAGTTAATAGTAAAATGTTCCGTCAATCACATATCAAATACACCTCTGATTATCATCAAAAATAAGTATAACACTTTTGGAGGATAGACAATAGAGAACATACTTGCAAATGAGCAGCTCCATTATCCTCCTGGTCAGAGAATTTCTTCCACTCTGGAGTTTGGGGACAAACAAGAGATTGAGGCTTCCTTTCTTGATAAAAGTTGTATAGATCATCTATATAGTCCAGTTTGTAAATGCCCGGCGGGCGGGCTCTAGCAAATTTATCTACTGCCTACATGAAAGACAGACCAACATATAGGAATAAAATGGTCGTTGTATGCAAACAATAATTTATCAAAAAGGGAAACTGAAGTACCTACCTCAGTGACAGATATAGACAAAGTATCTACAAGAAAACGAACAATCATGTAGCCTGTGCGGTTATACCCATGCGTACAGTGGACAAGGACAAACTTATCTGCCAGAGTCTCATAGGACCTAAATTGCATCACCTAAAAAAGGCACTTAGAAGTCAAATTAAACCTTCTAATACAATCATAATTGGCTTAAAATTCACGTAAAGCACATGCATACTGTTACGTGCATGACACTACATTACAAAATTTATAATAATATAAAAATGAAATTCTCAAACAGACAAATGCTAGAGGATTCCTGTTAGTGGTTGTCACGTCGATAAGTCGAGTCGAGTCGATAGCGGTCCAGCTTGTCGACTAGTCAAGAAAATTTATAATAAAAAAAAATAACTAATATATCTTACATACGTGATTTCTCTCATCAGAGGTCAAACTTTCCATGTGTGTATTTTTGTTAATGACAACCATCTCCTTTGTAATCCCTTCCATGTACACGCAGACACACACACATATAGAAAGCGTATACATTTATATATGCACATACATAAAAAAATCATAATAATAATAATAAATATATAATTATATCATATATACATGAATTCTCTCAACAGAGGTCAAACATTCACATATGTGTATTTTGTTAATTACGAACATCTCTTCATTAATCCCATCCATATAGACGCATACACACACACATACATACACACCTTGCTATGTATGTTAATATAAATAGACTAAACATACATGTATATGTTAAGTAACCAGCTCATCTAAAAACCTTAACGTGTTAGAGAAAGGCTCCAATAGGATCATATATTTAACACTCCCCTCACTCGAAAGCCCATTTATGGGTCGAAGAGTGGAACATCGGCGCCCATATTTGGGGCATTAATTGCCTTTAGTGTCCACATTAAATTGTGAGAATGTTGGGGGTGGCTAAGAATCGAACCTTAGTCCTCCCGTCAGCCTAAGCTCTGAAACCTTAAGGTGTTAAAGGAAGGCCCCAATAGGATCATATATTTAACAGTATACTCGATTTTAATCAATTTATACATACATAAACACACACAATCTCATATATAAGTTTAAATTTAGGGGAGAATAAAAGTGAGGAGGAAAACAAAGTCTAGCATGCTGCATGTTGTTGCTGTTAGAGTAGGATTTTAGAAAATTCTCTTTTTTTCATTTTAAATATTGACCGCAAATTATGCTAGGCAACCAAAATGTCGACCAAGTCAACCAACTAGCCGATAATTCACAAGTCGACCTCTACCTTAAACCCTCTCAAACCGACTAGTCACGCGCCGTGACAACTATGCCTCTATTAAAGCTCACAATCAAATAAAGAAAAATTGAAAAGGTTTCTTGATAAATTAGTATCATATCACTCATCACTAATATATCAAGGTAAAAAACTTAATTTGGTTGAACGAAGAAAGACGGAACCTAAATAGAAGGGTCGAGGGGGAGGATATAACACTTTTATATACCAAAAATGTATAAATAATATACATATACTTTTGATGATTTGAGAAAGTCGCAAACTCAACAAATCTATAAATATACTCTACACCTTACGTTTACATTCATATAAATTATTAATCTTGTTAGTTCTATTTCTATTAACTTATGCATCTATTCTTCACATATATACCACTAATGGAGTATTGTAGGGCCAAAATAATATTCACAAATATTACATGACAATTACAAAATTCATAACACAATATACAAATCTTGATATTTATTTAATTAAAGTTTCGGAGTTTGAGGGTGTCCCACCCTTAAGAAATAGAAGAAATGCATTAGAGAAGCAAATCAACATTTTTCCAAATTCAAAAATAATGTGATCCATTTTAATGTGCATATATCTGTATGTTTATGTTATTTTCACCATATATTGATTATAATTAGCAAAGAGTTAGGTTGATATTCAAAAAATCAAATTTGTTAAAAAGAGTACATAATAATGATGCAAGGACTAACCAACCAGTGTTTGTGTGTTAGAGTGTTAGAGAGGGGGGTGCATATTATGTTCTCATAAAGAGTAAATAAAATCCTAAGTACTCTTCTGAGATTCTAAAGAATCACGTTGGTAAGGAGAAACTTTACTATTCACAAACATTAAACCATATTACTCAAGAACGAAGTCAAATATAATTACACTGAATTTATAAGGCTGTGGAATAAAAATAGACTACGAGCATACCTCCTGAATGAATCTATCAACAGAATCACTGTCTGGCACAGCATCCCTTCCCTGACATCTGATCTGAATCAAATTAAAAGTGTCATACTGCTTAGAATAAACATCTTCTATTTTTCAGCTTTAGAACAGTATGAGTTTTGCCAGAATTCTTACTTTAGCATATTTGATTCCTGCATTTAACCAGTCTGATTCTGGATAATAACGGTTAGTGTTTGTGAGATCAATCACTAAACCTAGCTGGAGAAACATTAAGCAGTTATATTAGCTATATATATATATATATATATCAAGTTTGAGCTTGTCAAATGTGAAATCCACTTTTGAGCAGATTTTACATACCAATTAACAGCTTACGCTAGAAGATAACCAAATGTGCTGGACATGGACAGACATAATGTAAAATTTCTAACACTAATCTAAGTAGTAAACATAAAAGTTGGTCACCGATTATCAACTAGTTACAGGGAATATGATTTGAGCACAAAGATAAGCAAGAAAACAGTCATATAATTAAGCATGCCTGCAATGATAAAAATCATAATGGGATGTTAATTTATATATTATTTAATTTTCAACATTCTTGAAATTTCTAAAGCTTGATACCATAAAAATAGGCCACTGCTTTCCACTCTCAAATCTCAACTGAATGCTGACCAAACTCTCTTTTGTGCTCCAATCACAACCAAGCTATATAAATATGGTATGTGTCAAAGAGAAGGACGTGTGTGTTTGTGTGTGTGTGTAATAATATATGGTGTGTGTTAAAGAGAAGGCCCTGCAAATGTACATGGAGAAATCAAATAAAGCAAATCTCTATCGGTCTAGACCAAAGTTATATTAAATACAGACAGAAGAAAAGTAGGTGCAATCCTATAGCAAATGCAAAAATTCAGTGGTTTTCATAAATTCAAGCGTGTATGTGACATGTGCTTGTATTTCCTTGTAAACAGCTTTCATACAAATATTGGAAAAGTGAATAATTTACTCTTTCCACTTGAGGTAGATTTAATATGGCCAAGGATATAGAGTAGCAAATAAGCAAGAGTGAGACTGGGTGTGGGAGTGCATTAAGAAGTGATTATTTGCATGTATTTCATGTTATAATAGAGAAGCAAATTTAATTTATTATAAAGTTTATCTATATAGTACAAAATAGTTCCTTAGGAACTTTCCCAGATGACCTATCTCTAGGGGTGGCCAACTGTGCGGGTTTGAACAGCCCGCTCGGAACCGGCTCGCATACAACCCTGATTTTATTCGGCCCGAACCGGTCCGGTTCAAACCCGCACAGCTCGTTAAAATTAGAGTGCCGATTACGAATATGAAAACAAAAATTCGGGACCGAACCCGGCCCGCACAAGCAGCGACCCGCTCAGCCCGCACATCCTTAAAACATACAAGCTGTTTTTTACATATAAAGTCATGGCTCTTGATGCTTTGTCAAACTTGAACAAACTTTTTAAATATAGATATTCTACTTCATGTAATATTTCATTCAATACCAAGAACTATTTAACCCCCAAATCCACTACAAGGCAAAGAGTTGTAGAAACGTTGCCAACTATTTTTATATTAGCTCAACAAATCTTGTACTTCAATATTAAACTGGTTACCAACCACATGTTGCAGTAATTATTAAAGAATCAAACCACGCAAGTAGTCCGCAAGCCCGCACAACCCGCCAATGCACACACAACAGGCTCAAATCAGTAGTGCCGGTTAAGAATTCAATTTTCACGGCACGGCCCGAGCCCGACACAGCCCGTTTCACTTTCGGGCCGATTACGAGTTCAAAGATCCGGACACTAACCCGTCTTCAACCCGGTCCGTCCCGCACGGCCCGCACAGATGGCCACCTCTACCTATCTCCCTTGCTACCATTTTTCACTAGTGTGGACAATGCAATAACTATGTCAAACTCTTGAAAAATGATTTGAATCAATTCCTCCCGGAAGCAAGTGTGCCTAGCACAAATGGAGACTTAAATTCAAAGACTTTAATCCCCCCCCCCTTTATACAATGCTCTTTTACTTCCTTGTGTCCTTTCTATATTGCTTTTATTGCTTCTTGTAGTTAATGTTATTGCTTTCACTTCATGTTGCTTCTACTTTTAATGCACAATGCTTCTATCGCTTACTATTACTGAATTGCTTTAGTGCTTTTGTTTTGTTATATTCATACAGGGGGTGACGCGAAAACAACTATACACATATCACCATGGTTATTACAGCGTCAAATCAAACCTAACCTGAGCACTTTCAAGAAGAGTAATCAACAAGTAGCTCGACTAGTCGTAAAAAATCGAAAAGTTATTCAATCTATATAAAATAAATAAATTAAGTATATAATACAACTAAGAACATCAGTTTCATAATTTAAATTAGAAGCTATATAAATAAGTTTAAGTTAAGCATAGTCACTACATAATAACTTCCCAAGTACCAAAAAACAAACATGTCCAAGCATATAAAAACATAACTGATGAAATATATCAAGCAAAGTCATCCATTTCAATATCATGTTCATCTCCTTGAGTGTAGTCATTGGTTGGATCAAGCAATGCAGTACGAGCAGACACACCGCCACACCCTACTATTGGACAGGATACACCGGGTTCAGGTGCATAAGATGTTTATATTCCAGTACATCTAGGCTTTATTATACGAACATTAAGGTTATGTTTACTTATATACATACACTAAAAGTTGATTAAATATTATCAATTTGGGGATTCAGCTGGGTAAAGATTTTCTGCAGTTCAGTCTCCTCAGGTTATTTAATTCAAGTGTTGTCCAGCCTCATGCATTGTTTTCATTATATTATTTGACTGAGGCTTGGGCTGGGCCCTATGTTACTTCTATTTTAATCAATATAAATGAAAATTATCCAAACAGGTCATCTATAAACATAATAAAAACACAATTAGGTCAAATGACTTGATAAAGTCATGGAGTAATGATAATAGAGTAACTAGCTTAGCTAAATAATGAATGTAAACACTGTAGTGTAAGAAGAACTGACTCTCCAAACCAACCTCTCTTCCCATGCGCCTTTGTTCATGAATCACATCTCTTGGAGTGTATCTTTTGCCAGGGCTAATCCGTTCTTTGAAAGAGTCGCCAAGGGGAACTTTTGAAGGAACGAAGAATTCTATTTCATCGCCATAAGAAGGGCAATCCAACCAGCCTGCAATATAGAGTTTAAAAGTAAAACTTCAAAAGATGTCAAACCAAATTAAATCACAACAATTTGGCTGACAGGCTGTAGAGATACTTCAAACACAAGCATAAATGCAAGATATGAACAGATCTGGGAACTTTTTGGATATAACTTCAAGTACACAAAGTGATCATTAATAATTCTGTTAATAAGTAGATATTTATAATGATTTGATATTTTGAGCCTATATAAATTTTATACTTCAACTAGATATTCTAAATTATCTGATAAATGTTAATTGCTACTTCAACATCAGCTACATATCTTAATTACGTAAGACCCCTGTATGAAACCAGAGGCAGTTACTGCTTCTATCCTTTATGAAAGTAACTTACCCGATTACAATTGAATTGGCTAGCCCTCGAATCTATTATCCCTTAAAAAGTCAATTCCACCTAATCTTTTTAAACTTGAGAATTTGCATTAACTTTATTATCAGTACCCATTCATTGCTTATTCAGTTCAAGTATGCACCACGGAAAAAAATGGAAAAAAGAGAGTGGAATCAACAATTATTTGTATGAAAAAATCTATAATCTTTAAAATACATGAATATAAAATAATCTAATAACAATGAACATATGTTTAAAAACTTACCTGACGGTAGGCTATACCTATCATATCCCTCATTCGTTTTCCTAATACTTTGAGAAACTTGAATAGAATTATCATATGGATACTTTCTTTTTGGTTTAGGATGTCTGCCATCTGCAACCTGATGAATAGAGCACCTGCATTAATTAATGGAACACCAAAAGCTGTGGAACACAATCTGACATGTTTTTCAAAGACAAATTACTGCAAAATACTTTGACAAGTTCCTCTGCCTATATATAATTTTTATTAACAAGTATAATAAAGTAAAGCACACATAGATGATTAAAAGTATTTGAAAAAAATGCATTCTATGTATTTCTTTGTCTTTTAATAATACTTGTTAAAGATAATGCAAAGTTGGTTGGATATTATTTTGAATCAGTTATAAAATTACTATATCGTTATCTAGTAGTTAGTAGGATAATAGAAGTTTGTTATGATAATTGATAATGTTAGTTTTCACTTTTCATAGTTAAGCCTATATAAAGGCTTATTACTTGCATTATTAGATATGTAATAAATATGCAGAGTTTTATTTGTACTCTACCAATGTTTCTCCATTTTCTTCTGCTCTTTATTCCATTAAAAAAAACAACAATGGTCGATTACAAATTTAAATATTTCAAACCTTGGAAATCTACATTTCATGCAATCTGTTCAGAGTGCAAAAAAAAGAAGTCATTTTGATTTTTTAATACCTAAAACAAGATCCTTTGGGTCCATCATTACAATTACAAGAATCAAGTAGTAGTAGATCCCTATTAACAGTGAGGGGAAACAACTTTACATGCACGTTAACCATTTTAGTTATGTCTGGTTAAAGCATATGGGAACCGTTGCTACAACTCAAGTGAAAATAATACCCGGTGATTCGTTTCAGACGTTGTCGTCCTCGTCTCTATCCGGGTTGAATTTTCACTGAAATCCTCATTGTACATCGCTTCATTTCCTTCAGGTATTGGAGGGGCATTTAGGTCCATGACAGAAATTTACCCCGCATCGACAGCTACACTTGGCAATACAGATATCGAAAATATCAAGAGAGAACTTCCTATAGTCACAATCCCAATACCAAACTATCGAACAACTTAACTGCAGAGCAAAACAGAGTCATATGAAAAATAGCAATCTACGAGTTCGAGGAAAAAAGCATGATACATACAATAACAGCATCATAAGCACAAGGCAACATTTTATACAGCACGAGATAGGCATTATAACACTGCCTAACATGTGAGATGCCTCACAAAATATTTCTAGTTAATCAGGTGGAATCATTTTCAAAATTAACTCAAATCAGACAAAAAAATATCGACTCTGATCTCTTCAAGTCAATCAGCGAAATCATTTTCAAAACACACAGCCACACCAATAAATCGATCATCAATATGTTATAGTCATGTAGTTCAAATACTAACAAAATGCTTCTTCTAATTTTCCGCTGACAACACAACTTCCTCACAATAAAACTGAAAACATCATCCTAAACTGCATTTTTTTAATCTTTTACGCAATTTAGCGACAAATTTTGATATCAGAGCTACTAAACACTTCAATATATTTCAAACAAAATCACATGACAATTAGCCCTAATTCAACAACATAAATTTTACATTAAATAAAATTACAGCAAAGCAAATCCGTACAAACATCTTATCTCTCCTACTTTTCAAGCAGCTGGTGGATACAAAGCAGATATACATATGCCAATATATAAATTTAATAACGAAATAAATGTAATCGAATGATAAAAAGTGAAATTAATGGCATGTATTAATATGATATGTTGGTGAATTGAAATGAATTAAGACATTGAAGGCGTACTTGACTTGGGAGACCGATTTAGGGTTTTGCATCTTGGAGTTTGGGAAAATGAATGTGACGCTAAATGTCAATCGCCTATTTATACTCCGTGTTTTGATTTTCCTATAAAACTGCGTTTAGCGGCTAACTAAAGTAGTTTGAATATTATTATATTACTAGCATAAATACCGTACGATTTCCATTAATATTTTAAATTTTTATTTATTAAGTTATATTATATTTTTAAAATATTTATATAAATATATAATGATGATAAATTTATAATAAAAATAATAAAATAATATGTGGTCGTAATTTAGTAGAATAAATAGACTATTTCTAGTAGTTTAACAATTTAGTAGTTTAGCATATATGTAACACTATTATTTATATCTTTTAATAATATGATAAGTTGTATTCGTAGTTTAGTAGGATAAGTATACTATATTTAGTAGCAGTTTAATAATTTAGTAGTTTATTAGATATATAACACTATTTATCTATTTTGTAATAATCAAAATTAGGGAATTATCGTTGAACCAAACCGTTGAACCAAATTATCTTTATTCCGGCTATTATTATATAGTATAGATTTGCATTCAATAATATAACTCACTTTTATGATTACTAGTTTTACGACGCATGCGATCTTCATTAATATTTTTATATTATTTAAAATTATAAAAAAATTCTTTTTTGGATTATTTTTTTTAATATATTTATAAATAATAATATAAATATTTGTTGTTGGCGACATTTGAACTTGAATCTCGGGTAGTGTATAAAGAATAATATAAATATTTGATGTTTGTGGAGTTCGAACCTGAGAGTTTTAGTAGTGTATAAATAATAATATAAATATTTGTTATTAGCGGGATTCAAACATGAGAGCTTGACTTCTGTATATTCTTTTAGTATTTGAATCTTACGATCCTCATTATTTGATTAAAAAGATCTGACGGTCATAAATGGAGATAACAAAACCAACAAAAAAAACATATCAAATTATATCTCGTTCTGGCTAGTATATTATAAATATTATAGATTGTGAGTATAAAATCTTGGAAGTGTTAAAGTTAGCATGTAAATGTTACCGACCCAATATGACTCCAAAACTGTCATATTTGGTTCAAACTCGATTAAAAAATTTAGAGTTGAGCTTCAATTCGAGTTCGATCCAATTCGTAAGTAAAAAGTTATATAGACTTGATTTCGACTCAAAACTTCAAAACGGTATCACCAAATATTGACAAAAAACTCAAAATTTGATCGGTTTGACTCAAATTTGATTCAATTAAATACATAATTTAAATGCAATATTGAATATTTATATTAAAATATGTTTAAAATAAAAAAAATAAAAATCATAGAGACTCGACATGACTCATGAACCTTATAAGCCAAATAATTTGAAGATCGAGCTATCCTCGGTAAAGAATTCGAATAACTCGAGTTCGGCTCAATTATTACCGAGATTAATTCAAATATTTTACGAGTCAATTTCGAGTAACTCAACATTTTGGTTAATTTATAACCCACACAAGGTTGATAATTTGTAAGATGTTTGTTAAATTTTATAAATTTAAAATTGTAACCTTAAAATTTTTAGAATTATTATCAAAATAATTTCGAATGTTAAGTTAGCATGATATAATTATGTGTATATTACAGTGAAGAGAAAACGCGCGCTACATTAATTAAAATGTGACATTTGATAATTAAAAATAATTTTAAAATTTATTTATGTTCACTAACATAACTTGGAATATCAAAAAATCAGGAGGAAAAAAAACTGTGAAATAAGGAGAGACTTACATATAAAAAAATGAATAAGTAGAAAAGAAAATTTATATAATTTCATTTAAATATAACAAATAGTGAAAAGTTAGAAAAGAAATCAAAATCAAAATTTAAATTTATACTTTTATTTAGAAAAATAAAATTTTAAATAAAATTAGTAGAACTATTTTTTTTATTCACCTATAAATCTCATGTTCTCAATTAGCAGCCAGGCATATTATTATCAAATTCTTGCAATTCGTTTCATTCTCTACTGATCGGTACCTTCAATTGCGCGTTTCGTTGATCTAATCAATTCATTTCGGATCTTATTTTTACTCATCAGATCTGACGGTGTGGTTTAGAGTTACTTTTACCATTAATTGCAAATCAAGCAACTAGAAAAGAAAGCAGCATCATACAAAAATATATTTTTTGGGTCATAAATTTAAAGAATAGATGAAGAGTTTCGCGGTATAGATGGGTCCTATGTGAACACAATCATGGGTTAACATATGAATCATATACTCAAATTCATGTTGATTAAGTTCTTACATTACATATTTTAATGTATCATTATTTATCATTTTTAACCTGTAACACACATCTACGTGCACACACAAACTAGGGGTCTTTGCCGAAAATATCATCTTCAATCTTTTGACTGAAGGTAAAACTGCGTACATTATACCCTCCCCAGACACTCTTCATGTGGAATTTACTAGATTTGCTTGGTTGGTTGGTTGGCATATAGTGAAAAGTTGTCACGTACAGTAAAACCTCTATACAGTATTATTCTCAGGACCGAGAAAAAATTATTATTATTATAGAGAGGTTATTCTCAAGCAGAGATTAAAATATAAATTTAAAATTTAAAAAATAAATGAAAAATTATGTAATTAAAGAATTTCATTACACTAACAAGATGGATATCAATAAATTTCTCAAATATGCTATAAGCGACAAGTGGTTTATGTCTCAACCGAAAAAGAAATCATCGCAAGAATCAAGTAAGAAGCCCAATATAATAATCAGGATAATAGTGTACGAAAAGGCTCAGAGTCAAGAAATTTTACAAATGCTTGAAAAAATGGAAACATTGGGATACAATAAGATGGTGACTATGGTGATGAATATTGTTCTAGATGACCAAGTCATTATCATAAACAACTTAAGAAAAATATTTTAAGTCGTCTTAAATATTTATGTAATAAGAGAATATTTACAGGATATATATAAATATATTTAACTAATTTTAAGAGGTTTTATTCTGATATGGAGGAATATTAATAAAGGATGAACTTAAACAAAGTATAGAATATTGCAATCTGAAATTTATTCTTAATTATAATCGGGCCAAGTTGGGACTATAAGTTTTGATTACAATACGGAACTTATTAATATACAGAGTATTATTATACAAGGGTTCTACTGTACTTGTGTTTTTTGACACATAGTCAAGTAAATTAATAAAAAGCATGTGTCTAATTTCATCGGGGGTGAAAAACCAAAATACTCATCATTTGTGGAGATTTGCCCAAAATGCCTATTGTTGGGATGTTCCGCCCTTTTTATCCACTGAATAGGCATATGGGGGATGTGGATTCAGATTTTAAAAATTTAACAAATGATACGCATGTTCAACATGCGTAATCACTTTTTGTTTTTTTTTGAATACGCATGTTCAACGTGCGTATCCTTTGTTAAATTTTTAAAGGTTGAATACGCATCCTTTAAATGCGTATTTTGCAAAAATAATAAAATAAAAGTACTTACTTTTGTAAATAAATTTTTTGCAAAATACGATTTTGCAATTTGATGCAAACTCAAATGCGACTAAAAATAATTTCAGCTATTATTCATAAAATATAATAAAAGTTACATATCTGATTATTTTATGTTTCAAATGCCAAAAATACTTGAACAAAGTAGTATTTTTTCTAATTTCTCTTTTTAAAATTCAACTGTAGAATGATAAGCAAGTAATAGTTAATATTTTATTATTTTATTAATTATATAATTTGGAGTATGGTGAAAGATGAACATGAAAATAAAACTAATTTGTATATTATGTGTTTGTATTTTTACGTAAGATAATAAAAAGGTAAATATAAATATTAAAATTTGTATTACTATCCTAAACACAACATTTAATTTAAGTCATATTTGTATATTTTACACATAAACATTAAATTTATGTATTAATATTTTTTACCATAAATATGGGTGTAGTTTTTGTTGGACTCCTCGCAATTTGAACTCGTTTAATTAAGTACGGTTCACTTTGAACTCGAAAATTTTCTAAACTCGAACACATATTGGAATTCATTTATTTCAAAGAAGCGGTCGGAGTACATACCGAACTCGATTATAACTTGACCCGAACTCGAAAATTTCGCTCGGTCTTGAACTCGTTTAAAAATTTGCTTATAAATTATTTTTAAAAAACTAATCAATCAATTAGATTGTAATTAAATGTATTAAATTTATTGAATTTTATATATTTAATTGTTGAGCTCACAAGTAAAATCGACTTGTCTTGTATAAACCTGACACGTGAGTAAATTCGACTTGAATCGTCTTCTTCGAGTTTGATCAAGGATTTAAGATATTGTAACTTACATTTACAATTTAATTTGTTGCAAAATATCAAAATTTGAAATTGTTTATCAAATAGTTAGCTTGAATCACTTCTGATTACGGCCTATGATAACTTAATTGTAATCTAACCGAGTCACTTCTGATTTCACCTTATGAAAATTCTACGTGTAATCTACTGGCCAAACAAATAAATAATCGAAACTTCTTACCAAATGACCAACATAATTTATACTGGAATTATCGGTCAATAAATATTACGCGGTGTCAAGATCATATTTACTTCCAACACATTTAATTGAAATTGATAATAAAAGATAACATGATATATACGTGGCCTTGAGTAAGGATGCCCAACATTAAAACAAAATCACTATACGCATGGAAATATACTAGTAGACCCGGTAATTTGAAACATAACACAAAACGACACAACACGACATAAAAGTGTTAGCCAAAATGTCACCATTTATGGGAGAATGATCCTTGTTGTGCAAGACATGCATGTATCATAACAAGACTAAGTCAAATTGACAGCCCTAAGAATTAGTTGTATGATAATCTAAATTTGTATTTTGTATTGTATTACTTGAGTATGTAAAAATGTGAAAGATTAGACTGGAGTATTTTTCTGTGAACAGTCTCAAGCCTAAGAATAAACTCTGGAAAAAAATCATGCCTCAGAGAAATTGTAAAGAAACTTGGAGTTGAATAAATCTGTTTTAAGAAAAATATTATAAGTCGAGATATCTTCAAGTCACAGATCAAGTCATATAGAGAAGTCATTCGAGAACTCCAGAATGACTTATCGAGAAGTCCAAAATAGCTTATAGAGAATTCTCAGAGATATCGACAAGCCAAATGAAGACATGAAAATTGGAGATATCGACAAATCAGATTATCATTAGAGATCTCAGAAATATCTGCAAGTCAAAATGTATATAGAGATCCCTGAGTTGTCGACAAGTCATTCCTGCATTAGAGAACTCAGATATATCGACAAGTCAAAATAAAAATATAAAAATTGGAGATATCGACAAGTCAAATTATCATTAGAGATCTCAGAGATATCTACAAGTCAAAATGTATATAGATATCTCTAAGATATCGACAAGTCATTCCTACATGCAGAAATTTGGAAAACTCGACAAGCCAAGTTCACTTATAGATAACTCAGAGACCTTGACAAGTCAAAGACACTTATAGAGAACTCAGAGACCTCGATAAGCCATTATACTTATCGAGATGTCAGTTCTCTATAGATCAAACTGGAGATCTCGATATGAACCTCAAGTACGGAATGTAGAAAATTTAAAGATCCAAGATTATCAATCAACGAACGATCTAATCAATCAGATTGACAAGTCTACAAAAGCAGTTTGAAGTGTGTAAGATCAAATGCCAAGATTAACTGATAAAGGAAAGTCACGTACCTACACGATCTGCAAAGATACACTAAACCAGAAATAGAAAGTTTTAGAGATAACTTAAAGTAGGGTTTAGTACATCTTATTGCATATTGTTTAAACCTGTATTTACTATTCTATAAAGTAAACAATGGTCCTTTATTTTAAGTGGTAACAAACAGATCTAGTTTTTCTTGTACTCTCTCAAGGAAGAAGTTGAGTTCTTTACTTACAAAGAACCCAGGATTAAGTGAGTTCTGAAATACTATGTGCATTGTTTTATTTCAGCTAACACAATACTTCATTTCTAATCTGCCTTGCTAACCAAGTAACAAACATTCAAAAAGCCTTAAAAATATCCAAAACACATTCACCCCTCTCCTCTGTGTTGTATTCATTACCTAACAATCCTTTAGGGAAAAATGACCCCAAAAGTCACTCCAAAACGAAATTTCGGTTCCAGTTTTTGTTATTAAGAAAAAACACAATTGTGTGTGACTTTTATTTTTTTTATTTTTTTAAATCGAAAAATGCAATTTCAGTTAATGTTTTTTGAAGCGATATTTCATGTCTTGTTTTCATGGTAAACGCAAAACGCATCATATTTTTTTTACTTTTTTACCCAAAATACTCGATAATGTTAAATTTTCAAGGTCAGACCTTTATTCTAAGGCTGTCTTGTTCTTATTTTATTCATATTTATAAATATTTTAATATTTTAAAATCCAAATTGAGAATTGGCAAACCTTAAAATATTAAAAACTATTAATAATTAGAGTTTGGTTAATAGGGTTTAGGGCCTAAATTAGGTATTAGGCTCTAGGTACCTAAACCCTAAATCTATGTATATTTTATTAATTTATATTTTAATATTTCTAAAACCCAAAAAGAGATTGGTGAACCATAAAATGTTAAAAATCGTTAAATTATATGTATTTTTCATTCAATTTTTTAATATTTCTAAAACGCAAAAGTGATTATTGAACCCTTTAAATTAAAAGTTGTTGAATAAGGGCCCACACTTGGATTTTTAAAATTTAATTTAAATTTAGTATTTTTAAAACCCAATAAAAAGGTATGAAAATATAAAATATTTATTAAAAATAAATGAAAACGTATTTTTAAGTTCTGTTTTTTTAGGTCACACAACACTATATGAGGGGGTTGAATATAGTGTTTATACAATCAAATCAATTTAGAACACAAGTATGTAACAGTAATCAAGTTTATTCAATATAATAAGCTCTGTTACAAAGTAGGTTAAACTACTCTCTCAGTGATGAACAATATCACTAAGAGCTACTAGGTTACAATTAATAATGTTCTCGTGAATGATAACACTTATAGTGTAAACCCTACGCTGTGTTTATGTAGTACACAGTTACAAGATATCTTCTAATTGATATGGAATATAATTCTGTCTCCTAAAATATATCAATCAGATATTATCTTCTACAAGTCTTCTAGCTGTCCAACTCTTCATGCATATCTTCCTTTGTTTTAGTCTAGATCCTCTCCTGTAAATCAGCTACATTCCGTATCTGAAGTACCCACACTTAAGTCCTGATATAAACCCTGACGGCCTTAAGTTCTGATATAAGTTCTGACTTCAGTAAGTTCTGATTTCCAGTAAGTCCTGATATTAAGTTTTGAAACTAAACATAAATCAGATTAAACATGACATCACAAAATATCTAACATGTTTTATTTTCAAAAACGTAATATTAAATGTTGTTCAGGGTCTCCAAACGTGAATTAAAGTTATATGATAAATTAAAGGAAAAAAGAAGAAAAAATGTTGAGAAACGTTAAACGAGCTTCTGTTTTTGTTTTTGTTGAAAACGCAAAACTAGTATGAGTTATAAAGAGACATTTAGGTTCATAATTATAAAAAGTGACGATAAGGGCCATTTGTCCAAAATAGTGACATTGAGGGCACTTTTTCAAAGTTTAGCATCTGTATTTGCATTTAGGTACGCGTAAATGAAAGTGTGTGATAAAGATTTAACGTCAGTTTTGTATATACACTATGAGTAAAGACATGGTACAAAGTATAATGCAAAAATATATAATATAATAAAAAAACTTTAAAATTGTGACAACCTGAGTCAAATCCCAAATATTTTTTGAAAACCAGTCAAGTCCCGATCTGAGTCTGGAATCAGCCGAATCCAACTATCTCAAATACAATCAACTTGGGTAAACGACAAGCCTACCACAGGTCCCCCAAAAATTTTGATTTGTTGTTGTACATGATAGTAATACCGTTGGCGGAGGAATTTCGTAGCAACAAAGTCTGATGTTCGTAGCCGGAAATAAGATCTATGACGGTGGTTCTTCGTCGGAAAATGTGAACAGTGTTCATCGGGAAACATGAACAGTGTTCATCGGGAAACATGAATAATGTTTGTCGGGAAACATGAACAGTGTTTGGTGGTGGTGATTATTGGTGGCTGAGATTGCTTAGGGTTAGTGGTGGCTCCTTTGCGCTCTCGCTTCTGACCTCTTGCAATTTGCCTACGTATCCTTATTTATAGGTAATCAAGCCAACGTAGTTCTTGGGGAACAAGAAACCTAATGGGCTTAAATCTCTTGTCCCGAGGCCTAGTAGGAAACAGACTAGAAATCGTCTTCTACTAGCTTTAGGAATGTCCGCCGATGAGGCCCAACCACAAAGGCCCAAAGCTCATCTGCGGCTTCAAGACTTCACGAATAAGGCATCTCCCTGGCCAGGGATAACCCTCCGCTACCAACTGTTTCTCTAATTCGTGGATGCTGGTATAGCCGCGGTTCACCCCAAATGTTGGACGCATTCTTGTCCCCCGGATAAGGAGCCCCTACCAGATTGCAGGATAAGTGATTCCAAGCTTTTGGGTGCAAAGTGCAGGATACTCCAAAGTCTCCCAATGAGGACACCCGTTGCCTAAAAAGACAAAGCTCCCAAATCACACACCAAAGTTTACCCAATATCCCCAATAAGGACACTCATTGACTACAGAAGGAGGCCTTTCGTCTAGGCATACCCTGGAGGTCTCTGACCACGGACACCACCTTCCTGTGGTTGCATTACAGAAAGGAGTTCTTCAATAGAGTACCTGCAAAAAATATGTTAGTAATAATCTTCCATTGTCCTCTTGAAGTATCCAAAGAGTTCGTCCAAGTAGCATGTCAAAGTTGCATTCTGTGCCAAGTAAAAGCTAAGGGTGCGCCCAAATATTTATGTATGTTGGCACAGTTCTGTGTTATCAGCCTTCGATCTCTTCTTTTATCATTCTACATTATAGGGTGCGCCCTAACTTATTCAATGGTTCAAGCTCGCCTTAACCCCCGTCCATGGAAACCCTAGGTATGAATCTGTCAAAGTAATCATGTCCGAGTAATCCGTCCAAGGAATCTGTCAATCAAACATTTAGGGTTTGCCCTAACTTGTCCAAAGGTAAGGGTTGCCCTGACCTATCCAAGTGTTTTGGCGTGCCAACCTGTCCAAGGGTTTTGGCTTGTGCCAAGCTTTCCAAGGGGTTTGGCTCGCGCCAACCCGTAAGCGAAAACCCATTACCTTGGCATCCGCCCAAATTGAGTTATGTTGACCCAACTTTGACCCGAATATTGCTTGTACCAAATTTTGGGCATAACAACTACCCCCAAAATTCTATATGTCATTGGAAATGAGATTGAAATTTTTAACTTCCTCGGCTTCAAAATATTTGTACGCATCTTTCTCTTAATAAGGCGCGCCTATATCGTTTAGCTTTCAGGGCGTAGCTAAAGAATTTTAACTGATTAATACGTTGACCGTGAAAGATATATATCCCCATAATCTTTAAGCTTATGCAAGAATTTGTGTCATCCTTAACCATGAGGGCGCGTCCTCTGCAAGAAGAGAATCTACCTAGAAAATATTTTTCATTGTTGTAGGGCGCATCCTCTGAGAGATGAGCATCTACCTCGACAAGGTTTTCATCCTTGGAGGGCGCGTCCTATGTAAGAGGATAATCAACCTTGATAAGGTTTTCATCCTTGGATAACGCATTTTCTATAAGAGGAACTTCTATCCTAACAAGGTTGTTCATTCTTGGAGGGCGCATCTTATTTAAGAGGAGCATCTACCTAGACAAGGTCTTTTTTAAAATTTTCATGTAGCAAGACTTCATAAAATATCTCTAAATTTAATTTGGAGGGATTTTAAACCAACCTCAACAAAATACAAGAGATGTGGAAACCATATTTTGAAGAAGTATCTTTCAAAGGGACATGTTTCTTAAAAGAGTTTTCTTGAAGTTGAGTATTTCCTTGAGTTTAGACACTTTCCTAAATTAGGGCGTTCCCTAAACTTTGAAAACAATCCATCTAACCTCCACTAGTGGCATTACATGATGTCATGTGAATAATAATAGGTATCATACCCCCCGAGTGTGAGCCCCAATTGAATACCTTAAGTAATCTATTGCTCCTTCCTCCTGAATCATTATTTTTCACGCCGCTGAAAACCATCGTTAACTTTATAATATCTCACAAGATTGATTTTTTTGGTTTAGAAAGACGCAACCACTTTATTTTTCTTCATAGTAGTATTACATTACTTTTCTCCATATTGAAGAGATTTAACTATTTTATTCTCTGGAGAGGTTGTAGTCAAGCTCAATTGTTAGCTTCTTTTTCTTCCTTTGTAGCAAGGTGCGCCCAAAGTATTAATAAAAAACTTTCCTCCCTCATTTTCCCTTGTTCCGTGCTTTAAGCTCCACATTGCCGCCACCATGACTTTCACTTCAATCTTTTCTTCGCATATAATAATGATTATTGTGTACCATTTCTTGAGCACCACCATTTCCCACATGTCTTTTTCTTGTACATCATTTATCATAGGGCGCATCCTTGAGTATTCAGATACATCTGCTTAATTCCAAGAACTCGTGAGGATAAATTGAATTGTCACGTGTATATAATTTTGTTCCTGGTTTGTGATCCCACCACTTTGATTATGCTATTCAAAAACTTCTCCTTATTCGGTTAACTTTTATTTTATGTTATGTATTATTTTTGTTTTACTTTCCTTCAATAATTATGGTCTCCGCCATTAAGCCTTTAATGATCAACCATTAATCCATATTTCTTATTCCATCTTTTTTTTCTCCCCAGTCCTCACGAATGTGTGACTTCAATTTCCTTCTCTTTTAATTCTTCAAGTGAAACCCACCTTGTTTTAACTCTTCATAATTAATGAGTCTATAATATAGTACATGCTAATTAAGGCATGTATATATTACAAGCTCATAAATCCTCTTTTTTTCCTTAACCCATTCACCCTCAGTGCAACGCAACATGCTTCACTTGCATTACATATGTGTATTAATAACTCTATTTAATTCATAATGAGCTCTGCCCATAATTTCTTTTCAAGAATTTCACTCCCCCATCATTCATTACATTTTTTAAGTACCAAGGACTCTCACTTCATCTTTTTTATGTACTTCCTCACGTGCATTAACCAAACACTTTAATTTAATAATAATTCTTCCACATTACTCACCAATTAATAGTGACAATTCTTTTTTTGTCAACTTGATGTGAGTAATATATACAATTTCTTTTGTCTTTGTGATAATCCCATTGAGTGCACACAAGTCAAGCGTCACCAATTCTTTCACTTTGATCTTCGATATTTATCCAACTGTTGTGAAAATAAATTATCTACTGATTTCACAATAATGGAAACATCATATGTCGAGGCTGCTAATTCTCATTAAAATACATGTGAATTGTCTTACACTATCATTGCTTTTCTCTTACACCACCATTCAAGTATGTACTTTATTTTATAATCCATCATGTTAATCCTTATCGGTCCCGCTTTATCTTTCCACATACATACTTACAAGCTTTATCTTTCCTTAAAATGATTCGCGGACCCAACTTCGATACTTTCATCTCAATAGTGACCAGCACACTACATTACGAGCTCATCACCTCATTTGCTTCTCTTTTATTTGTGCAATAGAGGACGCTCCTTTATATTGTTTACCAAACTGAACTGTATGTAAGAGATTCAATTTTATATCACTTTAGTTTTCTTTCCATGTAGCTCCAACAATCGAACCCATCTTCTGTCATTTCCTAAGATGTGTGATGTTTCTTTTTCCTCAATAAAGTCAGCTATTTTTTATGCATGTAGTCAACCAAAACCATTATACTCATTCATATTACTTTATTTTTTCACACAGGGCGCGCCCACTTAAGTAAGCCAACATATTTTCTTGTTGATTCTGGAATCTCTCCATTTTGATCTACCAACCTTGAATACATGTATGTACAGATCTTCAACTGTATTACTATTTTATAAATCTATGTGTCCCGTGATTTTTATTTCCAAACATTCATCCCGTTTACATGTTCACATGATCAAAAGCAAGGTAAGTTCATCTTTACTGTTTCTTTGTTGAACATGCGAGGACATGCCTAGTGCATTTTCCATGTTCTTTTAGTAGCTCTTTTAGTAGCTATATATTTAAAATCATGAAATATATTTCTCCTTCATAATCATCAAAGCTTATTTACTTCTTCATATATTACTAATGATTCCCTGCTTTTCCATGCCAAGCAGTCTTCTTAGGTCAACACCCAATATCATTCTTAGCAAGCCAAGTAAAGATACAATTCTTTTTTCGTGTTATCCCTTAGTACCGTGAGGGCGCACCCTCTCTGTGTTCCTCCCATTCATTCACTGATTCATTGCACTGGGTCTTCAATTTTAGCTATCAACCAGCACCATGTTTTAGCAAGGTCAAAATAACACCAAGAACGCGCCTTGTTTGTATCATTGCGGCACGATCTTCAGATCACACCATAACACCTTTGTGCAGGACTTCTTCCGAGATCCTTCTTTTTAATTATTCAAAGATTCCTGCACACAATCTTCAAAGCTCATGCAACATATAGAAATATAAAATTATACCTTCAACAAGGCAAACACTCGTCAACATTCATATTTATAGAGGGGCTCTCACAGAAATATGGGTATCTCACCTTTATACTATTACTAAAAAGTAAAAGGGGTTCTCTCAAATAATTATGGAGTCGCATACACATTGTAATTATCTACTATCTATTTTTGTCAAGACGTGCCCTTCTTCATATTCTCTTTCCTCACATCTCAACATCTGTCACTTTCTTTTTACTCAATATACTAAACAAGTCTACACATTGATTTGACTTTGATGTGCCATAGGCTCCACTCTACATATTTAATGTTCCTAGGGATTGATATCTTTAATACTAGTGGGTTAGTCACCATCCTTTACTATCGTGAGTTGGCCAAAATATATCAACCCACCTTGGAGAAGTTATGATTTAATATGGGTCCTCATATTTATTCATCCTTATATGCTATGCATGCATTCTCTTCAAACACGAGTTAAACTAGATCATGTGCTTTGAATACAACTCCACTCTTCTTAGACCAAATGACAATTTACATATTCACCCTGTGTATGCATTTATCTAACGTGTTTTGTATAATCCATCATTTATGACCGTAAATCTCACGCAAATTAACACACGTGAAGTGCTGAGTTTTTCCTTTTTCGATACTTTATATGACTTCCTCCAATAATTTGGACTCCTTTACTTCATCATTGCACATTAATCAGTATTAACATGCTACTTGACGCGCCCTTACTAAGCTGTTATCCCCCTTTTTTTCGAACTTCCCCTGAGATCCTACTTTTAGAAGCTCATTTATATATGTTAATTTCACTCAACTCCTTGCATTTTGCTGTGTAGATTATATACAATAAAAAGCAGCTTCTCTTCCCTTTTCGTATAAAACTAGTCAACCAACAATTTACTAAGCACGTAGGATCCGCCACCTTTACTTTCACATTTACTCAAAACAATCATGCTTCACAAGTGTCAGTGCTCCAACTTATTGTTTTAAATAAGTAATTTTGCATGTGTTTGAACACATCTAAGCGCAAATGCATAGACTGTTCTTGGTACATATTTTTACTTTGCCCAGGGCGCGCTCCATCTTCTTTCGTAGAAATATGGAGTCCCGCGCTCTGATGTCATGCAAGAGGGGCTCTTCGCATTATTTTCAAGGTTGCACCTCCTTCAAGCTCACAGATAAACTTTCCACAAAATTCTCATTTTTGTTGCGTCCTTCTGGTATATTGATAATCTAGTCACGATGTACATCAAGTAATTAACCAACTACATGCCCATAACTTGATGCCCTCGTCTATCTTGATTTGTACACGCAGGCTTTCCGTAGTTCTCAAGATGCTCCAATTCTTCTTAAACTTCTTTGTTATTATCAGGCAAGCCGATACCCCTTATTTTAGTTGCTGGATTCTTTAATACTACTCTGTGTCTGTTACTTCTCCCAGCTTTAACATTTGCAGGATGCATGTTTTATATAGGTGACACACAATACTTTTAAGGCGCGTCCTTATATATTGTCGGCAAAATTGATTTAACTTGTATCATGTCACGGCTTGGTCATGTTACTTTAAATTCATAAGTCCTTTCACTCTATTTTCTTTTATGTAATCCTCTGTGAAGCCAAGTAAAAGCCATGCACCAAATATATAATATTATAAATGTATCAATAATTTCTCACTTAGACAATATTATGCGCCGATATGTTATAGAGGGGCTCAAACGGGAATACGAGGTCACATCTTTATTAAACATGGGGCTCTATACATTATTCCCAGAGTCGTGACTCATTCAAGCTCTTTATTACCATGTTTTTTGGCCAACACGATTTTGCAGCATCGTGTAAAAGTTCATGTAGCCATGTACATTAAACCATTAACCACACGCATATCTCAAGTGCCAATGTGCTAGCATCACTCATTCACCTTTTGTTTATTTCCTTGTGTATGTCCAAGTGAACCACCCTCTGTGGGATCACAATTCGCAAGCCAAGATCTTACTTTCATCATGTACGTGCCTCATCTGTAAATGTTTTTTCTCATATCATGTATGTATGTATGCTTTGTGTACAAATCACCACTCTTTATTTATTCATATTAATGACAAGTCCTTCCATTAATATATAAAACTTTTTGTATTGAATTTAATCACCACATGCTAGCCCCTACCATCTTCTTTTATTTTCTAAAAGTAACTTCTTCCTACTTTTTTGTCAAGTCACCAAGCGTAACTTCAAATTACCTTGGTTAAATGGCGTGGGCTCCACCATAACCAAATTTGCTTTTATCATGATGTAGATGACTAGGTGCTTATACTTTTATGCACGTATAGGGTATAAAACCAAATAATTACAACCTTATTCCTCCTTTAATTTGTGTGGGTCCCATCTCTAATTATTTCCATCATCAATTCACCTTACATATAATTGATATTATTCATCATAAATGCATGCATGCCACCCCATTTTTATTATTTGATCCATCTACGTAGTGACTTGAAAATAAAATAATAATGTTAGTTTCTCATTTCCCTTTACTTCTCCATGTGCATACTGCAACTTTATCACGCAAAAATTCACCGCCAAATGCTAGTGAATCAAATAGAGCACACCTCGCTCAGATTGCCCCTGTTTTTCTTCGGTACATGATGGCGGCGCATACCGTTGAATCAAATAGTCCGCACTTTAATCGAACATTCTTAGCATAAAAAATTGAAGGCCACACCTTCCTAATTACTCAGAAAATAGTTCCTCTTATAGTTTAAGCTTTTAACCTTCGTTAATAATTCGGCTTTTCTACGATATTCGTTCTCATCACCGCCAAAGAATTCATCCTAAGAATCCTGAATGTATAATGATCACTAATCATAATACTTCATCTAAATTCATTTGTTACAAAGGTGCTCTCGTAGAAATATGAGGATCTCGCCTTTATTCCATTGCAGGAAAAGGGGCTCTCTCTAATGTTTCCGGGCATATCTTTGTACATTATCCTTTTTTGAAGATCTTTTTTTATGATAAGACATCTCTTTTCCCTCATCGTCATATAACGCGTCCTCTCTAAAATATTCCTCAACAATATGGATACCGACTCCAAGCATTTACCATATCTTCTCATTATTTAAATGCAAATGGACGCCCCTAATTTTCTTTTGATACACCAACTTTAAATACATGTATGTGCTAGTCTCCAGCTTATTCTTAAAATCATAAAATAATGACCATGCATTTTGATTTTTTTCTTTTCAAACTTTCACCATATTTGCATGTATACGAAATAGAGAGAAAATGACTCCATTTTTATTTCTCCTCCCTTAAATGCACGCGGACCCCTCCACTTGTATGTTACTACCATATTGATCTTCTTTTTACATAAGTCACCCATATTTTCATGGCCATTCTTCACCTCATTCATCTTTTATTATGCCTTTAATTTTAAGGAACTTTGAACTGTACTTTGATGGACATTCTCGTAATGGAGCACATTTATTTCATAATCAAGCAAAGTGGCACTCTCTAATATTTACATGGGTTTGTGAATTTTTCTCATACTAAAGTCGCGCCCCCGTCTTCCTCCTTAGTACTATGCGAAACCACAAAATTATTGAGGTGTGATATGCCTTAAGAGGGCACTTCCTCAAGTCATTCGGTGCGTTTCTTATGCCTCATCGATCAAGCTACCCATGATCTTCTCTTCCAAAACTTTGATCGCATCTTCCTTTTACATCTCACGGAGGGGCTCGCTCGTGTCCGTTGTGCCACTCCCCGCGATTCCCTTGGGAATTAGGGGGCACACGCGTAAGATCACGGGGTCGCACATCTCTATTATTTCCATCCTTTTTCCATTCACAGCACATAAGGTTCATGGTAGCGTAACCATGCCCAACACTTTCTTCAGAATCATAGTCAACTTCTTCGTAAGAACTTCCATAATGTGAGGCCTCTTTCCTTGTAGATGCAGATCTTGATTAGCCCCTCCTAGCGCCAATTTGTTGACGGAGGAATTTGGTAGCAACAAAGTCTGAGATTCGTAGCCGAAAACAAGATCTATGACGGTGGTTCTTCGTCGGAAAATATGAACAGTGTTCGTCGGGAAACATGAACAGTGTTCATCGGGAAATATGAATAGTGTTTGGTGGTGGTGATTATTGGTGGCTGAGATTGCTTAGGGTTAGTGATGACTCCTTTGCGCACTCGCTTCTGACCCCTTGTAATTAGCCTACGTATCCCTACCAGATTGCTAGACAAGTGATCCTAAGCTTTTGGGTGCAAAGTATAGGATACTCCAAATTTTCCCAATGAGGACACCTGTAGACTATAGAGACAGAGCTCCCAAAGTGTAATAACCCCAATTTTTGGAAATTTTTGAAACCCTGATGAATAGTAAATTTTTCTGACTATGGTGATTAAGGAAAATTATCAGACCACGCTATATATGAGTACTGTTATGGAAATTCTGAGATCATATTAGTATTCCATAAAGTAAATGGGTGTATGTAAAGGTCGTTAGAATTCGAATCCGGACACTTTAATTTTTCCCGAAAATCCACCAGATACCGAAAGAATTGAGTATAAGGTAACATGATTAAAATGATTTAAATTCAAGGATTATAAGAGAGGATCATAAAAGAAATATAAAAATATTGAGAAAGGTTTAGGGGAACCCAAGTAATAAGATCCCGGATATGATCCCTCAAATGACAAATGAGAACGAAAGTTAAGCGAATCGTATAACAGATAAGCGGTCATTAGCCAAGTAATTAAGGGTTTATCAAAGAGGTTAGTGGATGATGATGTCATTGAAAGGAATATGTCCTAAGTCCAATCATGTATAAGGATTTAGGAATAACTTTTATGTAATCTGTTTTGATTTCATTGATATTAATAAAAGACTTGTTTTGTTTTTATTACGGGCTTTATCTATTTAAGTGTTTAAATAAGATATACCATAGTTTAGAGTAAAGCTTTTTATTGATTATGATGAGATCATAATAGTGAGACCTAAAAAGATGATAACTCTAAACTTAAATAGTTCCTGGTCATAGGATTACTAACTGGTAATTAATAATCCGCAAAGATCGGTACATACTATGCTTGCTTCATTATGAAGGATGTCTGTTCTCATAGACATTTGTGTGGTGACACTATAGCTAGTATGTAGGTGCTTATTATAGAATAAGTTCACTAAACATGACTCGCACAGCTGAACAACTGATGGAGTTCACTCACGTGTCAGCAGTTGTTCACATAGTGATAGTTGTACAAGTATCCTTAGACTTGAGGTCATCATAGTCATCTTGTGTACACTGAACTATGCTTTGGTTTAGTTCTTAGTCTCCAAGGACAATTATTAGGGCTCTTCTGGGTATAGGAATTTGTACACGAAGATAGTGTATTATCAATAAAAGATCTACCCCTTCCAGTGAAGGAAGCGAATGTTCAAGGCTGATCCACTTATGCTAGTTCAGGAATCTATGGCCAGAGTGAATGAAATTAGAAAGGAGTTTCAATTTTAGTTTATATAAAAGTTTTGAACTGTTTATATTCCATGAAGTGTTTTAAAGCTGTTTTTGATCGTTTGAATTGATTTTAAATGCTTAATGTGATACATAGAGATGTATAATGCTTAGAATAATGTGCTAGATGATGTAACATGCCTACCTTGATGTTTATTCATGTTGATATATATGATATATGCTTAGTTTATCATGCGATGATAGATTTAGGTGAACTTAAATAAACATAAGGCGTTTGTTAGACAACCTAGTATAGTGAAATTGTTTAATAACCATAATAATAATATTATGAATACAATCATGAGATTCTTGTGTTTATGAAACACGTAATTGAATATGAATTTTCGATATGAGAGAAAGGATGATTCTGTCAACAACAGATTTCTATCTGTAAGAAAGGGTTATTAAGTGACGCCTCTTGACAATGCTCCACCCGATCTGGGAATCATCTGATTATTGATTATTGATTTAAAATATTTAATTTAAAAGGAAGAATTTTTTTATAATATGATTATGATTGTAACGTAATATAATCCCTCTAAAATTAAATAATATCAAGTAGTAATTGGCCAATAATACAACGGGCTTGTGTCGGTCATAGCCTTCCAACATGGTAGAAAGTAGTTCTTATTTTTGAATCATTGTAGTTTCGTGCCACAGCCGAGGGCTTTGATTTCGAAATAAGAAATACTTGTCTATTACATAGAGATGTGTACATTGAATAAGAATCTAAAGGTCGTTACGTGCCACAGCCGTGGGCCTTTGGGGACTGATTCAATTGTACAGAATATTGGGTTAGACTTGACTTAGAATATTGAGTTTGTCGTGCCACAGTCGTGACTCAATTATTCAAGAGGCTAAAGTTTGATTAGGGAATAACATAAGATGTAATTGATAAGAGTTGTCTGCCTATTGAACATTACATGGCGTTTCGTGCCACAGCCGGGGTTGTGTAATGGAATGTAGGATCCCTATTCCCACTAGCATTATGAATGCTTAATTTTTCACGTAGAGGGTTGAATAAATTAGGAAAACTAGTGGGAGCCACTTATGAATAAAGACCCGATTCATATAGTGTTTTTAAAATAAAATCGAATATTTGCTAAGTGTTGTTATGTGTTTATCATTTACAGATTTACAATATACATTATGTCTTCTGCACTATCACTCAGGAGCATACTAGATGCTCACAAATTGACAGGTCCTAATTATGCTGACTGGCTTCGAAACTTGAGAATTGTTCTCAGGATTGAGAAGCTGGAATACGTGATTGACTCACCTAAGCCTACTGAACCTGCTAGTGATGCACATAATGATGAACATGTTGTGTATCGTAAGTGGATAGATGATGCAAATGTTGCTCAATGTATCATGCTAGCTTCCATGAACATTGAGCTACAGAAGCAACATGAGCATATGGATGCTCACATTATCCTCATGCATCTACAAGAGTTGTATGATGTGGCGGGGAGGACAGCTCGATATGAGATATCGAAGGAGCTGTTCGGTTGTAGGATGTCTGAGGGATCATCTGTGAATGACCATGTACTTAAGATGATCAATTTGATTGAACGTCTTGGACAACTTGGTTTTGTCATGGATGGGGAGCTGAGCCAAGACCTGGTCTTGCAATCGCTTCCGAGTTCGTTCTCGCAGTTTGTTGTGAACTTTCACATGAATAAGTTGGATGTCAGCCTGCCTGAACTCCACAACATGTTGAAGACCGCGGAATCGAATTTTCCCCCTAAGAAGAGTTCTGTTCTTCTAATTGGTGAAGGTTCCAATCCTAAGAAAAGGAAGAGGAACTCTTCCAAGAAGAAGAAAGTAGGTGAAGAAAAGCCGGTTCCACCAAAAGCTGAAGACCCCAAGAGCAAAGTTGTTTGCTTTCACTCTAACAAGGTGGGGCACTGGAAGAGGAACTGCAAGGTTTACCTTGCAGAATTGAAGAAGAAGAAGGGTAGTGAGACTACCGCTTCTGATTCAGGTATGTTCATGATAGAAATGAATATCTCATTAAATCAAATTTCTACTTGGGTATTAAATACCGCCCGTGGTTCTCAAATCTGCAATTTGTTGCAGGGACCAAGGAGAAGTAGGACTCTTGAGGAAGAGGAGGTGATTCTACTGATGGAAATGGAGCAAGAGTTGCTGCTGAAGATGTAGAATCATTTCATTTACATAGGCCTACGGGCAAGACTATTGTTTGAAATAATTGTTATTTTGTTCCCTCGATTGTGAGGAATATTATTCCCATGTTAGACTTGGCTGGATTTTCATTTAATATTGAGAATGATGAATGTTCTATTCTTAGAGATAATATTCTTTATGGACGTGGTGCTTTAAATAATGGTCTGTATGTATGTGACATAATTTATTTCAGATTGAACAAACTAATAAAAGAAAAGGGATGATGAAAATCTCACTTTATAGTGGCATTGCAGTCTCCATTTAGTAGACATGGAGAGAGGGCTGCAAATTTGCTAGGAATGCACTACAAGAAAAATGGTAATAGACATCACACATTATACATCGGTCACTGATGCCACTGATGTCCAAAGCGTAATAGACATCACCCCGCATTTATTTGATGTCTTTCTATTTTTAAGACATCGTTTATTTGAAAACCGATGTCTTAAGTTCAATTTTAAAAATTGAACGTGCGCCTTCCCAATTCATTTCCCACTTTAACCAAATTTTGACTCCCTCCCTAACCATTTTTCTTTCCCCCCTTTACATTCAGATACATTAAATAAAAACTAAAAACAAACACCTCATATTATTTCTCTCTATCTCTCATACCTTTCTCTCGATTCCTTCTCTCTCTCTCAAATCTCACCATCAAAGACCCTAAATCTAGTCTTCTACTCACCCAGTTACTCACCTCTATTCTCTTGACTTTTACTTCTCAAGTACTCATCCAGTTTGATCTTTTCAAACTCCGATTCGATGAGTGGATAAGGTTATTTGGTTGACTTGGCTGGATTGATTATTTTGAACCCAAATTCGGTGAGTAAATATAGTAGATTAGCATTTATAAGCATATTTGAATTTGAGATTTTTTAAATTAAAACCCTAATTTTGAAATTGGGGTTCTGCTTGTAATGTATTGTATTTGATATAAAAATTAATTTATCAAGAACTCTAAGCATTATATCTCTTGATGTACAGGCCTCGGATGATGTTAACACTCATGGTGCTTCCTGTCCAGGTTTGATATCCTAATTTGAATGAAATATGTGTTTGTTTGACTGCAGTGAATAATTTTGGTTATGTATGTTAAGATAACTACAAACAATCAGCTATATAACTCTTATTATTTTGTTTGAGAGAAGCATAATATCAATGTATTGTTCATCTGTTGCATCAATAGCCGTATATGATTGTGAGGCATTTAGAAGTAAAAGAATTTATTGAGAGATCACTATGATCATGAACACTTGTTACATTGCATAGTTAGTACAGAAGGTGGCCAGCCTTTGGTACTTGACAAGCAATTAAACAATATATGGTATCCTACTCGGCTTCTATCACACAGATAGATAGTCATTCGGCAATACCTCCCCTTCTGGAAGGGTTGTTCTTCTCAGCTTATATGAAATGAAAAGAAGAGAAAAGAACGAATTGAAGAGAATTGTATATGTGAAAAAAAAAAATATACTGCCACCAAATATCTAGCTTGGAACCTACCTCTGAACTATAGAGGTTTGATATAGGAGAACAAAACATATGTGTATTTATATCAACATCAAGTATTATAGCATCGTATCTCACATGCCTAAATATTTTTGCTATTTTGTCCATCATTCTATGGACCCATGCTATTCCTTGAGCTTATACACAATCACCTTTGAAACTCCCTCGATATCGAAAATCGAATCTGGGATCTCATTCTAGACATCATCGTTATTAGAATTCTATGCTTGCATCGTAACCTTCCTCGTATAATAATACGACTCTCTATTGATAAGAAAGAATAAATATTCAATAGGTAGATACTCTACTTAATTAGTCTATCAATGATAACTTATACACTACCACGACCCGTTTAATGGTACTCAATCTCAACATCCATTCCAATACAACTCTCACGGTTGTAATCAGCTCGTTACTCGCAGAATCATTGCTGCCTTACTATGGTTCACCATTGACCTACTGTCATCATTCACTTTCCATGAAATCTTAATATCTAACCATACGGAGTCCATATATGTCGTATCTAATTCTTCTAAGGAGTTAACATAATCACCGTTCTTGATTCATGAAGAACACTCCTGAACTTGATGTACATATGACATGAAGCAGATAAAATTGCAGAAGAGTTTCAATCAAAGCAACGATAGCAGGTTAATACCATTCTTAATCGTATGCCTTCAATAGAAGACTTAACTCCAAGGTTCGTTTAGTCCTTTTTGAAATATGGTCCTGGATTATTCTCAAGATAGTATCTTCTGAGATAGATAGCCCGCTCATGGCGATTACACGAATTAAACCTTTACCAACTACTATTACGGTTGGGTATTGCACAGTCATCAGAAGGAATGTCAATCTTCCAAACCATAATACAATCTGCATAGCTTTAACCATCATCACTGTATTCCTTTGGCACAAGCGCCTATAATTATCCTCTTACCTTTAAAGTGTCGGCCACCTCTTTGGCCTTTCCTGATAGTAAAATTTCCTTACAGTCAATGTCATTTTAACCACCTCCAAATAAATTTTCTACCTTATTTCAATCACTGCTTATGTGAAAATGCTTTTCTTTAATATCTGATGAGTAAATAAAAAAAAATATCACCATTTTTCCATAAGTTATTGCCTCAATCTTTAGAGGTTAATCACTGTCATGACTGACTCTCAATCATACTTAGAACATCTTTTATCTTAGGTCCTAATTGCCCTGAACAATTTCGACCTTTACTGGTTCGATCCATACTTTCTCGTGGTTTAACACATGCCTCACTTGGCATCAATATAATTACGTCATATTTCCTTTATCAACATTTCTATTCTTGAGAATTTTGAATATTACCTTTCTCCTTGTAAAACCTCTAGGGTTATCCTTGAATCGTTCCTCCTGTATTCCTTAGATACAGGGCATATCAAAATACCATATACTAATACCAGAATCATTGTCTATATACTTCTGAAAAATTTCTCCACTGATCCTTAAAGGTTATTATTACCCTAATCCTTTCCAAATCATACTGTCAAAACTCATACTGTCCCTATTAAGGGTGAAATGCCAACCTTTATGCATTCCCCTAGGATTCATTTTAAGTTACCGATGTTCTATCCTTAATTCCACCTTTAAAAGGTACCTGCATCCTTCCATGGATAAATCAAGTCATATATCCCTGATAAGGGTGTCTTATTCAATCATTCCCACCTCGATAGTATATGCCTAATTTCACAATAACATTTGTATTCAAAGTGAGGTCAATCAATATAGCCTCCAAAAGATAACAACGGTTATCCGCTTGTCTTGCCTAATTTGGTAACGATAACAAGGATGTTCTGGAAGATATTGGTCGTGTTCAACGTGAACTTCTTCTTAATAATTCCTTATTTACTTTTGTTGTTTATCTCAACAGTCATCTCAATGTTGGGATATCTCTCATACCTGGCGTCTCCCTTTCTGGGTATCGAGCCACCGGTCTTACATTTCACATTCTTGAAGGTCACTTCCTTCATCCAATTTTCCTACCTTCTTACTTTCTTGCCTCCTTAGTCTACCCGCGTCTTATTATTTATCCTTTGAACTATCTCAAGGTTTCCTTGAATCCTCCCAACTTACTAGGGATAAAATATATGTATCTCTTATGCCTTCACCCAGCAATTTTAACTCATGGTGAATCACCCTCATCCTGACGATTACATACTTTTCTATTTCTATTGCTACGAGTCTTTAGGGTTTCCTCATACCCAATTCCTTTATCATTCCTCAAAACTCTATTGCCTTTATATTCCTTTCCACTTCAGTTTCTTTTTATTTTCCTTTCTCTTATCGTTATTTCATGAACCAACACAACATAAGCATTGATTTCAAACATCCCGTCATTCTGGATTCGTGTCCTCAGAACGAATCTTGACAACTTTTACAACTTAGATTCATAATTTATCATACTTGTCTGCCTTTGTTCTGACTCTAAAGCTTTTACACTATCTCCATAACCTTGGGAATTACTTCCCCGAAAACAATTTACTGAACTCAAATCAGTTTATTATAATCTCTTGCTCCGTGCCTTCCTTGGCCTTTCACCAGCGGGTGGTCTCTCTCTTGGGAGGGTAAGTGACAAAAATAGTCAATTCGTCAATCATTTAGAATCTCAAATGATTCCTCTATTTCCTTTAGCCAGGCTCTTGCCTCGACTAGGTCAACCTGTCCCTTGGAACTATGAGAGCTTAACGATTTAAAGGTCATGAAAGAATTTCCTGCCGCATTGTTTTCTCAAGGTGGTGGTTGGGGATAATAGTCTAAGTTCTTTTTTTTAGACAGGTCCATGAATTTCCGTATAGGAGTACCGTCTCGGGTCTCCTTATCTCGCTCGACTTTTGTTTTCTTAGTCTAAATATTTCTTCCTACTCCCCATAATTGGGGTCATCTTTTAATTTAAAATCCTCATTTTTCACTTTATTATGTTATGGGTTCTTTCTATCTTGATGGCGACCTCCCTGACTATCACGTTCAGGGTTTGCTCTAAATCTTATTCCTCAAACTAGCTTTCATCTAAGATTTCATCTTTAAGCTCTTGAACGTTTGGAACTCAAATTCTGTAGGAATACCTCATTATTCCCTTATCATTTTTCTCGGTGTTAATCTTTTATCTAATTGTTGGCTCTCTGCCTTCATTCATCACTTTTTCTGGCACAATATGTTCTTTTCCGATAATTCGGACTGTATTGCAATCTCAAACAGCTTTTCGGTACCGGCTCCGGTTACCTTCACTTCTATTTCCATTTTCTCAAAATCTCTTATCAACTCTCCCAAGACATTATCATCTTGAGTCTCTCCTTTTTACTAAGGGCATCAGCCACCATATTGGCTTTCCCCGAATGATAAAGAATCTCCCAATCATAATTCTTGATTAGCTCTAACCGCCTCCTCTGGCGTATGTTGAGCTCTTTCTACGGGAAAATGTACTAGAGTACTTATGGCTTAGGTAAATCTCGCACTCCTCTCCATACAAATATTGCCTCCAATCTTTAGGGCAAAACTATTGCCACGAGCCCAAGCTCATGGGTGGGGATATCAAATTTTAAATTCCCTTAATTGTCTTGACGCAGACGCGATTATCTTGCTGTGTTATATAAAAAGCACCCTAATTCCTCATGCGAAGCATCACTTATAAATCACAAAATCTCCTTTTTCCATCCGGCAACGCCAACATAGGGGCCGTCACCAACCTTTGCTTCAGTTCTTAAAAGCTGTTCTCGCATTTCTCTGTCTATTCGAACTTCTCAGTCTTATGAGTAAGCCGCGTTAAAGGGGCTACTATCTTTACAAACTTGAACGAACCTCCGGTAGTGACCGACCAATCCTACCTCTGGTAGTCGACCTAACCATGGTCATCAATTCATCAGTGGTCCTTTATTCATTCTTGTCAGGATCCTCCATGGGATCCTCCTCAGCAACTATCCCTTCTAAGACAACATCCTCAACCGCTACATTTATAAGGGTTCCCATAAGGGTTTTAACTGTCGGTGCTACGTTAGGTAGCCCGACTATGAACTTGGCAAGAGTTCTTATTATCTTAGTGAACTTATTATCTTAACGTCACATCATCTCTGAGGTTTATAACGCTTAGCTCTGATACCATTTCTGTAACACCCCCAGATCCGGGGTCGGGGATCCGGGTCGTCACGGTCTTTCTTTCCATAATATCACTTCACTTAATTAATAATAAATAACCTTATGCTGTGACCCCACACTAACACACACCACAACCCGTTATAGTCTCAGAGATGAAATTGAAATAAGTACAAGTCTTTAAATCCATAATTTAAAAGTTATTACAACCCAAAATGATTACTTGATAATTTACAGTTAATTGCCATTATCTGCCACAAGTTATAATTATACTTAATTTGATTCTCAAAAGTAGAGTGTCTGGTCTACCAATAGATCTACCTCTGCAGCTATAGCAGCTACAACATCATCGGGAAGACGCGGGACGCTTCCCACGCGCTTGCGCTGGGTCTGCTGGAGTCTGGCCATCTTTCCTAACTGTTGTTGTGTGATGAAGAAATAAAGCAAGAGTGAGCCTTACAGCTCGCAAGATAATATATAGTGATAACAATAATATAAGTATCTAAATGGATACTTACTAGAATCTTTTATCATGTGTAAGATAATTACTTACTAGATATAAGTAAAAACAAGGGATGAAGTTACCAAATACTTCACTACACTTATATCATTTATAAAGCTACTTGAACTACCACTGTTCAAAGTATAATGAGCTTTTACCAGTTCATCACATAGATGAGACTACAAGACAAGATTTGAATAGATTAAACCTTTGAAATATTATTAAAGGAAATGAAGTTATGATATACTTCATTAAGTTCTGATATATATTTATATATATCCACATATACATCTTCTTTATACATTTCCTGAAAACCTCTGTCATGCAAAGTATGAACAGAGTTTGAAACATCCAATAAATTTTGGGAAAGGAAAAGAATTTTGGCATAAACCAGGTATCTTGCTGATCAGGCAAGGATACCAATAAGTAACCTTTTCTACTAGTAGATGGACGAATTCCCCACTGGTCATCACCCTGGTCTCAATAGGACCTTATGCTGGACTGCCACTCAGCCACTTATGCATTTGATGGACTCCCACTGAGCCACTTACACTATCATGGACGCCCACTGAGCCCATGTTGCTTATGCCGACTCAATAGATGGACTTACTTCCCGAACGTTGGGTAAGTAATCAATTCATTTACCAAAACTGCAACCTTGTTGCGAATATAAAATATACCATAGAGCCGGATCCCTCAGGTTTTGAGCGAGTATTTAAATCCCCTTTTTAAAAGGAAGATCTTAAATATAAAAATGAGTTTTGAGATCCGCTCTAACTTTCAAAAATCATTTTGAAGACTCGAAAACACTTTAAAGAGTGTTTGGAGTAATGCTGATTTAATGAAGTAAATCAGTCCCAATATGAAAGAAATATCTGAATATTATTATTTAAATAATATTCCCATAAAGAATAATGGAGGTAGAAGTTGGAAAACTTATACTTGAATGAATAGCAAATAATCAAAGATATACTTATACGAAAGTAATATCTTTATTTGAATAATTAAAAATAAGTTTGATTATCGACACCTTATTCTTTAATACAATAAAGAATATTATTAAGTAATAAGCGGAGTCATAATACCTCGAATGAATACTATAAATAATATTCATAAAATAAAGGAGTCATACATCCTCAAATGAATATCCAAGTAATATTCAATAATAATATAAAAGAGTCATAAGCCCTCGAATAATATTCGAAATAATATTCAATAAATAATATAAAGAGTCATAAGCCCTCGAATGAATATTCAAAATAATATAAAGAGTCATAAGCCCTCGAATGAATATTCAAATAATATTCATTTAATAAAATAAAGAAGTCATAAGCCCTCGAATGAATATTCATAATAATATTCATTAAATAAAATAAAGTTATCGAATAAACCTTATTCGATTAATAGTTTTGAAAACTATAACCATATATATATATAAATATATATGTATACATATACATATATACAAAATCTACTCAGGATCCTCGACTCCCGGTTTTAGAAAATGTTTTCACCTTTTGGGTCCTTATAATAAGGGTATATGCAAATTACCGCTATCCTCTAGCATAGGTATTATCAACTGAACCAATCAGATATATATATATGGCAAGAATACGAAACAGGCATGCATATGTACCATAGAACATGCTACAATATATCGCAAGAATCTGCTATAACAAATATGCATTTAACGCAAGATCATGCATATACACAAATACATCACAACAACAGTGTAACGGATAGAAAACTTGCCTGAGCGACTTGGGGTGATAAAAGGCTCGGGACGAATTTGGTAACCTATAAACAACAAGTAAGTTGGAATTAAACCAAAGTCACTTGTAAATCTATACTTTAACTAACTTAGACTCTAACGCTTATTTTGCGCTTACTGATTCACTTAAGTCACTCGAGTATCCTCGGCACCACCATTTTTAATAATTTAACCTTTACGAGTTTTAAGGCGATTCCTTCGCGAGTGTCTTACCAACTTCCTAACACACTTACCATAAATGTTTAATTCCTTAATTAACCCTTTTTGGTCTTTAACCTATGTTTCAAAGTAAGGCGAGGGGAAAAGTTTCGTTCGCGAAACGCCGTTACTTGAAACGGTCGTTTCTCCTAAACCGTGCATCGGAATCGAACGAACTACATATCAAAACGAAGCTCGTAACACGAACTATCTAAACATGGCAATGGCAGGGGGTTCTCGGGTCCTAATATTATGTACAAAAACAGTCTAAAGAAAATCGGACGTTACGACGGCTATGTTTACGCGATTTCCCAATTTAAAACCATTCAAAACCAACCCAATTCAACCTCAATCCAACATACAACCAACATCCATCCTTATCACATCATAACAACCCCAACCAATTCAATTTTAACATTCATACTTATGCCTAAGCTTGAATTTAACTATACTACAATCTTTTAACCAAAACAACAACATTTACCATTCCATTTCAATACCATTTCAATCCCAAACTCTAAATCACAAACATTAAGCTACAATATCACCCTACTAATCAAAATCATCTTATAATACATAGGAATCTAGGGTTTGGAGATGATATACCTTCCTTGAAGTGGTGGGAGGAGCTAGGAAGCCTTAAGAAGCTTTGAGAAGTCTTAGGAATGCTTGGATCTTCAAGGAAATCAAGAAAAATTTCAAGTTAAAAAATTGAAAACACTATTCATTGTCTTCTTCTTTGATTAAATGAAGAAGATTGAGAAGGAATTGATGGCTTAAACTCATGATATAGCCCTAACTAAGCATAAAGATGATTAGGAAATTATCTTACCAATTTATGAGGCTTGGATCTTTGATTTTGAAATTCCTTGCCTTTAAAATGTCAAAAAGCTGAGAGCATGAAGAACAATGCCTTGGTTTTTTTTTTTTTTTGATTTTGATGAAAGTGATTTGCTTGGCTTGGTTGATTGGTTTTGTGTTCGATTTAGTTAATTACCTTGTTGCCCTTGATTTTGTGTGGTTAAAAAGCCACCACATCTCCTTCCTTCCCATGTCATGCCCATGTCATGCTATGATGTCATCTTCCCCTCCTTGTCCTCTTCTCATTGGTTGGGTGACATCATCCTCTCTAATCCCTTTGATTAACTTCCTAATTGTTTGCCTAATGACCGCTGATCTGTTATACGGTTCGCTTAACTTTCGTTTTCGTTTATCGTTTGAGGGATCATACCCGGGATCTTATTACTTAGGTTCCCTTAACCTTTCTCAATATATTATATTCCTTTTATGATCCTCTCTTATAATCTTTTAATTTAAAATCCTTTTTATCCTGTTACCTTATACTCAATTCTTTCCGTATCTAGTGGATTTCCGGGAAAATCAAAGTATTCGGAATTGGATTCTAACGATCTTTACATACACTTATATACCATATAGAGTACTAATAAAATCTCAGAATATCCATAACAGAATCCCTACATAGTGGGGCATGAAAAGTTTTCTCATTCAGTAAAAACACTATTCATAAGGGTTTCAAAAATTTCCAAAAATTGGGGTTATTACAAAGATCTTAAATATAAAAATGAGTTTTGGGATCCGCTCTAACTTTTGAAAATCATTTTAAAGACTTGAAAACACTTTAAAGAGTGTTTGGAATAATGCTGATTTAATAAAGTAAATCAGTCTCAATATAAAGAAATATCTGAATATTATTATTTAAATAATATTTCCATAAAGAGTAATTGAGGTAGAAGTTGGAAAACTTATACTTGAAATGAATAGTAAATAATCAAAGATATACTTATACGAAAGTAATATCTTTATTTGAATATCAAAAGTAAGTTTGATTATCGAACATTATTCTTTAATAAATAAAGAATATTAATAAATAATAAGCGGAGTCATAATACCTCGAATGAATATTATAAATAATATTCATTAAATAAAATAAAGGAGTCATACATCCTCAAATGAATATCCAAGTAATATTCAATAAATAATATAAAGGAGTCATAAGTCCTCGAATGAATATTCAAGATAATATTCATTAATAAAATAAAGTTATCGAATAAACCTTATTCGATTAATAGTTTTGAAAACTATTACCATATATATATATAAAATATATATATATAATATCTACTCGGGATCCTCGACTCCCGGTTTTAGAAAATGCTTTCACCTTTGGGTCCCTATACTTAGGGTATATGCAAATTACCGCTATTGTCTAGCATAGTTATTATCAACTGAACCAACAGATATATATGGCAAGAATACGAAACAGGCATGCATATGTACCATATCACATGCTACAATATATCGCAAGAATTTGCTAATATAACCATCATGCATCTATTACAAGATAATGCATATACAAGTGTATACATCACAACAACAGTATAACGGGTAGAAAACTTGTCTGAGCGACTGGGGGTGATAAAAGGCTCGGGAAAAGTCTGGTAACCTATAAACAACAAGTAAGTTGGAATTAAACCAAAGTCACTTATAAATTTATACTTTAACTAACTTAGACTCTAACGCTTGTTTTGCGCTTACTGATTCTCTTAAGTCACTCGAGTACCCTCGGCTCCACCATTTTTAATAATTTAACCATTACGAGTTTTAAGGCAATTCCTTCGCGAGTGTCTTACCAACTGCCTAACACTCTTACCATAATTGTTTCATACACTAATTAACCCTTTTTGGTCTTTAACCTATGTTTCAAAATAAGGCGAGGGGAAAAGTTTCGTTCGCGAAACGCCGTTACTTAAAACGGTCGTTTCTCCTAAACCGTACATCGGAATCAAACGAACTACATATCAAAACGAAGCTCGTAACATGAAATATCTAAACATGGCAATGGTCATAATCTAGCAGGGAGTTCTCGGGTCCAAATGTTATGAACAAAAGCAGTCTAAAGTAAATCGGACATTACGACGGCTATGTTTACGCGATTTCCCAAATTTAAACCAATTCAAAACAACCACAATTCAACCCCAATTCACAATCCAATCAAAACTCCATCCATATTACTTTACAACAGCCCCAAATCAACTCATTATAATCAATTTACTTAATCCTAAAACTTGAATTTAAACTATACTACATTCTTTAATCAAATCATAAGATTTCAACATTCCAATCTCCACCATTCCAACCCAAACTCTTAAACAAACAAGTTTCAAGCTACTCTTTAATCTAACAACCAAAATCAACCTAATATACAAATTAAAGCTAGGGTTTGGAGATGATATACCTTCCTTAAAGTGGTGTGAGTAGCTAGGAAGCCTTAGGAAGCCTTGAGGAGTCTTAGGAAAGCTTGGATCTTAAAGGAAAAGCAAGAAAAATAAAGTTAAAAACCTTGAAATCACTATTCATTGTCTTCTTCATTGATTTATTGGAGAAGATAGAGAATGCATGGGATGCTTAAACTCATAATATAGCCATATCTATGCATAAGGAACACTAGGGAATTATCTTACCAATTTAGGAGGCTTGGATCTTGGATTTTGAAAATTCTTTCCTTTGAAATTGTAAAAAGCCGAGAGCAAGCTTTTGTTGAAGAGAAATATATTTCTTTTGTTTTGATGAAATGATTTGTTTGGCTTGGTGGATGTATTTTGTTTTTGTTTTGGTTAATTACCTTTTTAGCCTTAACTTTGTGTGGTTCTACTTCAACCACATCTCCTTCCTTCCCATGTCATGCTTATGTCATGCTATGATGTCATCTTCCCCGCCTTGTCCTCTTCTCATTGGTTGGGTGACATCATCCTCTCTAATCCCTTTGATTAACTTCCTAATTGTTTGCCTAATGACCGCTGATCTGTTATACGGTTCGCTTAACTTTCGTTTTCGTTTATCGTTTGAGGGATCATACCCCGGATCTTATTACTTAGGTTCCCTTAACCTTTCTCAATATATTATATTCCTTTTATGATCCTCTCTTATAATCCTTTAATTTAAATCCTTTTTATCCTGTTACCTTATACTCAATTCTTTCCGTATCTAATGGATTTCCGGGAAAAATCAAAGTGTTCGGTATTGGATTCTGACGATCTTTACATACACTTATATACCATGTAGAGTACTAATAAAATCTCAGAATATCCATAACAGAACCCCTACATAGTGTGCCATGAAAAGTTTTCTCATTCAGCTAAAACACTATTCATAAGGGTTACAAAAAGTTGAAAATTTTGGGGGTTATTACAGTCTCCCCTCCTTAAAAGAATTCCGTCCCGGAATCAAATAGAAAAAAATTGGGGTACTTTTCTAGCAATGCGCTCTCTAGTTCCCAAGTTGATTCTTCTACATTATGATTCTGCCATAGTACTCTGACTAGCTTGATCACTTTGTTCCGAAGCACCTACTCCTTCTTATCTATAATCCTTACTGGCTTCTCCACGTAAGTCAGATCTGGTTACATATCCACCTGCTCATACTCCACTATGTGTCTGGCATCCCGATGATACTTCCTTAGCATTGACACATGGAACACATTATGAACTTGTTGCAAGTTAGGGGGTAAGGCTAGCTCGTAAGCTAACTTTCCAATCCGTCTTAATATCTCAAAAGGTCCAATGTACCTTGGGCTTAGTTTTCCTTTCTTTCCGAACCTCATTAATCCCTTCCAAGGGGATACCTTTAGCAGTACTAAGTCCCCGACTTCATATTCCTTGTCCTTTCGGGCTAGGTCTACATATTTCTTTTGTCTGTCTTGGGCTGCTACAAGCCGTTCTCTGATAAGATCCACTATGTCTTTGGTTCTTTGGACCACTTCGGGTCCGAGCATCTTCCGCTCTCCTACTTCATCCCAGTATAAGGGAGATCGACACCTTCTTCCGTATAGGGCCTCATAAGGCGGCATTCCGATGCTAGCATGAAAGCTATTGTTATAAGAAAACTCGATCAACGGCAAGTGGTCATCCCAACTTCCTCTAAGGTCTATTGCATAGACTCTCAACATATCATCTAGTGTCTGGATAGTCCTTTCACTCTGCCCATCCGTCTGGGGATGGTACGCGGTACTCATATTTAACTTGGTCTCCGCACATTCTTGAAAGCTCCTCCAAAATCTGGAGTTGAACCTGGGGTCTCGGTCTGAGACAATGGACGCTGGGACTCCATGTCGCGTCACTATTTCCTTAAGGTAAATGTCCACCAGTCTATCGACTGTGTATCTCTCATTGATAGGAATGAAATGGGCTGACTTTGTCAGTCGGTCTATAATTACCCATATGGCGTCATGATTGGCTTTCGTCCTTGGCAAGCCTACAATAAAATCCATCGCTATCTGTTCCCATTTCCACTCGGGAATCTCCTGGGGTCGTAAAAGTCCACTGGGTCTCTGGTGCTCTGCCTTTACTCTTTGGCAAGCCAAACATTTGTTTACCCATTCTGCTACGTCCCTCTTCATGTTGGGCCACCAGTAATATTCCTTCAAATCCCTATACATCTTGGTACTTCCCGGGTGAATGGAATACCTTGAACTATGGCTTTCATCCAAAATCTCATCTTTAAGCTCTTGAACATTCGGAACCCAAATCCGGTAGGAGTACCTCATTATCCCTTTATCATCTTTCTCAGTATGGATCTCCTCTCCAGTCATTGACTTTCTGCCTTCATTCATTATTTTCTCTTGGCACAATCGGATCTTTTCCAATAACTCTGGCTGCACTGAGATCTCAAAAAACTTTTCAGTTCCGGTTCCGGTTACCTTTACTTCTATTTCCATTCTCTCAAAATCCCTTATCAATTCTTCCGAAGTCGTTATCATTCTGAGTCTTTCCTTTCTACTAAGGGCGTCAGCCACCACATTGGCTTTCCCTGGATGATAGAGAATCTCACAATCATAGTCCTTGATTAGTTCTAACCATCTCCTCTGGCGCATGTTGAGCTCTTTCTGCGTAAATATGTACTTGAGGCTCTTATGGTCTGTGAAAATCTCGCACTTCTCTCCATACAAGTAGTGCCTCCAAATTTTTAAGGCAAATACTATTGCCGCGAGCTCAAGGTCATGAGTAGGATATCTAATCTCGTATTCCTTCAGTTGTCTCGATGCATACGCAATCACTTTACCGTGTTGCATAAGCACACACCCTAATCCTTTGTGCGACGCGTCACTATATATCACAAAATCTCCTTTTCCGTCCGGCAATGCCAACACCGGGGCCGTTACCAACCTTTTCTTTAATTCTTGAAAACTGTTCTCGCATTTCTCCGTCCATTCAAACTTCTCTGTCTTACGAGTAAGTCGTGTCAAAGGGGCTGCGATCTTCGCAAAGTCCTGTACAAATCTACGATAATAGCCGGCCAATCCTATGAAACTCCTTACCTCTGTGGGTGTGGTTGGCCTTTCCCAATTTGAGACCGCCTCTATCTTGGAGGGGTCGACCAATACTCCTTCTTTATTGATCACATGTCCTAAAAACTGTACTTCATTCCGCCAGAATTCACACTTCGAGAATTTGGCATACAACTGCTCCTCTCTGAGTATTCCTAGATCTATCCTCAAATGCTCTGCATGTTCTGCCTCAGTCTTGGAGTAGATCGGAATATCATCGATAAAAACTATCACACACTTGTCCAAGTACTTCTTAAATACTCTATTCATTAAATCCATGAAAGCCGCTGAGGTGTTGGTTAATCCAAAGGACATTACCAAGAACTCATAATGCCCATACCTGGTACGGAACGCTGTCTTGGAAATATCTTCGGGTTTAATCTTTAGTTGGTGATATCCAGTTCTCAGGTCAATCTTGGAAAAATAAACAGCATCCTTTAGCTGGTCGAACAGATCATCTATTCTAGGTAATGGGTACCTATTCTTTATGGTTAGCTTATTCAACTCTCGATAGTCGATGCACAGCCTCATGCTCCCATCTTTCTTCTTAACAAATAAAACTGGTGCTCCCCACGGAGACACACTGGATCTTATCATACCCTTATCCAAGAGTTCCTGCAATTGGATAGCTAATTCCTTCATTTCTAACGGGGCTAACCGGTAAGGTGCTTTTGAAACTGGCGCCGTCCCGGGAGCCAATTTAATAGCAAATTCAATCACTCTATCGGGTGGTAATCCCGGAAGGTCTTGTGGGAATACATCTTCAAATTTGTTGACTACTGGAATATCTTGTAAGTTGGGAACCTCCTTCTGCGTGTCCACCACATAGGCTAGGTAGGCCTCATTTCCTTTTCGTAGCATCCTTCTGGCCTGGGCCATAGTCAAAAATTTCTGCGTCTGCCTCTTTCCTCTAAATATAACTTCTTTCTTCCCTGGGATATTTAACTTAACTTTCTTCCCTTTACAGTCTATCTGAGCATCATTGCTAGATAGCCAGTCCATTCCCAAAATTACATCAAACTCCCCTAATTTAAAAGGGATCAGATCAACACTAAAAGATTGTTCCCCTATGCCTATCTCACAGGCTGGGTGAATCTGGTTAACAGGAATAATTTCATGATTGGCTATTTCTACTTGTAAGGGTTCTATCAAGGGTTCAGCTTTAAGTCTTAATTTACGCGCAAAGTCCCTTGATATAAAAGATTTAGTTGCTCCCGAATCAAATAAAATGTTTGCACTGACTGAATTTAGAGAAAGGGTACCTGCTATCACATCTGAGTTTTTCATAGCATCCTGGACTGTCATGTTGAAAGTCCTCGCAGTAGGTGGCTTATTGGAGGCAGCCCTGCTGGCTCCTGAAGCTGCTGGTTTGTTCATTGGGCATTCCCTCTTCCAATGACCCGGGCGTCCACACTGATGACAAGTGGTGGTTGGAATGACGGCAGGGGCTGATGAAGGGCATTTGTGAGAATAGTGACCTTCCCGACCGCACTTAAAGCAGGTTACTGGCTTTCCTTTACACTCCCCAGTGTGCATCCTTCCACAAGTGTTACAGGCTGGCAATGGGGGTCGAGACTGGTTGGAATAGGACATTCTTGACTTCTGGCCGCTCTGGCTCACACTCACGCTCATTGCCCGCTTAAACCCAGTGTTCTTTCCCGGTAGGGACACTGCTCCTCGATTAAATCTAGTTGGGAAGCTCCTTCCTGTGGAACCTCCACCCATGCTCATACTTTTCCTCTTTATTCCCTTCTTCTCCCTTTCCTTCTGCATCTGTTCACTTCCGGCTTCTACAATCATTGCCTTTTGCACCAGAGTGGCATAATCCGTAAGCTCAAGGATTGCCACCCTATTCTGAATCCACGGTTTCAGTCCCTGCTGAAACCTCCTAGCTTTCTTTTCCTCGGTGCTCACAAACTCCGGCACAAACCTTGATAACTCAGTAAATTTCGCTTCGTACTCTGCTACAGACAAGTTATTCTGCTTTAGCTCCAAGAACTTGAGCTCCATCTGGTTTTCCATAAACCTCGGGAAATAGTTTCCCAGAAACAACTGACTGAATCTCTCCCAGGTTATAATAGCATCTATGTCCATGTTTTTCTTGGCCTCCCACCAGTAGTTAGCCTTTCCTTTCAGAAGGTAGGTAGAAAATACAGTCTTCTGTGCCTCATCGATACTCAGAATCTCAAAGGATTTCTCCATTTCCTTTAACCATGCCCTTGCCTCAACTAGGTCGGCTGATCCGTGGAACTCAGGGGGCTTAAGGGACTTAAAAGCCCTGAAAGAGTTTGCCACAGCATTGTTATTTCCTTGAGGGGGTGGGTTGGGTTGACGTTCCAAGTTCTGCCTTAGGAGTTGCATGAACTGGCCCATGGGATCCATGCCTGGGTTTGCTCAACCTCAGTTTCTCCTTCTTCAGCCTCTATCTCAAATCCCTCAACATCATATGTTTCCTCTTCCTCTTCATACAGGGAGTCATCCTGTTCCACATAATCCTCGTCTTCCTCTTCACTGTGTTCCTGGTTCCTATCATCCTGGTTATGGCTTCCCTGGTCCTCAGATCCAGGGTTCGCCCTAGTTCCAATCTTTCTTGGCGACATGATACTGATAATAAAAAAAATTATTGGGAAATTCAACATTAGGTCACAATCAAACACAACATTGTGTCTTGCACAATTTTATAATGGGGAGAATGTATCTCGCAATTTTATTATTTTATGACAGTTCTAATACGAAGTGCAGTAATAATAATGATAAAAATAGTGATCTCGTCACTAAGGAACTGAACCGAAAGGAAACAAATATATACATAATGCGAGAAATACATAGTTTGATCTGGTCAAAAGTACAACAGTGCTACAACCATCTGTCCCAAAAGTGATACACAAGAGTCTATCTGTCTAGTCAGAAAAAGGGATGCTATATACAAGTCAACTATCCCGGAAAATTGGCTCTTACTAAGGCCTCGGCTAACTAGACAACTAGACTATTCCATCGTCAATCCTGAATCACACACCGGAGCGGGTCAGCTCCCATACCCTTTCCATCGCACGACGGAAGATATAGTCGGCCTGCCGCCTGGAGATCCTACCATGCCTGTCCCCCTGGAGCGATCTGAGCCTCGCTCGGGACGTGAGCTCTATCCCCATAAGCTCCCTCCTCAAGGATCGGGGTATAGAAACCCTAGTCTCATAAGCTCGGGTACGCCTGCCCGCCCTCTCCACATCCAACTCCCTCTTGGCCTCATCCAGTCGGGCCTTGGCAATAACCACTCGGGTCCAAATGTTATGAACAAAAGCAGTCTAAAGTAAATCGGACATTACGACGGCTATGTTTACGCGATTTCCCAAATTTAAACCAATTCAAAACAACCACAATTCAACCACAATTCACAATCCAATCAAAACTCCATCCATATTACTTTACAACAGCCCCAAATCAACTCATTATAATCAATTTACTTAATCCTAAAACTTGAATTTAAACTATACTACATTCTTTAATCAAATCATAAGATTTTAACATTCCAATCTCCACCATTCCAACCCAAACTCTTAAACAAACAAGTTTCAAGCTACTCTTTACTCTAACAACCAAAATCAACCTAATATACAAATTAAAGCTAGGGTTTGGAGATGATATACCTTCCTTGAAGTGGTGTGAGTAGCTAGGAAGCCTTAGGAAGCCTTGAGGAGTCTTAGGAAAGCTTGGATCTTAAAGGAAAAGCAAGAAAAATCAAGTTAAAAACCTTGAAATCACTATTCATTGTCTTCTTCATTGATTTATTGGAGAAGATAGAGAATGAATGGGATGCTTAAACTCATAATATAGCCATATCTATGCATAAGGAACACTAGGGAATTATCTTACCAATTTAGGAGGCTTGGATCTTGGATTTTGAAAATTCTTTCCTTTGAAATTGTAAAAAGCCGAGAGAAAGCTTTTGTTGAAGAGAAATAGATTTCTTTTGTTTTGATGAAATGATTTTTTGGCTTGGTGGATGTAATTTTGTTTTTGTTTTGGTTAATTACCTTTTTAGCCTTAACTTTGTGTGGTTCTACTTCAACCACATCTCCTTCCTTCCCATGTCATGTTTATGTCATGCTATGATGTCATCTTCCCCTCCTTGTCCTCTTCTCATTGGTTGGGTGACATCATCCTCTCTAATCCCTTTGATTAACTTCCTAATTGTTTGCCTAATGACCGCTGATCTGTTATACGGTTCGCTTAACTTTCGTTTTCGTTTATCGTTTGAGGGATCATACCCGGGATCTTATTACTTAGGTTCCCTTAACCTTTCTAAATATATTATATTCCTTTTATGATCCTCTCTCATAATCCTTTAATTTAAATCCTTTTTATCCTGTTACCTTATACTCAATTCTTTCCGTATCTAATGGATTTCCGGGAAAAATCAAAGTGTTCGGTATTGGATTCTGACGATCTTTACATACACTTATATACCATGTAGAGTACTAATAAAATCTCAGAATATCCATAACAGAACCCCTACATAGTGTGGCATGAAAAGTTTTCTCATTCAGTTAAAACACTATTCATAAGGGTTACAAAAAGTTGAAAATTTTGGGGGTTATTACATTTTCAGATGCCCCCCTATAGTTATGCTCTCCGAGACTTCAGAATTTGACTTGGATCCTTCAGGATTTGAAGTATCAGAGTTTTCAGAATTATCAGTATTTGGCTCATCAGAACTAGATGAATTAGAACTTGAAGAGCTAGTGACAGGTTCTGATGCTTCTTGAGAGTCTTGAGATGTGGTAGGATTTCCAGCTTGCTCCCCCTGGACAGGTGCATTTTCCTTTGGAGTTGTTACCACAGATTCAATGACATCAGTACTTACAGGATCAGAGTTTAAGTCATCAGAATATACAGAATCAGAATTTAAGTCTTCATTTTCAAATCTCAGCTGATTGTGATCATTGAAATCTTCAAGTCCAATAATCTTCTTATCATCAAAAGATACATTGATAGATTCCATGACAACCCTTGTTCTTAAATTATAGACTCTGAAGGCTTTTGTGGAAAGTGGATATCAAACAAAAATTCCTTCATCGGCTTTTATATCAAATTTTGACAGCTGTTTAGGATGAGTCTTAAGAACAAAACACTTACATCCAAATACATAAAAGTATTTCAGATTTGGCTTCTTTTTCTTCACCATTTCATATGGTGTTTTTTCATGCTTGTTTATGAGTGTTACATTCTTTGTAAAACAAGCAGTCTGCACAGCTTGAGCCCAAAAGTAGGTTGGTAACTTTGCTTCATCAAGCATAGTTCGTGCAGCTTCAATAAGAGTCATGTTCTTTCTTTTTACAACTCCATTTTGCTATGGAGTTCCAGGTGCAGAAAATTCCTGTTTGATTCCATGCTCTTTGCAGAACTCTTCCATGATTGAATTCTTGAACTCATTGTCATTACAGAATCCAGCTGTCTGACATGATCAGTTAGAGTAGATGCAGTTTCATTCTTCTTGTGCAAGAATTACACCCAAGTGTACCTTGTGAACTAATCCACTATAACCATAGCATATTTCTTCTTTGCAATAGATATGACATTGACTGGACCAAATAGATCAACATGCAGTAGGTGATAAGGCTCAAGAATTGATGACTCAGTTTTGCTCTTGAAAAAAGATTTTCTTTGTTGCCTTTTGACATGAATCACAAAGGCCATCAGGAGCAAATACTGATTTTGGCAGTTCTCTCACAAGATCTTTCTTTACAAGCTCATTTATGTTGTTGAAGTTTAAATGAGAGAGTCTTTTGTGCCAATTCCAGCTTTCTTCAATTGATGCTCTACTCAACAGACAAATTGCAGAACCATCAGAACTTGTTGAAAGTCTGGCTTCATAAATGTTACCATGCCTGTAACCTTTCAAAACCACTTTACCTGTAGAATTGCTTACAACTTCACAGTGTTCTTCAAAGAAATCCACATGATAACCTCTGTTATATATTTGACTCACACTTAGAAGATTTTGTTTAAGTCCTGAGATAAGAGCTACTGTTTCAATGATGACATTCCCAAGATTAATATTGCCATATCCCAGAGTTTTTCCCATGTTGCCATCTCCATAAGAAACTCATGGGCCAGCTTTCTCCACAAAGTCTAAGAGCAGGGCTTTATTTCCAATCATATGTCCTGAACATCCACTATCCAGTACTAGGAAATTTTTCCTATTGCCCTGCAATCACAAAGACCACTAATGGTTAGTTTTAAGGACCCAAACTTGCTTGGATCCTTTGGCCTTTTTAAGTTTGTTAGCATTTGCAGCGGATTTAATATCAGAGTTTATGCTAACATGCTGTTTATCAGAACTTATATCAGACTTTGCATCAGACTTTACACTAGAAGGAATTAAAGCAACTTTCTTCAAAGTAGGTTTTATTTGATAATAATCATAGTACAAACTATGATATTCCTTACAAGTATAAATGGAATGCCATAAACTACCATAATGAAAATAAGGATTTTGTGGCTTAAATCTAACAGACTGACTCTTAACTCCTGACTTAGAAGGATTCTGTCCCGGAATCAGATAGAAAACAAATGGGGGTACTTTTCTAGAATTGTGCCTTCTAACTCTCAAGTCAATTTTCCCACATTGTGTTCTGCCACAAAACCCTGACTAGCACGATAACCTTTCTCCTAAGCACTTGTTCCTTTTAGATCTATAACCCTTCTTGGTTGCTCCATACAGGTTACGTTTGGTTGCATGCCTATGCGCTCATATGCCCCTATTTGTCTGGCATCCGAATTACACTTTCTTAACATTGATACATGGAACACGTTATGAACTTGCTACAGTTTCGGGGGGTAGGGCTAGCTCATATGCTAACTTCCCAATATGTCTTAATACCTCAAAGGGGCCAACAATTCGTGGGCTTAACTTTCCTTTCTTTCCGAACCTCATTCATCCTTTCCAAGGGAATACCTATAACAGCACTAGGTCCCTTACTTCCTATTCTCTGTCCTTTTGTGTCAATTCAACATACGTCTTATGTTCATCTTGGGCTACTACCAGCCGTCCTCTCATTAGATCTATTATATCCTTGGTCCTTTGGACTACTGCTGGTGCGAGCATCTTGCGCTCTACAGCTTCATCCTAACATATGGGAGATCGACATTGTCTTCCCTCAAGGATCTCATAAGGCGACATCTCGATAATGACATATGATCTATTGTCGTAAGAAAACTCAATCCGCGATAAATGATCATTCCAAATTCTTTCAAGTCTATTGCGCATACTCTCATAATAGCTTCTAGCACTATAGCTTTTGCTTCTCAATACTCCTTCTTTTCTTATTCGTAGTCATTACTATCTTCCGTACATAATACTATACTGGTTACACTTTTGCTCGTTAGTATTCTATAACCTTTTAATAACCTCGTCAACCTTAATATCATGAATGCGTTAGATTCGGAATACCACCGCACTGGTACTACTTCCTTTAGCTGCTTCCATCTTTGAAAGCTTGATCTATCGTATAGAAGTAAAATATTTTATTGAGAGATCACTATGATCATGAACACTTGTTCTATTACATAGTTAGTACAGAAGGTGGTCAGCCTTTAGTACTTGACAAGCAATTAAACAACATGTGGTATCCTACTAGGCTTCTATCACACAGATAGATAGTCATTCGACAATACCTCCCCTTCTGGAAGGGTTGTTCTTCTCAGCTTATACAAAATGAAAAGGAGAGAAAAGAACGAATTGAAGAGAATTGTATATGAAAAAATACTGCCACAAATATCTGGCTTGGAATCTACCTCTGAACTATAGAGGTTTGTCATAGGAGAACAAAACATATGGGTATATATATCAACATCAAGTATTATAGCATCGCATTTCATATGCCAGAATATTTATTATTCCGTCTATCATTCCATGGATCCATGCTCTTGCTCGAGCTCATAAACACTCACTTTTGAAACTCCCTCGACATCGAAACTCGAATAAGGGATTTCATTCTAGACATCATTGTTACTAGAATTCTATGCTTGCACTGCAACCTTCCTCGTATAGTAATACGACTCGCTATTCATAAGAGGGAATAAATATAGCTCGCAAGGGTTGGCTCAGTTGATTAAAGAGAGGTAAATTGTCCTCTTGGTCACAGGTTCGAATCCCACGGGAGGAGAATTTATGATTATGCCTCCTGAGTCAGAGCCTGTCACTTAAATGCGGTTTACCTTGGTTCACGTGGTTTGCAGGCTATTGCGTGAGCCCGTAGGGTTTACCCATTGCGCACCCGAAGGGTAGCGGCTGCGGGTTACCTACGTTAAAAAAAAAATATAATATGTAAATACTCCACTAGGTAGTCTATCAATGATAACTTATATATCAACACGACCCCATTAGGGGTACTCAATCTCAACATCCATTCCAATACAACTCTCACGGCTGTAATCGGCTTATTACTCGCAGAATCATTGTTGCATTACTATGGTCCATCGCTGACCTACTTTAGTCATTCGTTTTCCTCAGAATCTTAATATCTAATCATACGGAGTCCATATCTGCCGTATCAAAACCTTTTAAGGAGTTAACATAATCACCATTCATGATTCATGAAGAACACTCCAGATCCTGACGTACATTCATGACATGAAGCAAATAAAATTGCTGAAGAGTTTCAATTAAAGCAACGATAGCAGGTTAATACCATTATTAATCATATGTCTTTATTAGGAGACATAAAGCTTAAAGGTTCATTTAGACCTTTCGTAACATGGTCCTGGCTTATCTCAAGATATGCCCTTATAAGATAGATAGCCCGCTCACGGCGATTACATAAATTAATTCTTTACCAAACTACTATCACGGTAGAGTATCGCACAATCATCAGAAGGAATGTCAATCTTTCAAACCATAATACAATCTTCACGGCTTTAACCATCATCACTGTATTCCTCTGGCACGAGCGCCTATAATTATCCTCTTACACTTAAAGTGTCGGCCACCTCTTTGGCCTTTCCTTATAGTAAAATTTCCTTATAATCAATGTCATTTTAACCACCTCCAACTAAATTTTCTACCTCATTTCAAATCACTGTTTATGTGAAAATGCTTTTCTTAAGTCCTTGTGATAAAATAAAAAAAAATCACCATTTTTTTCCATAAGTCACTGACTTAGTCTTTAAATATAAACATTATCATGGCTGACTCTCGATCATACTTAGGACGTCTTTTATCTTGGACCCTTCTTGCTTTAACAATTCTGACCTTCATTGGTTCAATCTATACTTCTTATGGTTTAACACGTGCCCACCTGGCATTATTATAATTACGCCATATTTCCTTCATCAAAATTTCTATTCTTGAGAACTTTGAATATTACCTTTCTCATTGTAAAACCTCTAAGGTTATCCTTAAATCCTTTATCAGGTACACCCTAGGCACATGGCATATCAAGATACCATTTACTAATACCAGAATCATTGTATATATACTTCTGAAAAATTTCTCCACTGATCCTTAAAGGTTGTTGTTACCTTAATCCTTTCCAATTCGTACTGTCCAAACTCATACTATCCCTATTAAGGGTGAAATGCCAACCTTTATGCATTCCTCTAGGATTCATTTTAAGTTACAGATGTTTTATCCTTAATCCGACCTTTAAAAAGGTACATGCATCCTTCCATGGATAAATCAAGTCATATATCCCTGATAAGGGTATCTTATTCAATCATTCCCACATCGATTGTATATGCCTAATTTCACAATAACATCTGTATTCAAAATGAGGTTAATCAATATGGCCTTCAAAAGACAACAACGGTTATCCGCTTTTCTTGCCTAATTTGGTAACGATAACAAGGATGTTCAGGAAGATATTGGTCGTGTTAAACTTGAACTTCTTCTTAATAATTCCTTATTTACTTTTTTTTTTATCTCAACAGTCATCTCAATATTGGGATATCTTTCATACCTGGCGTCTCCCTTTCTGGGTATCATGCCACCGGTCTTACACTTCACATTCTTGAAGGTCACTTCCTTCGTCCAATTTTCCTAATTTCTTACTTTCTTGTCTCCTCAGTCTATCCGCGTCTCATTATTTATCCTTCGAACTATCTTAAGGTTTCCTCGAATCCTCCCAACTTACAGGGGATAAAATATATGTATCTCTTATGCCTTCAACCATCAACTTTAACTTATGGTGAATCACCCTCATCCTGACGAATACATACTTTTCTATTTCTATTGCTACGAGTCTTTAGGGTTTCCTCATACCCAACTCCCTTATCATTCCTCAAACTTTATTGTCTTTATTTTCCTTTCAACTTCAGTTTCTTTTTATTTTCTTTTCTATTACAATCATTTCATGAACCCACTACTCATTGACTTCAAACATCACGTTGTTCTGGGATTCTTGTCCTCAGAACGAATCCTTACAACTTTTACAACTTAGATTCATAATTCATCATACTCGTCCGCCTTTGTTCTGGCTCTAAAGCTTTTACACTATCTCTCTATCTTCCTTGGCCTTCCACCAGCGGGTGGCCTCTCTCTTAGGAAGGTAAGTGACAAAACAGTCTTTTGTGCTTCATCAATCATTTAGAATCTCAAATGATTCCTATATTTTCTTTAGCCAGGCTCTTGCCTCTACTGGTTTCGCTTGTTCCTTGGAACTCTGAGAGCTTAGCGACTTAAAGGTCCTGAAAGAATTTCCCACCGTACTGTCTCCTCAGGGTGGTGGTTGGGGATAATAGTCTAAGTTCTTTTTAGACAGGTCCATGAATTGCCGTATAGGAGTACCGTCTTGGGTCTCCTTTCCTTACTCGACTTTCTGTTTCCTTAGTATGAGATGTTTCATCCTTCTCCCATACTTGGGGTTATCTTATACGTTAAAATCCTTGTTTTCCACTTCATTATGTTATGGGCTCCTTCTTTCTTAATGGCAACCTCCCTGACTATCACATTCGGGGTTTGCCCTAAATCTTATTCCTCGAGCTATGGATTTCATCTAAGATCCAGTCCTTAAGCTCTTAAACGTTTGGAACCCAAATTCTGTAGGAATACCTCGTTATTCTCTTATCATCTTTCTTGGTATTAATCTCTTTTCAAGTCATTGACTCTCTGCCTTCATTCATCACTTTTTCTTGGCACAATATGATTTTTTTTTTCGATAATTCGGGTTGTATTGCAATCTCAAATAGTGTTTCGGTACCGGCTCCGGTTACCTTCACTTCTATTTCCATTTTCTCAAAATCTCTTATCAACTCTTCCAAAGACATTTTCATCTTGAGTCTCTCCTTTATACTGAAGGCATTAGCCACCATTTTGGCTTTCCCTGGATGATAAAGAATCTCATAATCGTAATCCTTGATTAGCTCTAACCACCTCCTTTGGCGCATGTTGAGCTCTTTCTACGTGAAAATGCACTAGAGCACTTATGGCTTGTGTAAATCTCGCATTTCTCTCCATACAAGTAGTGCTTCCAATCTTTAGGGCAAAACTATTGCCACGAGCCCAAGCTCATGGGTGGGGATATCGAATTTTATATTCCCTTAATTGTCTTGACGCGTACGCGATTACCTTGTTGTGCTGTATAAGAGCACCCTAATTCCTTATGCGACGTGTCAATACAAATCACAAAATCTCCTTTTTCCATCCGGCAGTGCCAACATAGGGGTCGTCACCAATCTTTGCTTCAGTTCTTGAAAGCCGTTCTCGCATTTCTCTGTCCATTCAAACTTCTCAGTCTTACGAGTAAGCCGCGTTAAAGGGGCTACTATCTTTGCAAACTTGAACGAACCTCCGGTAGTAACCGGCCAATCCTACCTCTGGTAGTCGCCCTGACCATGGTCATTTATTCCTTAGCGATCATCTCTTCAGTCTTGTTAGGATCCTTCACGAGATCCTCCTCAGCAACAATCCTTTCTGGGATAACATCCTTAATTGTTACATCCTTAATATGAACATCATCTAGTCCCTCGTTAGGGTTCTCCATTGGATCCACAATCTGATCCCCAATATGTAGTAAAACATCATCATATTATTGCTCTTGAACTTCAGGGTTCGGAGTCCCACTACCATATACGATAACGAACTACGCTTCTATCATGATTTTTATAAGGGTTCTCATAAGGGTTTTAACTGGCAGTACTGCGTTAGGTAGTCTGACTATGAACTTGGCAAGAGTTCTTATTATCTTAGTGAACTTATTATTTTAACGTCACATCATCTCTGAGGTTTATAACGCTTAGATCTAATACCATTTCTGTAACGCCCCCAAATCCGGGGTCGGGGATCCGGGTTGTCACGAGTTCCATTTCCCTTAATAATACTTAATCTTAATAATCAGCCAACTACTGCGTACTGTGACCCCACTATACACACACACCACAAGTTATAGTCTCAAAGATGAATATCCAAAAAATAACACAAGTCATTTTATTCCACAATTATAAACCATTACACCTTAAAAGGGTTTCTGAATAAATTTACATATTCTTTGCTATTATTACAATTCATATGTATACATAAGTCTGGTACAACAAAAGTTGAAAGCCTAGCCTATTGGGAGTTCCTACCTCAGCTACAACGGCATCAACGCCTACAGGAAACTGCGGAACGTTTCCTATCCACTCACGAATTGGGAGCTTGGTCATGTTCATCTTGTCTATATGTTGTTGTGTGATGAAAGAAGAAAGCAGGGTTGAGCAACAAGCCCACCAAAATAATATGTATAATGATTTACAATATGTGAGCATCCTCATAGTACTCATGAAAGTCTTGGTCAAGTAAAAATGAACCAAGTTTGATATCTTATCGCGACCAAGTCGCAAAATATTCAGTATATATGTATATATACTTTTCAAAATCTTGGAAGTCCTCTTCCATGCATAATAAACACAGAGTTCCAGTTTTAACTATATAAAAATATCGTTGCAAGGTGATCTCATATATCTAACCTTGTCTCAACATTTTTGTGAAAATCTTTGTCATGCATAAGATAATCATTTACCATATATAAGTTGAAAAGATGAAGTTACAAGATACTCCAATATACTTATATCTTTTCCGAATACTACTTGAACTAACACTGTTCAAGGTATAATCAGTTTTAAAAGTTCATCACATAGATGAGACTACAAGAAAAGACTTGGATAGATTCAATCTTTGAAATATCATTATAAATAATGAAGTTACAAGATACTTCATTAAGTCCCGATATATATATACTCTTATATATATACATTTCCTACACTCCTTGAAAACCTCTGTTATGAAAATTATAAACAGAATGCAATATCTAATGAATTTGGAAAGGAGAAAACCTTGGCATAAACCTGATATCTTGCTGATTAGGCAAAGATACCAATAAGTAACATTTTCTACTAGTAGATGGACGAATTCCCCACTGGTCATCACCCTGGCCACATTAGGACCTATGCTGGACTGCCACTCAACCACTTACGTATTGATGGACTCCCACTGAGCCACTTACACTTTCATGGGTGCCCACTGAGCCCATGTTGCTTATGCCAACTCAAATAGATGGACTTACTTCCCGAATGTTGGGCAAGTAATCAAAATGTTTTCTCAAAATAGCAACCTCGTTGCGAATATAAAATACACCACAGATCCAGATCCCTCAGGTTTTGAGCGAGTATTTAAATCCCCTTCGAAAGAAAGATCTTAAATCTAAAAATGAGTTTTGAGATCCGCTCTAACTTTTAAAAATCATTTTAAAGACTCGAAAACATTTTAAAGCATGTTTAGAGTAACGCTGATTTAATAAAATAAATCAGTCCCAATATGCTGGAGAAAATATATGAATATTATTACTTAAATAATATTCCCATAAATGATAATCCTTATAAAAATAATTGAAGTAGAAGTTTTAAAACTCATACTTCAAATGAATAATAAATAACCAGAGATATACTTATACGAAAGCACGATCTTTATTTGAATAATCGAAAATAAGTTTGATTATCGAAACATTATTCTTTAATAAAATAAAGAATATTATTTAATAAAATAAGCGGAGTCATAAGTCCTTGAATGAATATTCAAAAATAATATTCATTAAATAAAGTAAGCAGAGTCATAAGTCCTCGAATGAATATTCAAAATAATATTCATTAAATAAAATAAAGTTATCGAATAAACCTTATTCGATTAATAGTTTTGAAAACTATATCAATATATATATATAAATATATATATATATAAATATATATATATATATATATATATATATATATTATACTCGGGAACATCGACTCCCGGTTTAGAAAATGTTCACCTTTGGGTCCCCTATACTAAGGGTATACACAACTACTGCTTATCTCTAGCATAGGTATTATGCAACTTATAAGAATTTGAATCAACAATTAGATATCAAGATTATGAAACAGACATGCATATATACCATATCAGCATGCTCCAATATATCACAAAATTTGCTAATAACAATCATGCACTTATCACAAGATAATGCATATACATATATTTACATCACAACAACAGTATAACGGGCAGAAAACTTGCCTGAGTGTTCCCGGATAGACTTAAGCTTAGAGTGGGTCCGATAACCTATGAACAACAACATAAGTCAGAATTAAACCCCGGTCGCTTAAGAAACTAGACTTTAACCAATTGAGCCTTAATGTTCGCTTATTGTCACTTCTACGCTTAACGAATCACATAAGTCATTCGAGTACCCTCGGCTCCACCATTTTTAATAAATTAACCATTAAGAATTTTAAGGCGATTCTTTTGCAAGTACCCTACCAACTGCCTAATGCACTTTACATAATTGTTTTATACTCCAATTAGTCATTTAAGGGCCTTAACCAAGGTTTCAAAGTAAGGCGAGGGGTAATGGTTCGTTCGCGAAACGCCGTTACTTAAGGTCGTTTCTCCTAAACCGTACATCAGATTCAAGCGAACCACATATCAAAACGAAGCTGGTAACATGAACTATCTAAACATGGCAATGGTCAGACTCTTACAGTGAGTTCACGGGTCCTGAAATTAATAACTAAAACAGTCTAAGGTAAATCGGGCATTACGACGGCTATGTTTACGTGATTACCAAATTTATACCATTCCAATCAATCCACAAATCAACCCACAATTATTACTACAACCAAACTTCATCCATACTTTACTACAACATCCCCAACATCTCAAGATTTCCAATTTATACTACCCTCAAACATGAACTAAAAGCTATACTTAAGTTCATTAACCAATAATCAAGATTTACAACTTCAAACTCATTACAAATCCAACCACACTCTAAGTATACAAGAATCATGCTTCTCATGAACCATACCAAACATAAAAACTCTAAATATTCAAAAGTAGGGCTAGGGTATGAGATTATACCTTCCTTGGTGAGTAGAAGTAACTAAGGAGCTTGAAACCACCCTTGAAAATCCTTACAAAAGCTATATCTAAACAAAAACATAAGATCAAAATTTTCAAGATCTTGAAAACACTATTCACCCTCTTCTTCCATGAATTATTGAAAGAGATTGTGAAGGAAATGGAAGCTTAGATTCATAGGATAGCTATATCTATGCATAAGGAACCTTGGATACTTACCTCACAAATTATCAAAGCTTGGATCTTGGAAATTGATTTTTTTTCTCCTTTAAAAAGAGAAAGGGCCGAGAGCTTTTCTTGAAATGGGAAAGTAAATTTTCAAATTGTATTTGTGTTATGATATTTTTTGGTTGGTTGCTTTCTTTTGTCTTGGAAATAGATTAAACTTTTACCATGGTAACTTTTGCATGGCCAAGAATCAACCAACAACACACTTCCTTTTTGTCATGCTTATATCATCCTTCCTATGTCATCCAATTGCCACATGTCTTCTCCTTGTGGTGTGATGACATCATCATCCACTAACCTCTTTGATTAACCCCTAATTACTTGGCTAATGATCACTTATCTGTTATACGGTTCGCTTAACTTTCGTTCTCGTTTATCGTTTGAGGGATCATATCTGGGATCTTATTACTTGGGTTCCCCTAAACCTTTCTCAATATTTTATATTCCTTTTTATGATCCTCTCTTAAAATCCTTGAATTTAAATCCTTTTTATCAGGTTACCTTATACTCAATTCTTTCTGTATCTGGTGGATTTTCGGGAAAAATCAAAGTGTTCGAATTTGGATTCTGACGATCTTTACATATACTTATTTACTTTATGGAATACTAATACGATCTTAGAATTTCCATAACAGTACTCATATATAGTGTGGTCTGAAAATTTTCCTTAATCAGCATCATCAGCAAAAGTTACTATTCATCAGGGTTTCAAAAAGTCCAAAATTTTTGGGGTTATTACAATCAGTATGAAAAGCATAAGTTGTTTGATGTACCTTTAATCCAGCAGTTTCAAGGTTGCCATCAGCATTTGCCATTAAAGCATAATTCACCTCATCTTCAGAATCTGAAGAGTCTGTCCAGCTTTTCTTCTTTGTGACAAGTGCCTTGCCTTTGTCACTCTTTCCTTTCTTGAAGTCAGGAGATATGTGGCCTCTTTCACCACAATTGTAGCATTTGATATTTGAGTTGTCTCCTCTGTCAGACTTTGCACTTTTGCCTTCATACTTTCTGAACCCTTTCTTATCAGTACTTCCACCTTTCTTGGAAAACTTCTTTCCCCTTATGAATTTCCTGTAGGCTATCTTTGTGATATCCTTCACCATAAGAGCACACAATTTCATCATCTCATCATCAACATCTATTTCAGGTAAACTTTCAGTTTCTGAATCATCACCATCAGAACTTGATGATTCTGAATCAGACTTTATGATGAGAGCCTTTTCTTTGCCTTTCTTTGAGACATCCACTTTGGGGATTTCTCCTCAGCCTTAAGAGCAACTGTCCTTGACTTTCTCACATGCCTCTTGCTCCTTTGATCCATCTCAAGTTCATAAGTCTTGAGCATACCATAAATTTCATCAAGAGTAGTTTCATCAAGAGCATAGTTGTCTCTTATAGTAGTAGACTTCAAATCCCAACTTTCAGGAAGAGCTAAAAGTAATTTTAGATTTGAATCTTCAAGATTATATTCCTTGTCCACCAGTGACAGATCATTCAAGAGTTTGACAAACCTGTCATATAAGTCAGTTAATGACTCATCATCTTTTGAGTCAAAGTGCTCATACTCTTGAGTGAGTATAGTCCTCCTGTTCTTCTTGATTGCATCAGTTCCCTTACATCTTCTCTCCAAAGCATCCCATATCTCCTTTGCAGTCTTGCAATGAATTACCCTGTTTGACATGACATTATCAATGGCACTATGCAACAAATGCCTTATCTTTGCATCCTTGGCAATGGATGAGATATCTTCAGCTGTATACTCACTTTTCTCCTTTGGTATGGTCTTTGCTGGCTGATCTGCAACTACAACAGAGAGCTTGGTTGGCTTATGTGGTCATTCTTTAATTCTGTCAAGGTATTCTGGATCTATAGCTTCCAGAAACATAGCCATCTTCACTTTCCATGTGGGATACTCAGAAGGTCTCAGTATGGGAACCCTAATAGTCTCATATCGAATGTGGATTTGAGTGTTTTTAGTTTCTTCAGTTTTGGTGGGCTTGGTTGGATTTTTTACTTCTTCGGACATGATTTTTTGGATCTTTACTGTATGTGTGTTAACAGACAAGCTCTGATACCAACTGTTAGGTCACACAACACTGTAGAAGGGGGTTGAATACAGTGTTTAATACAATCAAATCGATTTTGAACACAAGTGACAGTAAATAGATATATTTAATATAATAAACTCTGTTACAATGGAACTGTTCTCTCTCAGTGATGAACAAATATCACGAGAGCTGCTAGGTTACAATGTATGATCTTCTCGATAATGATAACACATATAGTGTAAACCTATATTTGTGTTTATATAGTACACAGTTACAAGTTAATTTCTAATTGATATGGAATATAATTCTGTCTCCTAAAATATATCAATTAGATATCTTATACAAGTTTTCTTATCTTCTAATCTTTCCATGCATATCTTCTTTTGTATTAGTCTCGATCTTCTATCCTGTAAATCAGCTTCCTTCCTTAACTGTAAGTCCTCCCGTACTTAAGTTCTGATATCTATCTTCTAATATTTATCTTCTGATAACCTAAGTTCTGATATCCTTAAGTTCTGACTTCCAGTAAGTACTGATATTTCCTGTTTATTAAGATCTGAAAACTAAACATGAAACATATTAGACATGACATCTCAAATATATCTAACAATGGGAAAGTAGGAATTAACAAACATAACAACTACACACCTGATAAATATGCACCAAGAAAAATCTGTGTTAAGTGTGGCAGTGTTAATCACTTGTCTGTTAATTGCAAACTTGCTCTGCCTACTTCCATGTCTGCACCCTCTTCTTTTCCCAACATGAATGCCATGCCTGTCATGCCTATGAATGTTATGTCTACTCAGAATATGAATGCACAATTTAGTAATATGCCGTTTGCACCTAATCCTTATTATGTTGTATTTAGTATGTCTCAAATGTCATTTAGCATGGCTTACTAGAATAACATATTTGCAAATACCATGTATTTTCCTGTTAATCAAAATGTGCATGATAATTCTGTTTTAATGACCGGTTTCAAAGGTCCAACTCAGATGACTAAGGATGAATCATAAATTCCCAAGTTAAATGAGATCAAACCTAAGAAACCAAAGAAGAAAGCTAACAAGGCAGGACCCAAGAAAACTTGGGTACCAAAATCAACTTGATTTGATTTTGATGTGTGCAGGGAAATAGAAAGAATCTTTGGTATCTGGATAGTGGTTGCTTAAGGCACATGACTGGAGACTCTACCCTGCTCACTGAGTTCAAGGAAAGAGCTGGCCCAAGTATTAATTTTGGAGATAACAGAAAAGATTATACTGTGGGATATGGCTTGATTTTAAAAGATAATATCATTATTGAAGAGGTTGCCCTAGTGGATGGTCTCAAGCATAATTTGTTGAGTATTAGCCAGCTTTGTGATAAGGGCAACTCAGTTACCTTCAACTCAAAAGCCTATGTTGTGACAAACATAAAGAACAACAAAGTGGTTTTCACTGGAGTGAGAAAAGGGAATGTGTACCTAGTAGAGTTCAATTCATCAAATACAGAATCAGTTACTTGTCTTCTTAGTAAAGCAAGTCAAGATGAAAGTTGGCTATGGCACTGTTAGATATATTTGAGATGTCATGTCTAATATGATTCATATTTAGTTTTCAGATCTTAACAAACAGGACATATCAGGACTTACTGAAATCAAGACTTACTGGAAGTCAGAACTTAATATCAGAACTTAAGGTCATATTAGAACTTAACTGCGGGAATACTTTCATATAAGGAAGGAAGCTGATTTACAGTAGAAGATCGAGACTTAAACAAAAGAAGATATACATGGAAAGATTTAGAAGACTGAAAGACTTGTAGAAGATATCTGATTGATATATTTTAGGAGACAGAATTATATTCCATATCAATTAGAAGTTATCTTGTAACTGTGTACTATATAAACATAGACTTAGGGTTTATACTAGATGTGTTATCATTATCGAGAAGATTATACATTGTAACCTAGAAGCTCTTAGTGATATTTGTTCATCATTGAGAGAGAACAGTTCCATTCTAATAGAGTTTATCATATTGAATATATCAGTTTACTGTTACTTGTGTACACAATCAATTTGATTATAGTAACACTGTCTTCAACCCCCTTCTACAGTGTTGTGTGACCTAACAATTGGTATCAGAGCTTTTCTGTTAACACACATACAGTAAAGATCCAAACAATCATGTCTAAAGAAGCACAAACTCCAACCAAGCCCACCAAAACTGAAGAAACTTAAAAGACTCAAACCACAGTCAATATGAGACTATTAGGGTTCCCATACTGAGACCTTATGAGTATTCCATATGGAAATTGAAGATGGCTATGTTTCTGGAAGCTACAGATCCAGAATACCTTGATAGAATTAATGAAGGACCACATAAGCCTACCAAGCTCTCTATTGTAGTTGCCGATCAACCAGCAATAACCATACCAAAGGAGAAAGGTGAGTATACAGCTGAAGACATCTCATCTATTTCCAAGGATGCAAGAGTAATGCATTTGCTGCATAGTGCCATTGATAATGTCATGTCAACCTGGGTAATTAATTGTAAAACTGCAAAGGAGATATGGGATGCTTTGGAGACAAGATGCCAGGGAACTGATGCAATCAAGAAAACCATGAGGACTATACTCACTCAAGAGTATGAGCACTTTGACTCAAAAGCTGATGAGTCTTTAACTGACTTATATGACAGGTTTGCCAAACTATTGAATAATCTGTCACTGGTGGACTGAAAGGAATATGTCCTAAGTCCAATCATGTATGAGGATTTAGGAATAACTTTTATGTAATCTGTTTTGATTTCATTGATATTAATAAAAGACTTGTTTTGTTTTTATTACGGGCTTTATCTATTTAAGTGTTTAAATAAGATATACCATAGTTTAGAGTAAAGCTTTTTATGGATTATGATGAGATCATAATAGTGAGACCTAAAAAGATAATAACTCAAAACTTAAATAGTTCCTGGTCATAGGCTTACTAACTGGTAATTAATAATCCGCAAAGATCGGTACATACTATGCTTGCTTCATTATGAAGGATGTCTGTTCTCATATACATTTGTGTGGTGACACTATAGCTAGTATGTAGGTGCTTATTATAGAATAAGTTCACTGAACATGACTCGCACAGCTGAACAACTGATGGAGTTCACTCACGTGTCAGCAGTTGTTCACATAGTGATAGTTGTACAAGTATCCTTAGACTTGAGGTCATCATAATCATCTTGTGTACACTGATCTATGCTTTGGTTTAGTTCTTAGTCTCCAGGGACAATTATTAGGGCTCTTCTGGGTATAGGAATTTGTACACGAAGATAGTGTATGATCAATAAAGGATCTACCCCTTCCAGTGAAGGAAGCGAATGTTCAAGGTTGATCCACTTATGCTAGTTCAGGAATCTCTGGCCAGAGTAAATGAAATTATAAAGGATTTTCTAATTTGCATAGAACTACGCATAGTAAATGGTAAGCAAAGTGATTGAATTAGATAGGCTTGACACGAGATCCATGCCTTGTATTTAATCGGGACATTGTAGGGTAGAAGGAGTTTATTGTACGGTAACTATTCACTGAATAGGTTCTTGATATTCTAAGCAGTGAATTCATATTATCCGGATAGTCGCGATATGCTCAGAAGTATCCCTCACGATGTAGATTAAATGTGATTAATTAATTAATCATATTTAATAAATTAGAGAATTTATATAAATAATGATAAAATAGTTTTATTATTATTTATTTCTACTACCGGCTTAATATTGAACCTACAGGGTCACACCATAAAAAGAGAATGATTTAATGGTGGAGGAATTAATTAATAATGGCTGATAATTATTTATTTATGAAATAAATAATTAATTGGCAAATTTAATAATTGATTAAATGAGATTTAATTGATTATAAATTAATTAAAAAAAGTTCTTAATATTATTAATTAAGGATTTAATTTTTGGAAATTAAATCAAGAGAGAGAATTATTTCTAAAGTGTTTAGAAAAAGGATTAATAATTAAAAGGTGTTTTAATTATTAATGAGAATAATAAATGGGGGGATAATAATATTATTTACGGGAAAATTTCAGCTAAAAATTTTGCCTATAATTACACTATTATAGACCCTATTTTATTCTAAACCCCACACAGAACCCGAAAACCCAAAAAGTTTGGAAAACCCAATTCTCTCCACCTCCTTCCTCCTCCTTAACATCGTTTTCTTGGTGGATACCGGTGGAGTGCTTCACACTTGAGGAGCAACTGCTAAGGATCTCTGATCGTTGTCTCCGAATTATTTTTAAAGGTTAGATTCGATCCCTCGAATTTTTATTCACGATTTATATGCTTTTATTTGGATTTTGTATGTGTAAAAGTGTTTTTCCATGCCCCCGCTGCGTTAAAAATCCAACAATGGTATCAGAGCGAGGTTGTATGCATATAGATCTGTGGTAAAAATTTCAGAATTTTATGTGCTTGTATGAATTAAATATGATTTTTACAAGTTATATCATGGATTAATTTTGTCTGATGAGAAATCGCTTCTCAGAATAATTTTGAATGTTGATCTGAGTTCTACAAGTGTTGTAGATCGTCTGGGTATTTTTTTTATAATTTTATGATGTATAGATTTTTTATTATGAATTTTTGAAGTTGTTGCAATTAAATTCGTAATTAAATAAACATATATATATATATTATTTGTTAGTATGTATATATATAGATTTGTACTGTTGTCTGCTGCTGTCTTGTCTGTCTGGAATGTACGGCTGTCAGGTCAGGCACGGCGTTCGAGGAGGTAAGCTGTCGGCGGCTGCAAATAAAAAAAAAATAGGGGTGTACCTGTGGCGCATTCACGGAATGCGTTACACCCTTGTAACGCATCACGGGAAGGCGTTACAGGGCTTGTAACGCATTCCTGTAATGCGTTACAGCCCGTCTGTTGATTTTAAAATTGATTTTCTGAGAGTTTCGTACCTCCGTTTTGGGCGTGCAATATACCGTTGGATTCGTTTTTCCGAGACGGATCTAATGGAGTGATCAATTTTAGTTTATATAAAAGTTTTGAACTTTTTATATTTCCATGAAGTGTTTTAAAGCTGTTTTTGATTGTTTTAATTGATTTTAAATGCTTCATGTGATATATAGAGATGTATAATGCTTAGACTAATGTGCTAGATGATGTAACATGCCTACCTTGATGTTTATTCATGTTGATATATGTGATATATGCTTAGTTTATCATGCGATGATAGATTTAGGTGAACTTAAATGAACATAAGGCGTTTGTTAGACAACCTAGTATAGTGAAATTGTTTCATAACCTTAATAACAATATTATGAATACAATCATGAGATTCTTGTGTTAGTGAAACACGTAATTGAATATGAATTTTCGATATGAGAGAAAGGATGATTCTGTCAACAACAGATTCCTATCTGTAAGAAAGGGTTATTAAGTGACGCCTCTTGACAATGCTCCACCCGATCTGGGAATCATCTGATTATTGATTATTGATTTGAAATATTTAATTTAAAAGGAAGAATTTCTTTATAATATGATTATGATTGTAACGTAATATAATCCCTCTAAAATTAAATAATATCAAGTAGTAATTGGCCAATGACACAACGGGCTTGTGTCGGTCATAGCCTTCCAACATGATAGAAAAGTAGTTCTTATTTTTGAATTATTGTCGGTTCGTGCTACAGCCGAGGGATTTGATTTCGAAATAAGAAATACTTGTCTATTACATAGAGATTTGTACATTGAATAAGAATCTAAAGGTCGGTACGTGCTACAGCCGTGGGCCTTTGGGGACTGATTCAACTGTACGGAATGTTGGGTTAGACTTGACTTAGAATATTGAGTTTGTCGTGCTACAGCCGAGACTCAATTATTCAAGAGGCTAAAGTTTGATTAGGGAATAACATGAGATGTAATTGACAAGAGTTGTCTTCCTATTGAACATTACATGGCAGTTCGTGCTACAGCCGGGGTTGTGTAATGGAATGTAGGATCCCTATTCCCACTAGCATTATGAATGCTTAATTTTTCACGTAGGGGGTTGAATAAATTAGATAAACTAGTGGGAGCCACTTATGAATAAATACCCGATTCATGTAGTGTTTTAAAATGAAATCGAATATTTGCTAAGTGTTGTTATGTGTTTATCATTTACAGATTTACAATATACATTATGTCTTCTGCACTATCACTCAGGAGCATACTAGATGCTCATAAATTGACTGGTCCTAATTATGCTGACTGGCTTCGAAACTTGAGAATTGTTCTCAGGATTGAGAAGCTGGAATACGTGATTGACTCACCTAAGTCTACTGAACCTGCTAGCGATGCGCATAATGATGAACATGTTGTGTATCGTAAGTGGATAGATGATGCAAATGTTGTTCAATACATCATGCTAGCTTCCATGAACATTGAGCTACAGAAGCAACATGAGCATATGGATGCTCACACTATCCTCATGCATCTACAAGAGTTGTATGATGTGGCAGGGAGGACAGCTCGATATGAGATATCGAAGGAGCTGTTCGGTTGTAGGATGTCTGAGGGATCATCTGTGAATGACCATGTACTTAAGATGATAAATTTGATTGAACATCTTGGACAACTTGGTTTTGCCATGGATGGGGAGCTGAGCCAAGACTTGGTCTTGCAATCGCTTTTGAGTTCGTTCTCGCAGTTTGTTGTGAACTTTCACATGAATAAGTTGGATGTCAGCCTGCCTGAACTCCACAACATGTTGAAGACTGCGGAATTGAATTTTCCCCCTAAGAAGAGTTATGTTCTTCTAATTGGTGAAGGTTCCAATCCTAAGAAAAGGAAGAGGAACTCTTCCAAGAAGAAGAAAGTAGGTGAGAAAACGCCGGTTCCACCAAAAGCTGAAGACCCCAAGAGCAAAGTTGTTTGCTTTCACTGTAACAAGGTGGGGCACTGGAAGAGGAACTGCAAGGTTTACCTTGCAGAATTGAAGAAGAAGGGTAGTGAGACTACCGCTTCTGATTCAGGTATGTTCATGATAGAAGTGAATATGTCATTTCTACTTGGGTATTAGATACCGCCTGTGGTTCTCATATCTGCAATTTGTTGCAGGGACCAAGGAGAAGTAGGACTCTTGAGGAAGAGGAGGTGATTCCATTGATGGGAAATGGAGCAAGAGTTGCTGCTGAAGATGTAGAATCATTTCATATACATATGCCTACGGGCAAGACTATTGTTTGAAATAATTGTTATTTTGTTCCCTCGATTGTGAGGAATATTATTTCTATTCCCATGTTAGACTTGGATGGATTTTCATTTATTATTGAGAATAATGAATGTTCTATTCTTAGAGATAATATTCTTTATGGACGTGGTGCTTTAAATAATGGTCTGTATATATGTGACATAATTTACTTCAGATTGAACAAACTAATAAAAGAAAAGGGATGATGAAAATCTCACTTTGTTGTGGCACTGCAGTCTCCATTTAGTAGACATGGAGAGAGGGCTGCAAATTTGCTAGGAATGGTACACACAGATGTATGTGGACCAATGTCTACGCAAGATGATAGATCTGGATTCGGATATGTGTTTGATGAAACACAAGTCTGAGGCCTTTGAAAAGTTTAAAGAATAGAAGTATGAAGTGGAAAAACTAACCAAACATAGTATTATAATTCTTCGATTAGATCGAGGTGGTGAATACTTTAATGGAGTGTTTCTAGATTATCTCAAAGTAAATGGTATAGTCTCCCAGTGGACTCCTCCAGATTGGTATCTGAAAGGAGAAATTGAACTTTGTTAGACATAGTTCGGTCCATGATGAGCTATGCAAATCTTCCAGTATTCCTATGGGGTTATGCATTGGAAACCTCGGCATATTTACTGAATAAGGTGCTTTCCAAATCTATTCCTCAAACTCCGTATGAGATATGGAAAGAAAGGAAACCGAGTCTTAAACACGTTAAGATTTGGGGATGTCCAGCTTATGTCAAGTAAGTTGACCCAGATAAGCTGGAATATCGATCCGTAAAATGTAGTTTTGTGGGATATCCTAAAGAGACTTTAGGGTATTAATTTTACACCGATCATCGGGTGTTCGTATCCAGACATGCTACCTTCTTGGAAAAGGAGTTTATCCTTGAAGGAAACAGTGGGAGCAAAATTGAACTTGATGAAGTTCAAGAAGCACAAACTACTACGGATCAAGTGGAAACACCTGTTCTGACTGAACAACCTTTTGTGGAATAGCCCATTCATAGATCAGGGAGAATGTCTCGCCAACTTGAGAGGTATTATGGCCTTGTCATTGAGAATGACAATGAGTTGTCGATCATTGATGATGATGACCCTGTGACCTATAATGAGGCTATGAGTAGTGTTGACTCAGAGAAATGGCATAGTGCCATAAAATCCAGAATGGAATCTATGTATACGGTATACCAAAGATAGATTATAGCAGATGGCCAGGTGGAGACCTATAAGGCCAGGCTTGTGGCAAAAGGATTCAAACAAAGGTAATGGATTGACTTTGATGAAACTTTTTACCTGTAGCCCTGTTAAAATCAGTTCGGATTTTGCTTGCGATTGCTGCTTACTACGACTATGAGATATGGCATATAGCCAGATGGTTTTCTTTCCGAGGGAAATGAAAACCTAGTGTGTAAACTGTTGCGAACCATATGTGGTTTAAAGCAGGCTTCTCGAAAGATGGAACATTCGTTTTGATGAGACAATCAAAGAGTTTGATTTTATCAAAAACGTAGATGAACCATGTGTCTACAAAAGGGTTAGTGGGAGCGCGGTAACATTTCTTGTATTGTATTGAATTAGAGTTGACACACATAACAACATAGCAGACCCACTCACAAAGCTACTTTATGAAAGTCACTTTGATCGTCATAAAGACAAGATGGGTATTAGATACCAGAGTGATTGGCTTTAGTACAAGTGGGAGATTGAAAGGAATATGTCCTAAGTCCAATCATGTATGAGGATTTAGGAATAACTTTTATGTAATCTGTTTTGATTTCATTGATATTAATAAAAGACTTGTTTTATTTTTATTACGGGCTTTATCTATTTAAGTGTTTAAATAAGATATACCATAGTTTAGAGTAAAGCTTTTTATGGATTATGATGAGATCATAATAGTGAGACCTAAAAAGATGATAACTCTAAACTTAAATAGTTCCTGGTCATAGGATTACTAACTGGTAATTAATAATCCGCAAAGATCGGTACATACTATGCTTGCTTCATTATGAAGGATGTCTGTTCTCATAGACATTTGTGTGGTGACACTATAGCTAGTATGTAGGTGCTTATTATGGAATAAGTTCACTGAACATGACTCGCACAGCTGAACAACTGATGGAGTTCACTCACGTGTCAGCAGTTGTTCACATAGTGATAGTTGTACAAGTATCCTTAGACTTGAGGTCATCATAGTCATCTTGTGTACACTGAACTATGCTTTGTTTTAGTTCTTAGTCTCCAGGGACAATTATTAGGGCTCTTCTGGGTATAGGAATTTGTACACGAAGATAGTGTATGATCAATAAAGGATCTACCCCTTCCAGTGAAGGAAGCGAATGTTCAAGGCTGATCCACTTATGCTAGTTCAGGAATCTCTGGCCAGAGTAAATGAAATTAGAAAGGAGTTTCTAATTTGCATAGAACTACGCATAGTAAATGGTAAGCAAAGTGATTGAATTAGATAGGCTTGACACGAGATCCATGCCTTGTATTTAATCGGGACATTGTAGGGTAGAAGGAGTTTATTGTACGGTAATTATTCACTGAATAGGTTCTTGATATTCTAAGCAGTGAATTCATATTATCCGGATAGTCGCGATATGCTGAGAAGTATCGCTCACGATGTAGAATAAATGTGATTAATTAATTAATCATATTTAATAAATTAGAGAATTTATATAAATAATGATAAAATAGTTTTATTATTATTTATTTCTACTACCGGCTTAATATTGAACCTACAGGGTCACACCATAAAAAGAGAATGATTTAATGGTGGAGCAATTAATTAATAATGGCTGATAATTATTTATTTATGAAATAAATAATTAATTGGCAAATTTAATAATTGATTAAATGAGATTTCATTGATTATAAATTAATTAAGAAAAGTTCTTAATATTATTAATTAAGGATTTAATTTTTGGAAATTAAATCAAGAGAGAGAATTATTTCTAAAGTGTTTAGAAAAAGGATTAATAATTAAAAGGTGTTTTAATTATTAATGAGAATAATAAATGGGGGGATAATAATATTATTTACGGGAAAATTTCAGCTAAAAATTTTGCCTATAATTACACTATTATAGACCCTATTTTATTCTAAACCCCACACAGAACCCGAAAACCCAAAAAGTTTGGAAAACCCAATTCTCTCCACCTCCTTCCTCCTCCTTAACATCGTTTTCTTGGTGGATACCGGTGGAGTGCTTCACACTTGAGGAGCAACTGCTAAGGATCTTTGATCGTTGTCTCCGAATTATTTTTAAAGGTTAGATTCGATCCCTCGAATTTTTATTCACGATTTATATGCATTTATTTGGATTTTGTATGTGTAAAAGTGTTTTGCCATGCCTCCGCTGCGTTAAAAATCCAACATGGACAAGGAATATGATCTTGAAGATTTAAATCTAAAATTCCTTTTAGCTCTTCCTACAAATTGGGATTTGAAGTCTACTACCATAAGAGACAACTATGACTTTACTGAAACTACTCTTGATGAAATTTATGGTATGCTCAAGACTTATGAACTTGAGATGGATCAAAGGAGCAAGAGGCATGGGAGAAAGTCAAGGACAGTTGCTCTTAAGGCTGAGGAGGAATCTCCTAAAATGGCTGCCTCAAAAAGGGGCAAAGAAAATGCTCTCATCATAAAGTTTGATTCAGAGTCATCATATTCTGATGATGATGATTCAGAAACTGGAAGTTTACCTGAGATGGATGCTGATGAAGAGATAATGAAATTGTGTGCTCTTATGGTAAATGGTATCACAAAGATAGCCTACAGGAAATTCAGAAAAGGCAAGAAGTTTTCCAGGAAAAGTGGAAGTTCTGATAAGAAAGGGTTCAGAAAGTCTGAAGGTAAAGGAAAGTCTAACAGAGGAGACAACTCAAATGTCAAATGCTACAACTGTGGTGAAAGAGGCCACATATCTCTTGAATGCAAGAAAGGAAAAAGTAACAAAGGCAAGGCACTTGTCACAAAGACGAAAAGCTGGACAGACACTTCAGATTCTGAAATGAGGTGAACTATGCCCTGATGGCAAATGCTGATAGCAGTCCTGAAACTGCTGAATTGAAGGTACCTCAAACAACTTATGCCTTCCATACTGATGATATTACTGAGTTGAGATTATATCTTAAAACCATGTTTATTAGTTATAGAGATCAGACTTTAACATGTGAAAGATTAAGATCTGAAAATCTTGCTTATAAAAAGAGAAATTATTATTTAAAAACGGAGTTAGTCTTACTTCATCAAACTAAGAAAGAAAAAGATGATGATTTATATGTTAGAGATGAAGTGTTAAAATTGAATGAATCTCTAAAAGCTGACTTAGAAAAGGAAAGAGAGATTATCATAACTTGGACTAACTCTGGGAGAACAACTCAGAATTTATTAAGTAGTGGAAACTGGAAAGAGGGCTTAGGTTATGGAGATGATAAAAGTGAAAAAGGAACTGAACAAATTGAGCCAATTGTTGTTAAACAGACTGCTAAGCCAAAGGTAAATCTTGTTAAGTTTGTAGCAAGAACTATAAAGTCTAATTCTGAAAAGATGAAAGAGTTCGTTACAGAAGTTAAGGATAAGTCAACTTCTGACAAATTAAAACAGGATAAACCATCTGAAGTCAACATAGGCTTAATGACAAAGAAGCAGCTTAAGCATAAGCTGAAAGAGATTAGGAATGTCAACAAGGTAAAGGAAGCTAGGAAAAATAGGAATGGAAAGGAAGGTGTGAACAAAAGTAATAATTATAGGTCTGTTCCTAATGCTCCTAGAAAGAAATGTTATAACTGTGGAAACTCTAACCATCTTGCTTCTTTTTGCAGGAAAAATAAAGATATAAACTTTTTACCTCCTAGATTAGGAGTTAAGAGTCAGTCTGTTAAGTTTAAGCCACAAAATCCTTGTTTTTATTGTGGTAGTTTATGACATTCCATTTATACTTGTAAGGAATATCATAATTTATACTATGATTATTATCAAATAAAACCTTCTTTAAAGAAAGTTAGTATTATTCCTTCTAGTGTAAAGTCTGATGCAAAGTCTGATATAAGTTCTGAAATTAAATCCGCTGCAAATGCTAACAAACTTAAAAAGGCCAAAGGATCCAAGCAAGTCTGGGTCCTTAAAACTAACCATTAGTGGTCTTTTTAATTGCAGGGCAACAGGAAAGATATCCTAGTGCTGGACAGTGGATGTTCAGGACATATGACTGGAAATAAAGCCCTGCTATCAGACTTCGTGGAGAAAGCCGGCCCAGGAGTTTCTTATGGAGATGGCAACATGGGAAAAACTCTGGGATATGGCAATATAAATCTTGAGAATGTCATCATTGAATCAGTAGCTCTTGTCTCAGGACTTAAACACAATCTGCTAAGTGTGAGTCAAATCTGTGACAGAGGTTATCATGTGGATTTCTTTGAAGAACATTGTGAAGTTGTAAGCAATTCTATAGTGTTGTGTGACCTAACAACTGGTATTGTTAGGTCACACAACACTGTAGAAGGGGGTTGAATACAGTGTTACTACAATCAAATCGATTTTGAACACAAGTAACAGTAAACAGATATATTCAATATGATAACTCTCTCAGTGATGAACAAATATCACTAAGAGCTGCTAGGTTACAATGTATAATCTTCTCGATAATGATAACACATCTAGTGTAAACCCTAAGTCCGTGTTTATATAGTACACAGTTACAAGATAACTTCTAATTGATATGGAATATAATTTTATCTCCTAAAATATATCAATAAGATATCTTCTACAGGTATTCCAGTCTTCTAACTCTTTCCATGCATACCTTCTTTTGTTTAAGTCTCGATCTTCTGTAAATCAGCTTCCTTCCTTATATGAAAGTCTTCCCGCACTTAAATTCTGATATGACCTTAAGTTCTGATATTAAGTTCTGACTTCCAGTAAGTCCTGATTTCAGTAAGTCCTGATATGTCCTGTTTGTTAAGATCTAAAAACTAAACATGAATCATATTAGACATGACATCTCAAATACATCTAACAATCTCCCCCAACTTGTAAATTAAGCAAAATATACAAGTTAATAGATTTGATGATGTCAAAAACATTTAAGTACAAATGCAATAAGAGTTTAACTAGATAACTAACTACAACTTACATTCCTTGTAAATTTTACCAATATCACTGAGTCAATCTGAATCCATAATGATTCTTGACACAACTTGAGATCAGCTTTTCTTCTTTAATCCTCAGGACTTGAGAGAGTGTAGTCTTAACTTGCTTCATCCCTTCATCTTGACTTCTAATCTAGTAGATTGTAGTTCTTAAAGCAGAGATATGGTTTCTTTCTAAACCATCATTCAGTCTTATTACCCTAGGATGAGAAGAATCTTCATTGTAGCACAGACATTTCGCATTCAGTAACACTTCAAGCTTAGCAGAATTCTTCTTCATTGGAGTTTCACTTCCATCATCTTCAACAATATTAGGAATGAATTATGTAACTCTTGAACCAGAAATTCTTACTTTATCTCTGATGGTCTTCAATATAAAGTTTGACCATCTCCTGGTAATATTAGACTTTACCTCTAAAAGGTAATGAAAGAATTGAAGTTCTTTCAATGATTTGTTTAGCACATCTGATTCTGACATCTGATATGTCCTTCCATCTTCAAGAAATAGAATCAGATTTTCCATGACATTGTGCTTGTCATGAGCATCTAGTACCACTTGAACAGAGATATACTTATCAAGATATTTCTGTGTAACATCTTCAAGCGGTCTGTTAGTCAATAGAAATGGATCTCTAGTAGCAACTTCAACTCCTGTCTTGATCTTAGCTTCATCAGAACCTAGTCCAGCCCTGTCTCTTGGTTCTCTCTGAACAACTGGAGCCTTATCATAGGTTGCCTTTGATTCTTCAGAAATCTTTTTCTTTTCAGAGTTCGAACATCTGAATCTTCAGCAAGAATATCATCAGTAACTTGAACCATTTTGCACACTGGCTTTATCAGAATTTGAGGAATTTTCTTCTCCAGTGGCTTGGTTGGTTCATCAACTTTTCCTTTCCCTATGTCTTTGGGATCAATCTCAGATTGTGATCTTGTTTTGGGCTTTGATGCCTCAGTTTGTGACTTCTCCTTGATCACAATGCCTTTTACCTTAGGCCTTGGAGGTTTTTTTGCAACAGAAGCTTTTGGCTTTAGATTTTTCTTTTCAGCTTTAAATCTAGCTTCTTCCTCCTTCAGATTTTCTAAATTCATTCCTGGATTATGCTTCAGAAATAATCTTCTAGCAATTTCCTCATCAAGTGTCTGAATCTTGGGATCTTTGTAGTAGACAGTAGTCTGCTTTCCCTTGAGCTTCAGAGTTTGCATGAACTTTTAAGAATCTTGACTTTCACCTTGTATCAGAACATCAGGCTTTATCATCAGACTTTGCTCATCAGAACTTGATATCAGATTTTATGTTTCAGTATTTGCTATCAGATTTGGAGTTGTAGCAGCTTCAGAGCTTGTCTTCTTTTGAGTAGAAGATTTGCTTGCATCAGTAATAGAAGATTTGCTTGCATCAGTAATTAGTTTCCTTGAAGAAACCTTGATGTTGCTCTGCTCTTTTCCTTTAACTTGACCTATACCAATGCCAGGGTTTCCCTGGTCATCAGCTTCATCATCTTTCTTCTTCAGCAATTGATCATTAAAGCATTTGTACTTAACTATCTTCTCCCCCTTTTTGGCATCATCTGATAATAGGAGTGAGAGAAGAAGTTCCACTGAAGATTGAATATCATTCAATTGAGCCTGTTGAGAAACTTGATTTGCCAGAACCTCAGAGATTTAGGTCGATTCAAATTCAACATTTGTTTGTCAAATCAGCACAAATTATTAGTAACCGCAATTTTAATCAAAACATTCATCAAGAAATACAGTTCAAGTAGATGAAGTAAAGATTAACAGGTTTCAATGAGAACATTCACATGCATAAAATGCGAGATAAACAAAGACTAAATCTTGCAATCAAAAGAAATTTCATTAAAATAGAAAAAGAGTACATTTTATGAAATTTGTAGATTACATGCAAAATATTACAAGATAATCCTAGTCTAAGATTAGTTCCTGCTGCTGCTGACAAATAGCACTGCAAGACGGATGATCCGTTCTTGCTGAAGAAGAGCCTCTCTCCGTTCTTCTTCCAAGCGATCAAGATGGAGTTGATAGTCCATCTGAAAGAACAAGAGATTTGTTCGAACCTCTTGTGGAACCAAGTCCCATATCTCATCAGGAATGGTAGTGACATGCCATTCCTGTTCCCAGTCACCACAACTGAACTCGACGTTGAAGTTTTCATAGTTCATAAACATGTTTACAAGAACCATTTTTATGAAGGATGAAAATGGTGAGAATTAAAAGAAAGAGAATGATTTTGTGTGAGAATAGAAGATGATTTGTCTGAGATGAAATGTCGGTTAAATAGCCAATGGAATATTAAGGGACTAGAGGACTGATTAATGATTAAGTGTAGAGTTAATGATGCCTCGTCTCCCTAGACCGATGTGTAATAATAACAGTCAGTAAAAAGTTAAAGCAGGAGTTAATGGGCACGAGAAATAAGTAACAATTAATGTGCACATGCAGTTTTTCAAGACAAACACGTTTACCACTAATCTAAATGATTATGACTGTTTTTATTTCACCTAAATATATTCTGATTAAATATGACCGTTTCAGTATTTACCACAAATAAGTCAATTAAGAATAATGCCACGTAAGCATCAGAGTTTCCATCAGAATTTAATATCAGAACTTGACTATTATCAGATTTTAACAATCATCAGAATATGGCTTATCAACTCAAAAAGTGAATGTTTGTATCTGTGATTCTTCATACAAATACTGACTTGATCCTTCAGAGTTTAATCTTCAGAACTTCCATCAGAACTTGTCCTCAGAATTTATGCAAATGACACTTAACTGTTTATCTAAAACAACTTGATCACCACAGTAATTTTCATTATTCATATGGAGTGAGAGTGTGTGCATTTAGAAAAATATCAGATAAAGATTAAAGTCTGATAAACTTCAGTACATTTTAGAAATAAGGCATAACTAAGAAAAGTGCTTAAAATCTGTCATTAATAATGAAGTCTAGTATAGGAGAAATTTGTGCATGAGTCTACCTCAACTGTTTTTGCTCTTTTTATGCATCTTTTAGAAATCTTTTTCACAGTGGCTTCTCAGTGTAAATGAGTCACAACTGCTATCAGAATTTATGCTATTATCAGAGTATTTCTCCAGTAATCAGAGAATGTGAAAAGTCACCAAGAAAAATTTATTTGCTTTTCTAATGCATATTACTTAATACCAGCAATGCACTTGGGTCTTCCCTTCCACGTATTTACTCTAGATCTCAAAGGAGTACCTGACTTTAATTTTCTTTTCTTTTCTTTTGATAAATGAGGCTTATCAGCATTTAGTTCATCCTTACGATTTACTGACATCAGAATTTGACAGATAAGAAGCAAGAATCTAGTTTGTGACTTAGTAATAAGATACACAAAGTAAATTTAACTAAGCTCAAAATCAGAATTTGCTTGTGTTAATGAGTTTCCACATAAATAACTAATTCAAACATGGGATTTCTAGTATGTTAAAGACTATTAGGTCAACATCTAGCACATAATCCTCATTGGATTGAATAGTCACAGAACATTTAAATCACTATCAGAGTATATAGATCCACATCAGATAACAATCAGCATTTAAAGTATTTTAATTTAAGTACAGATTACATGAAGATAAGACAATCTGTAAACACTGATCATAAAGTCTGATGCATGAGAACAAAAAACTAAGCAGATTTAGAGAAAGAACCTGAAACCATTCCAAGTTCATTTACCAGTCTTGTAAAAGTAGCTTCATATAGTGGTTTTAATAAGATATCTGCTAGTTGTTGATCTGTTGGAACAAAATGCAATTCCACTGTACCTTCCATCACATGTTCCCTTATGAAATGATACCTAATGCTGATGTGCTTTGTCATTAAGTATTGAACTGGATTACCTGTCATAGCAATAGCACTTTGATTATCACAGTAAATAGGTATTTTAGAAAAATTCTAACCCATAATCCAGTAGCTGATTCTTCATCCAAAGAATCTGTGCAAAACAGCTTCCTGCAGCAAAATATTTTGCTTCTGCAGTTGATATGGAAATTGATTTTTGTTTCTTGCTAAACCAAGAAACCAATCTGCCTCCAAGAAATTGGCAGCTTCCACTAGTGTTTTTCATGTCTATTTTGCATCCTGCAAAATCTGCATCTGAGTAACCTATTAGCTTAAAATCTGATTCTCTAGGATACCACAATCCTAGATCAGCTGTACCCTTGAGGTACTTGAAAATTCTTTTCACAGCTATTAAATGAGGTTCTCTTGGATCAGCCTGAAATCTTGCACAAAGACAGGTACCAAACATGATATCAGGTCTACTAGCAGTTAAATAGAGTAAAGAGCCAATCATACCTCTGTAGTTAGTATTATCTACTGATGAACCAGTATCTTTATCTAACTTGGTCGTAGTGGCCATTGGAGTGGATGCAGTTGAACTGTCTTGTATTCCAAATTTCTTGAGTAAATTTCTGCTGTACTTGGATTGACAGATAAAAGTACCTTCTTCATTTTTATCATCTCCATAACCTAAGCCCTCTTTCCAGTTTCCACTACTTAATAAATTCTGAGTTGTTCTGCCAGAGTTAGTCCAAGTTCTGATAATCTCTCTTTACTTTTCTAAGTCAGCTTTTAGAGATTCATTCAATTTTAACACTTCATCTCTAACATATAAAGCATCATCTTTTTCTTTCTTAGTTTGATGAAGTAAGACTAACTCCTTTTCTAAATAATCATTGGGTTAATTATCAAGTAGGTCACTTACTACGTCCAAATGTATCAAGTGAGTCACTGATTACAAAACTGACTCAAGTGAGTCACTCATTCGAAAATTTGTATCAAAAATATGTGAAACTCAATATATTGTACTTTTAAAAATTTTGAATAACGATGGAGTGAATTTTTTTATTCAAATTTTTAAATGAGTGACTCATTTGAGTCTGTTTTGTAATTAGTGACCCACTTGATATATTTGGATGCAGTAAGTGACCTATTTGATAATTAACCCAATAATCATTTCTCTTTTTATAAGCAAGATTTTTAGATGTTAATCTTTCATATGTTAAAGTCTAATCTCTATAACTAATAAACATGATTTTAAGATATAATCTCAACTCAGTAATATCATCAGTATGGAAGACATAAGTTGTTTGAGGTACCTTCAATTCAGCAATTTCAGGACTGCTATCAGCATTTGCCATCAGGGCATAGTTCACCTCATGTTCAGAATCTGAAGTGTCTGTCCAGCTTTTCTTCTTTGTGACAAGTGCCTTGCCTTTGTCACTTTTTCCTTTCTTGCATTCAGGAGATATGTGGCCTCTTTCACCACAGTTGTAGCATTTGACATGTGAGTTGTCTCATCTGTAAGACTTTCCTTTACCTTCAGACTTTCTGAACCCTTTCTAATCAGAACTTCCACTTTTCCTGGAAAATTTCTTGCCTTTTCTGAAATTCCTGTAGGCTATCTTTGTGATACCCTTTACCATAAGAGCACACAATTTCATCATCTCTTCATCAGCATCCATCTCAGGTAAACTTTCAGTTTCTAAATCATCATTATCAGAATATGATGACTCTGAACCAGACTTTATGATGAGAGCCTTTCAGTTGCCCCTTTTTGAGGCAGCCATTTTAGGAGATTCCTCCTAAGACTTAAGAGCAACTGTCCTTGACTTTCTTCCATGCCTCTTGCTCCTTTGATCCATCTCAAGTTCATAAGTCTTGAGCATACCATAAATTTCATCAAGAGTAGTTTCGGTAAGGTCATAATTGTCTCTTATGGTAGTAGACTTCAAATCCCAACTTTCAGGAAGAGCTAAAAGGAATTTTAGATTTGAATCTTCAAGATCATATTCCTTGTCCACCAGTGACAGATCATTCAAGAGTTTGATAAACCTGTCATATAAGTCAGTTAAAGACTCATCAACTTTTGAGTTCGCAAGGTACACTTGGGTGTATTTCTTGCACAAGAAGAATGAAACCGCATCAACTCTAACTGATCATATCAGACAGCTGGATAAATTGGTCAAAGATTCTGTTAAGATTATAAGAAGTGATAAAGGCACCGAGTTCAAGAATTCAATTATGGAAGAGTTCTGCAAAGAGCATGGAATAAAACAGGAATTTTCTGTGCCTGGAACTCCACGGTAAAATGGAGTGGTAGAAAGAAAGAACAGGACTCTCATTGAAGCTGCACGAACTATGCTTGATGAAGCAAAGCTACCAACCTACTTTGGGGCTGAAGCTGTGCAGACTGCTTATTTTACACAGAATGCTACACTCATAAACAAGCATGGAAAGACACCATATGAGATGGTGAAGAAAAAGAAGCCAAATCTGAAATACTTTCATGTATTTGGTTGTAAGTGTTTTGTTCTTAAGACTCATCCTGAACAGCTGTCAAAATTTGATCTAAAAGCTGATGAAGGAATTTTTGTTGGATATCAACTTTCCATAAAAGCCTTCAGAGTCTACAATTTAAGAACAAGGGTTGTCATAGAATCTATCAATGTATCTTTTGATAATAAGAAGATTACTGGACTTGAAGATTTCAATGATCATGATCAGCTGAGATTTGAAAATAAAGATTTAAATTCTAATTCTGTAAATTCTGATGTTTTAAACTCTGATCCTGTAAGTTCTGACGGGTTAAGTTCTGATGTCATTGAAACTGTGGTAACAACTCCAAAGGAAAATGCACTTATCCAGGGGGAGCAAGCTGAAGATCCTACCACAACTCAAGACTCTCAAGAAGCATCAGAACCTGTCACTGGCTCTTCAAGTTCTGATTCATCAAGTTCTGATGAGCCAAATTCTGATAATTTTGGAAACTCTGATTCTTCTAATCCTGATGGATCCGACTCAAATTCTGAAGTTTTAGAGAGCAAAACTACAGGGGGAGCATCAGAAAATGCTGATGAAGATAGCATGGATCATGGGGGAGGATCCAGTTCTAGAGAACAAATTCCATTTGCAAGGAAGTGGACAAAATCACATACACCTGACCTGATAATTGGAGATCCTGAAACAGGTGTCAGAACTAGAACTGTAATATCAAATGAATGTCTCTATCATTCTTTTCTATCTCAGACTGAACCAAAGAAAGTGGAAGAAGCTCTTCAAGATGCTGATTGGGTGCAAGCAATGCAGGAAGAGTTAAATGAATTTGAAAGAAATAAAGTCTGGACCCTAGTGCCAAGACCAAAGAACAGATCGGTTGTTGGTACAAAGTGGGTGTTCAGAAACAAAACTGGCAGTGATGGCATAATTACAAGGAATAAAGCAAGGCTGGTTGCTAAAGGCTACTCTCGACATGAGGGTATTGATTATGATGAAACATTTGCACCACTTGCTAGATTGGAAGCCATAAGAATCTTTTTGGCTTATGTTGCTCACAAAAAGTTTAAAGTCTTTCAAATGGATGTGGAAAGTATTTTTCTCAATGGAGAATTGGAAAAAGAGGTATATGTTGAACACCTCCGGGATTTGAAGACTCAAAATTTCCAAATCATGTCTACAGATTAGACAAAGCACTTTATGGCCTTAAGCAAGCTCCAAGAGCATGGTATGAGACTTTAGCTCATTTTTTTCTGAAAAATGGATTTCACAGAGGCACAATTGATAAAACACTGTTCTACCTCAACCATGGAAATGACTTACTTTGGTACAGATATATGTTGATGATATCATATTTGGTTCTACAAATGCCAAACTCTGTGAAAGGTTTGCAAATCTAATGCAGTCAAGATATCAAATGAGTATGATGGAAGAACTTAGTTATTTTCTGGGACTTCAAGTCAAGCAAAATGAAGAAGGTACTTTTATCTGTCAATCCAAGTAAACCAGAAATTTACTCAAGAAATTTAGAATGCAAGACAGTTCAACTGCATTCACTCTCATGGCCACTGCAACCAAGTTAGATAAAGATATTGGTTCATTAGTAGATATTACTAACTACAGAAGTATGATTGGCTCTTTACTCTATTTAACTGCTAGTAGACCTGATATCATGTTTGCTACCTGTCTTTGTGCAAGATTTCACGTTGATCCAAGAGAACCTCATTTAATAGTTGTGAAAAGAATTTTCAAGTACCTCAAGGGTACAGCTGATCTAGGATTGTGGTATTCTAGAGAACCATATTTTAAGCTAATAGGTTAATTAGATGGATTTTACAGGATGAAAAATAGACAGGAAAAGCACTAGTGGAAGCTGCCAATTTCTTGGAGGCAGATTGGTTTCTTGGTTTAGCAAGAAACAGAAATCGATTTCCATATCAACTACAGAAGCATAATATATTGATGCAGGAAGCTGTTGTGCACAGATTCTTTGGATGAAGAATCAGTTACTGGATTATGGGTTAGAATTTTCTAAAATACCTATTTACTGTGATAATCAAAGTGTTATTGCTATGACAGGTAATCCAGTTCAACACTCAATGACAAAGCACATCAGCATTAGGTACCATTAGATAAGGGAACATGTGATGGAAGGTACAGTGGAATTGCATTTTGTTCCAACAGATCAACAACTAGAAGATATCTTCACAAAACCACTATGTGAAGCTACTTTTACAAGACTGGTAAATGAACTTGGATGGTTTCAGGTTCTTTCTCTAAATCTGCTTAGTTTTTTGTTCTCATGCATCAAACTTTATGATCAGTGTTTATAGATTGTTTTATCTTCATGTAATATGTACTTAAATTGAAATGCATTAAATGCTGATTGTTATCTGATGTGGATCTATATTGTAATATCCGGGATATATCGTGTAATTATTTTTGTTATTATATAATTATTATGTGTGTTCAGTATCTATTCTGTGAGCTAATTGTTAAGTGTAATCTGTACTTGAATATTCAAAAATAATATTAACTGAGTATTTTAATTTTTATATGTCCAAAATAATATATAGATAATTGTCATATCTTCTTAATTATTTTTATGTTGGTTTATGGATTTATAAGAATCATATGAAATTTCTAAAATCTTTTTCCGGGTAATTAAAGTCTATTTTATAAAAACGGGAACCAACCGACGTCACCCGTTGTTACATTTTTGGAACCCGAAACTCTTTCGAGAACTCCTTCCTAACCTAATTGTAATATTCCGAGCATATTCCATGTTTCGACTTTTTCGATCCGGTGTACGGTTTGTCCTGCGCGGGTCCCGGCGCAACATTTTCGATACAATATTCATTTCGGTAAATCAATAAAACCCGTATTTTCGATAAACGGGAGCTTTTTATTAAACTATCATAATTATCACCTCGTAATACGTGTAACCAGGAGCTGAGACCAAGACCGCAGTACAAATTGTACTGACTTGGATAATTATCCCGAAAACCGATACCGTTTGGATCAGTTTTTTTACAAATAAACGTACCATTTTATATCCGGAATGATCCAACAGGATACAAATTTTCCGTAATTATAAATAGCCTTTTACCATATTTTATTTCGTATCAAAATCATTTGCAGATAGTTAATTATATAATTTTCAGAGAAAACCCTAATTACATAAACTGTTCTAAGAATCAAACAGCAAAACGAAGGCGTTACCGATCTCTGTTTTCAAAGCTTGAGTAACCAAAACGAAGGATTTAAAGTGTTCTATCAGATTCTGAGCTTTGTTTCACTGCAGAAATCAAGGTTATTTTTCTAAAAATTTATTTATTTTCGAATTTATTTTATTAAAAATATGAATTTTTGTTCGGATGATTGTTTGTATGATTTGATGATTGCATGTTGTAGAGCTTGTATTCCTGATGATTTTCATATGTCATACGTCTGATTTGGAGTTCAATAACATGTTCAAATTTGAGTTTGATTTTCGAATTTTAAAATTAGGGTTTATAACCGGTATGAATGTTCTTAATTGAAATTTGGGGGTTTCTTATTCTGTGATAGATTGATGTTGTGTTATAGTGGGTTGTATTCTCTGTGAAAATTGCAATCTAGTCGTATAAGTTTCATGAACCAACGAGGTCTGTAGAGAAGGGAGTTGTGTTTTGAAGTTTTCCGATGTTCGCCGGATACTGGAAAACTTCACGCCCAAATTCCGGCCAACTCAGGGATTGTTAGGATGAATTGATTGCATGGTTGTGTTCCTGATGTTGTGTAGATGTGATCTGGAGGTGTTGGTGGGGTGAGGACGCCGAGAACGTGTTCTCCGGCGACCCCGACTGTTTTCCGGCGAAGGGCTAGAAAATTACAGTTTAGTAGCCCAACTTTTGAAAACGATGCAGTTAGGTCCCTGAAATTTCCAGACTTTGCAAATTTAGGATTCCTGTTTATAAAATGTTTAAAAATCATATTTCCTATTTATTTTTATTATAAAAATTCATTTTTAAATTCTGAAAATTCTAAAAATTATTATTTTAATTCTGAAAATTATTTTTAATTCACAAATAAATCTAAATTAATTAGTTAATTAATTTCAGTTAATTTATAATTGATTAATTGGTCAATTAATTCAAAAATTAATTGATTAATTGATTTAATTAATTATTAATTGATTTTAATTAATTATTTAATTAGATTTAATTATTTAAAAATGATTTAAAAATTCTGAAAAATAGTTTCGAGCTTTAAAATATTATTCTAAATTATTTTCAAGGCTCGATAATTATTCTAAAATTATTTCGGAGCCAGAATTGGCCAACCGAACCCTGTTTATTAACCCGAAATTGATCGAACGACCCGTTTTAATTCCGAAAAATGTTTTAAAAATCATTTTAAATACCAGAAAGCCTATTTATGACCTGAGACTTCTTTATAAATAATATATCATTGATTACGTGATGTATTATGTGATATACGTGTTGTTAATTGACTATCGGTCTATATATTCGGTCTTTACTTGATTATTGCATAACTTTCAATCCGTTAATCGGATTTGGGTAAAATGAAGGGTAGATAGAAGTATGTGTAGAATTCCATGAGTAAATTATTGATAGATGCTTATGATATGTGAGCAGAAGAGGCAAGACGTAAGAAAGGGAAACATATAGTTGAAGAGTAAGACAGTTGTGATTGGAAACGAGTGCAGTGTAGTAAGCTAATATGAGGCAAGTGTTCTGAACTTTCTCGAGATATTGTAGTACTTGATAATCCTATGATATTGCAAGTGCTTTGAAGCACAGAAACCTAAATCCTGATTTCAGTTATTATTCTTGAGCCATGAATCATATTCTTTCTAATCCATTGATTATTGTATACCCAAACAAGACCACAAATCTACGATACTACTCCACAAATACATACAAACTAAATACCAAACACTGAAATGAACTATTATATACTCAACCCATGGTATCTTATACTTTGAAAGACCAAATCCTTGAAACCTTGAAACGTTGATTCCTTTGTTATCCAATTCTTTCATTACCCAGCATCCAAGCTTTTAAATTGCCTTATTGATCCTTACAAGGATTGAAACCCTTTCATTGTTAAACATTTATTGTTGTTAATGATTTTGGTTATTGTTTATTATTGCATATTCTGTTATTATGTTAGAATTGGATTGTTTTTATAAAATTGTGGACCATATTCGTGGTCAGGCCATATAATGGTCAAGTTAGGCCAATGTGTGCCTTGGATCCAGTAGTTAGAGCAATGCTGTGTGCCTTGCTCGGGGTTAGTGCGTGACTAATCAGCAGCCTAACCTTGGTTTTTAAATTAAAAGTATAATATCCAATTCTAAATCATAATCCATTGTTCACTTGATATCATAACCATATTCATCTGATGATCATTATTCTCAGTTTTGTCATTGTGACTTGCTGAGCTAGATAGCTCATTTGTGCGATGTTGTTTATATTCTTTCCAGTTAAAAAGGAACCAATTGGTAAAGAGGATCCCCAGTCCAGCGCGAGAGCTAGGGGTTCAGGTTGAGAAAGCGGAGCTAGTAGGCTTCTTTTGGAATAATTTAAGTTTGTAAAAGTTTGTAATAATGTTTAATACTCAGTTTGAATTTGAAATAGTTGGGATTTGAACGGTTTGTAATATATTAGTGTGTTTGGCTTGTGTGCATACTTTAACCTGTTGCGGTCCGTGGTGGTTGGTAAGTAGGGTCACTGCATATATTATTATTATCTTTATTATTGTTATAAGCAGGTTATAATTAAGGTGTGTGTGTGGACCCCAAACTTCTGACCCGGGTTTGGAGGGCGCCACAGGTTTGGTATCAGAGCTACAGGTTATAAGTCACTGACACAAGCCTAGGTTGACGGGAATGGGTAGAGGGATAGGATTAGAAGTAAGGTATAGGATGATAGAACGTCGAGAGGTTGAGTGTTATGGTATAACCGGTATTAGTATAGTTTACGTCATGGTACGGGATTCTTATATTACGATATGATTTCAGATAGCAGAGATGGCCGACTCTTTTATTCCCGTATCAGCTGATCACTCAGAGCCTTCAGTTGGAGCACCAGCATCGGATCCATGTCCTGTTATTCCATCAGCATTGGTTATTCTACCTCCACCGGTGTTGCAGCCCGTACCATTGCAGGCCATTCCACCTCCAGGCATGAGGCCACCTGTCAGAGGACCCCCACCAGCTGATTCAGATTCCACCGGGCATTCAGTAGCGAGTGCCCCATTCTAGTCTACATTGCCCCCAGTTCCTTATTACCGGTATGAGGCTCTTCTATTGGAGCGTGATTCCTTGTTGGCTCAGATTAGAGAGTTACAGCATATCATTAGGACTACAGATGTTGATCGTGGTGTGAGGGAGCTTCGAGAGGAGATTCATGTGACACGGAGGGTTCTTGAGGCTAGGCTACATGGAGCTACACTACCTGGCAGAGGCCCTGATGCACTGCTGGGCTGGGCTACTGAGGTGATGGAGGACTTTGAGAGGCTAGCAGGACCAGAGTTTCCTTGGAGTTGAGTTAGAGATTTTGAGATGGAGATGCTGAGCAGTGTTGTTATGATTATGTAGTATGGACAGTAGTGTGTAGTGTGTATCAGTAGACTTTTGAGTTGTATTTATAGACTAACGATGCTGACTAGTGAGTAGGTTATTGTACCCTTTTTGCTTTTACTTTCGAAGCGTCTTTACGCTTGTACTACCTAAAACTTTTGATCTATATATCAGTACCTTTTCCTTTCCAACACTGTCATTTACTTTATTGCACCTGTTTAACTTTACCTTATTTATTGCACCAGTATACCCTGTGATACCATGTACCCTGTTTTCCATAGCTGTTTATATTCTGTAAAGAAGCATGCAATTTACTTAGTTACAACTGTTTTCAAAAAGAGATATTCCTGTTTTACAAAACTTTTCTTTTATACAAAGATTTGATTCAAAAGCTAAATAAATTGATTGATTCTTTACAGAAAATGCCTCCCAGAAGAAATACCCGCCCCAACACCCAGAATGAAGAAACTAATAACAACAACAATAACAACCAAGATGATACAAACCAGAATGTGAACCCAGGACCCATGGACCCAGCAATAGCCCAGATTCTTCAAATCTTGGCCCAACAAACAGTTCACCTGGCACAATAACAGCAGAGACAGACCAATCCCCAGGTAACTTTCAAAACTTTTCAGGCAGTAAACCCACCAGAATTCAAGGGTTCCTTAGAACCAATTGAAGCAAATATGTGGTTAAAGGAAATAGAGAAGGCATTTGCCTTGGTAAAAGTGAAAGAGGAGCAGAAGGTTGAATTTGCAAGTTACTATCTGAAGAATGAGGCCACCTATTGGTGGGAGATGGTGAAGACATTGGAAAGCACAGATGTTATTACTTGGGAAAGGTTTAAGGAATTGTTTTTAGAAAAGTATTTTCCTCAGTTTGTTCAGGATCAAATGGAGCTGAAGTTTTTAGAATTAAAGCAAGGAAACATGTCGATAACAGATTATGAGGGGAAGTTTGAGGAATTGTCAAGGTATGTGCCGTTGTATGTTGATACTGATAGAAAGAAAGCTAAGAGATTCCAGCAAGGCTTGAAGCCATGGATCAGAGTGAAGGAAGCTATTTTTGAATTGGATACTTATGCCGGGGTTGTACAGAAAGTTATGATCGCAGAGACAGAGAGTGAGATGTTTCAGGATGAAAAGGAAAGTTGAGGGAAGTGAGGGTCAGTCACAAATAGGGAAGTTTCCAAATTTTAAGAAGGGCAAGTTTCAGCCAGGGAGAAATTTTAATTTCAGGAGATAAAATGTAGGAGACGGAGGCCAGGGCAATCGTTCAGCTAATATGAATCAGCCGAATCAGTTGAGATTAACTTTTCCAGATTGTCAAGTATGTGGAAAGAAGCATGGAGGAGTTTGTAACAAGTTGAATGTGGTATGTTTTAAATGCAACCAGAAAGGGCACTACTCGAGGGAGTGCCAAAATCAGTCAGCAAGAGAGCCAGCAAATAAGGATCAGCCTATCCGGAATCCAGCAGTGAAAGTTCCAGCCATTGGATTTAAATGCTTTAAATGTGGGAAGCCAGGACATATGGCCAGGGATTGCAAGACACCAACCCCAGTCAGTAATACATTAAGGATTATGGGATCTATCCCAACAGTGAATGAGACTCTGAGGGCTAGAGTTTTTGACATGTCGGTGAAGGAGATACGGATGTCGTGGCAGGTACGCTTAATGTGAATTCTTTATGTGCCAAAGTGTTAATAGATTCGGGAGCAACTCGATCGTTTGTTTCACAAGATTTTGTTAGTAAGTTAAATTGTCCAGTTGGGTATTTAAATGAAATAATAACTGTGGAATTAGAAAATCAAGAACGTGTAACTGTTAACCAAGTTTATGGGAATTGTGAGATTGAGATTTCTGGTAGTAAATTTTGTGTAGATTTGATACCGTTTAAGTTAGGAGAATTTGACGTTATATTAGGGATGGATTGGTTATCTAAGTATGATGCTCAGATAGATTGTCGAAATAAGAAAGTAATGGTGAAAACGCCAGACGAAAGAATAGTAACGTTCAAGGGACAGAAGCAAGTAAAGAAGTTCTTAACGATGATTCAAGCCAAGAAGTTACTACGACAAGGATGTGAGCATTTCGTAGCATATGTGATCGACAGAAGTCAGGAGCCAGCAAAACTTGAAAATATTCCAGTTGTGATGGAATTTCCAGACGTATTTCCCGACGAGTTACCAGGACTTCCTCCAGATAGAGAAATTGAATTTGCAATCGACTTAGCACCTGAAACCGAACCAGTATCCAAGGCCCCGTATAGAATGGCGCCCGTTGAGATGAAAGAATTAGCAAAACAATTGCAAGAGCTGTTAGAGAAAGGAGTAATTAGACCCAGCGTATCCCCGTGGGGTGCACCGGTATTATTTGTCAAGAAGAAGGATGGAAGCATGAGACTGTGCATCGACTATAGGGAGCTCAACAAGTTGACGATTAAGAATAAGTATCCGTTACCCAGAATTGATGATTTGTTTGACCAATTGAAGGGAGCCAAGTATTTCTCCAAAATTGATTTAAGATCGGGATATCATCAACTGAAGATCAAACCAGCAGATATACCAAAGACAGCTTTCAGAACAAGATATAGACAGCGTTTATGGACCTGATGAACATAATTTTCAAGGAATATTTGGACAAGTTCGTTATAGTATTTATAGACGATATTTTGATCTATTCAAAGACGGAGAAGGATCATGCGGAACATTTAAGGACAGCTTTGGAGATTTTAAGGAAAAAGAAGTTATATGCTAAATTGTCGAAGTGTGAGTTTTGGCTACATGAAGTTCAGTTCTTAGGACACATAGTCAGTAACGAAGGGATCAAAGTGGACCCGGCAAAGATCGAGGCAATTACGAATTGGGAAAGATCGAGAACACCCACTGAGGTAAGAAGTTTTTTGGGATTGGCAGGATATTATCGACGATTCGTTCAGAATTTCTCAAGAATTGCAACACCATTGATAAAGCTTACACGAAAGAATGAAAAGTTTATATGGAATGACAAGTGCGAAGGAAGTTTTCAGGAATTGAAGTGGAGATTAATCACAGCACCTGTTTTGTCACTTCCAGACGATCAAGGGAATTTTGTAATTTATAGCGATATTTCTTACAAAGGATTAGGATGTGTTCTTATGCAGCACGACAAGGTGATTGCGTATGCGTCAAGGCAATTGAAACCACACGAACAGAAGTATCCTACTCATTATTGGAGTTAGCAGCTATAGTTTTCGCTTTGAAGATTTGGAGACACTATTTGTATGGAGAAAAGTGTGAGATTTTCACAGATCACAAAAGTTTGAAATATATATTTACCCAGAAGGAACTTAATATGAGACAAAGGAGATGGTTAGAATTGATTAAGGATTATGATTGCTCGATTAATTATCATCCCGGTAAGGCGAACGTTGTAGCAGATGCGTTAAGTCGAAAGGAAAAATTAAATGTATTATCCGTACCTGAAGAGATATTTAAAGAATTTCAAAAATTGGAATTGGAGATTAGAATTTGCAAGCCTGAGGAAGCAAAAGTGTACGGTATGATTTTCCAACCGGAGTTATTGGAGAAAATAAAGAAATGCCAGAAAGAGGTAATGGATCAAGATATAAATAGTTTGGTAGGTGAGGAATTATGCACGCAACATGATGATCAAGGTATTCTTAGGTTTTCTTCAAGAATTTGGATTCCACCAGTAACGGAGCTGAAAAATGAAATTTTACAAGAGGCACATAGTTCAAGATATTCCATCCATCCAGGGAGTACCAAAATGTACAGAGATTTAAAGAAGAATTATTGGTGGCCAGATATGAAGAGGGAAATTGCGGAATGGATTAGCAAATGTTATACCTGTCAGAGAGTTAAAGCAGAGCATCAGAGACCAAGCGGATTGCTACAGCCATTGGAGATTCCAGAATGGAAGTGGGAACATATTGCCATGGATTTCATAGTTGGATTACCAAGGACAAGGACTAATCATGATACCATTTGGGTTATAGTAGATAGACTTACCAAGTCAGCTCATTTTCTGCCTATAAATGAAAGATTTTCGCTCGACAAGTTAGTTCATATGTACTTGAAAGAAATTGTAGTTCGTCATGGAGTTCCAGTGTCTATTGTATCTGATCGAGATCCAAGATTTAATTCAAGATTTTGGAAGAGTTTTCAAGAATGTTTGGGAACAAGACTGAATATGAGTACAGCTTATCACCCCCAAACGGATGGCCAAAGTGAAAGAACGATTCAGACAATCGAGGACATGCTACGTGTTTGTGCTATTGATTTCAAAGGAAGTTGGGACGAGCATTTACCCCTGGTAGAGTTTGCTTATAACAACAGTTATCACGCCAGTATTGGGATGCCACCTTATGAAGCCCTTTATGGACGCAAATGTAGATCTCCAGTATATTGGGACGAAGTAGGAGAACGCAAAATACTCGGACCTGAATTGGTGCAGCAGACAAAGGAAGTTGTTGAAATTATCCAGAAAAGATTAATAGCCGCACAAGATCGTCAGAGGAAATATGCAGACCAATTAAGAAAAGACATGGAATTTGAAGAAGGAAGCTTGGTATTATTGAAAGTATCACCGTGGAAAGGACTAACGAGGTTTGGGAAGAAAGGGAAGCTAAACCCAAGATATGTCGGACCTTTTGAAATCCTAAAGCGTATTGGCAAAGTAGCTTACGAATTGGCGTTACCTCCGCACATGGAGCACATTCACAATGTTTTTCACATATCAATGCTTAAGAAATATAATCCAGACTCCAGGAATATAAGAGAATATGAGCCAATAGAACTTCAAGCAGATTTATCATATGTAGAGAATCCGATAGAGATTTTAGAGGAAAGATGAGAAATAAAGTGGTAAAGTTAGTAAGAGTATTGTGGAGAAACCCAAAGGTTGAAGAGTCAACCTGGGAGTTAGAAAGTGATATGAGATAAAAGTACCCTCATTTATTTTCTTAGAGATTCTGAGGACAGAATCCTTTTAAGGGGGGAAGGATGTAATATCCGGGATATATCGTGTAATTATTTTTGCTATTATATAATTATTATGTGTGTTCAGTATCTATTCTGTGAGCTAATTGTTAAGTGTTATCTGTACTTGAATATTCAAAAATAATATTAATTGAGTATTTTAATTTTTATATGTCCAAAATAAAATATAGATAATTGTCATATCTTCTTAATTATTTTTATGTTGGTTTATGGATTTATAAGAATCATATGAAATTTCTAAAATCTTTTTCCGGGTAATTAAAGTCTATTTTATAAAAATGGGAACCAACCGACGTCACCCGTTGTTACGTTTTTGGAACCCGAAACTCTTTCGAGAACTCCTTCCTAACCTAATTGTAATATTCCGAGCATATTCCATGTTTCGACTTTTTCGATCCGGCGTACTATTTGTCCTGCACGGGTCCCGGCGCAACATTTTCGATACAATATTTGTTTCGGTAAATCAATAAAACCCGTATTTTCGATAAATGGGATCTTTTTATTAAACTATCATAATTATCACCTCGTAATACGTGTAACCAGGCGCTGAGACCAAGACCGCAGTACAAATTGTATTGATTTGGATATTTATCACGAAAACCGATACCGTTTGGATCAGTTTTTTTACAAATAAACGTACCGTTTTATATCCGGAATGATCCAATGGGATACAAATTTTCCGTAATTATAAATAGCCTTTTACCGTATTTTATTTCGTATCAAAATCATTTGCAGATAGTTAATTATATAATTTTCAGAGAAAAACCCTAATTACATAAAATGTTCTAAGAATCAAACAGCAAAACGAAGGCGTTACCGATCTCTGTTTTCAAAGCTTGAGTAACCAAAACGAAGGATTTGAAGTGTTCTATCAGATTCTTGGCTTTGTTTCACTGCAGAAATCAAGGTTATTTTTCTAAAAAATTATTTATTTTCGAATTTATTTTATTAAAAATATGAATTTTTGTTCGGATGATTGTTTGTATGATTTGATGATTGCATGTTGTAGAGCTTGTTTTCCTGATGATTTTCATATGTCATATGTCTGATTTGGAGTTCAATAACATGTTCAAATTTGAGTTTAATTTTCGAATTTTAAAATTAGGGTTTATAACCGGTATGAATGTTCTTAATTGAAATTTGGGGGTTTCTTATTCTGTGATAGATTGATGTTGTGTTATAGTGGGTTGTATTCTCTGTGAAAATTGCAATCTAGTCGTATAAGTTTCATGAACCAACGAGGTCTGTAGAGAAGGGAGTTGTGTTTTGAAGTTTTCCGATGTTCGCCGGAAACTGGAAAACTTCACGACCAAATTCCGGCAAACTCAGGGATTGTTAGGATGAATTGATTGCATGGTTGTGTTCCTGATGTTGTGTAGATGTGATCAGGAGGTGTTGGTGGGGTGAGGACTCCGGGAACGTGTTCTCCGGCGAACCCGACTATTTTCCGGCGAAGGGCTGGAAAATTACAGTTTAGTACCCCAACTTTTGAAAATGATGCAGTTAGGTCCCTGAAGTTTCCAGACTTTGCAAATTTAGGATTCCTGTTTATAAAATGTTTAAAAATCATATTTCCTATTTATTTTTATTATAAAAATTCATTTTTAAATTCTGAAAATTCTAAAAATTATTATTTTAATTCTGAAAATTATTTTTAATTCACAAATAAATCTAAATTAATTAGTTAATTAATTTCAGTTAATTTATAATTGATTAATTGGTCAATTAATTCGAAAATTAATTGATTAATTGATTTAATTAATTATTAATTGATTTTAATTAATTATTTAATTAGATTTAATTATTTAAAAATGATTTAAAAATTTTGAAAAATAGTTTCGAGCTTTAAAATATTATTCTAAATTATTTCTAAGGCTCGATAATTATTCTAAAATTATTTCGGAGCCAGAATTGGCCAACCGAACCCTGTTTATTAACCCGAAATTGATCCAACGACCCGTTTTAATTTCGAAAAATGTTTTCAAAATTATTTTAAATACCAGAAAGCCTATTTATGACCCGAGACTTCTTTATAAATAATATATCATTGATTACGTGATGTATTATGTGCTATATATGACTTGTTAATTGACTATCGGTCTATATATTCGGTGTTTACTTGATTATTGCATAACTTTCAATCCGTTAATCGGATTTGGGTAAAACGAAGGGTAGATAGAAGTTTGTGTAGAATTCCATGAGTAAATTATTGATAGATGCTTATGATATGTGAGCAGAAGAGGCAAGACGTAAGAAAGGGAAACATATAGTTGAAGAGTAAGACAGTTGTGATTGGAAACGAGTGCAGTGTAGTAAGCTAATATCAGACAAGTGTTCTGAACTTTCTCGAGATATTGTAGTACTTGATAATCCTGTGATATTGCAAGTGCTTTAAAGCACAGAAACCTAAATCCTGATTTCAGTTATTATTCTTGAGCCATGAATCATATTCTTTCTAATCCATTGATTATTGTATACCCAAACAAGAACCATAAATCTACGATACTACTCCACAAATACATACAAACTAAATACCAAACACTGAAATGAACTATTATATACTCAACCCATGGTATCTTATACTTTGAAAGACCAAATCCTTGAAACCTTGAAACGTTGATTCCTTTGTTATCCAATTCTTTCATTACCCAGCATCCAAGCTTTTAAATTGCCTTATTGATCCTTACAAGGATTGAAACCCTTTCATTGTTAAACATTTATTATTGTTAATGATTTTGATTATTGTTTATTATTGCATATTCTGTTATTATGTTAGAATTGGATTGTTTTTATAAAATTATGGACCAGATTCGTGGTCAGACCATATAATGGTCAAGTTAGGCCAATGTGTGCCTTGGATCCAGTAGTTAGAGCAATGTTGTGTGCCTTGCTCGGGGTTAGTGCGTGACTGATCAGCAGCCTAACCTTGGTTTTTAAATTAAAAGTATAATATCCAATTATAAATCATAATCCATTGTTCACTTGATATCATAACCATATTCAGCTGATGGTCATTATTTTCAGTTTTGTCATTGTGACTTGCTGAGCTAGTTAGCTCATTTGTGCGATGTTGTTTATATTCTTTCCAGTTAAAAAGGAACCAATTGGTAAAGAGGATCCCCAGTCCAGCGCGAGAGCTAGGGGTTCAGGTTGAGAAAGCGGAGCTAGTAGGCTTCTTTTGGAATAATTTAAGTTTGTAAAAGTTTGTAATAATGTTTAATACTCAGTTTGAATTTGAAATAGTTGGGATTTGAACGGTTTGTAATATATTAGTGTGTTTGGTTTGTGTGCATACTTTAACCTGTTGCGGTCCGTGGTGGTTGGTAAGTAGGGTCACTGCATATATTATTATTATCTTTATTATTGTTATAAGCAGGTTATAATTAAGGTGTGTGTGTGGACCCCAAATTTCTGACCCGGGTTTGGAGGGCGCCACATATATACTCTGATAGTGATTTGAATGTTCTGTGACTATTCAATCCAATGAGGAGTACTGTGCTAGATGTTGACCTAGTAGTCTTTAACATACTAGAAATCTCATATTTGAATTAGTTGTTTATGTGGAAACTCAATAACACAAGCAAATTCTGATTTTGAGCTTAGTCAAATTTACTTTGTGTATCTTATTACTAAGTCACAAACTAGATTCTTGCTTCTTATCTGTCAAATTCTGATGTCAGTAAATCGTAAGGATAAACTAAATGCTGATAAGCCTCACTTATCAAAAGAAGAGAAAAGAAAAGAAAATTAAAGTCAGGTACTCCTTTGAGATCTAGAGTAAATGCGTGGAAGGGAAGACCCAAGTGTATTGCTGGTATTAAGTATTATGCATTAGAAAATTAAATAAATTTTTCTTGGTGACTTTTCACATTCTCTGATTACTGGAGAAATACTCTGATAATAGCATAAATTCTGATAGCAGTTGTGACTCATTTACACTGAGAAGCCACTGTGAAAAAGAATTCTAAAAGATGCATAAAATGAGCACAAACAGTTGAGGTGGACTCATGCACAAATTTATCCTATAGTAGACTTCATTATTAATGACATATTTTAAGCACTTTTCTTAGTTATGCCTTATTTCTAAGATTACTGAAGTTTATCAGACTTTATTCTTTATCTGATATTTTGCTAAATGCACACACTCTCACTCCATATGAATAATGAAAATTACTGTGGTGATCAAGTTGTTTTAGATAAACAGTTAAGTGTCATTTGCATAAATTCTGAAGACAAGTTCTGATGGAAGTTCTGAAGATTAAACCTCGAAGGATCAAAATAGTATTTGTATGAAGAATCACAGATACAAACATTCACTTTTTGAGTTGATAAGCCATTTTCTGATGACTATTAAAATCTGATAATAGTCAAGTTCTGATATTAAATTCTGATGGAAACTCTGATGTTTACGTGGCATTATTCTTTACTTGACTAATTTGTGGTAAATACTGAAACGGTCATATTTAATTAGAATATATTTAGGTGAGATAAAAACAGTCATAATCATTTGGGTTAGTGGTAAACGTGTTTGTCTTGAAAAACTGCATGTGCACAGTAATTGTTACTTATTTCTCGTGTCCATTAAAACCTGCTTTAACTTTTTACTGACTGTTATTATTACACATCGGTCTAGGGAGACGAGGCATCATTAACTCCCCACTTAATCATTAATCAGTCCTCTAGTCCCTTGATACTCCATTGGCTATTTAACTGACATTTCATCTCAGACAAATCATCTTCTATTCTCACACAAAATCATTCTCTCTCTTTTAATTCTCACCATTTTCATCCTTCATAAAAATGGTTCTTGTAAATATGTTTATAAACTATGAAAACCTCAACGTCGAGTTCAGTTGTGGTGACTGGGAACAGGAATGGCATGTCACTGCCATTCCTGATGAGATATGGGACTTGGTTCCACGAGAGGTTCGAATAAATCTCTTGTTCTTTCAGATGGACTATCAACTCCATCTTGATCGCTTGGAAGATGAACGGAGAGAGGCTCTTCTTCAGCAAGAACGGATCATCTGTCTTGCAGTGCTATTTGTCAGCAGCAGGAGAAACTAATCTTAGACTAGGATTATCTTGTAATATTTTGCATGTAATCTACAAATTTCATAAAATGTACTTTTTTGCTATTTTAATGAAATTTCTTTTGATTGCAAGATTTAGTCTTTTTTATCTCGCATTATATGCATGTGAATGTTCTCATTGAAACCTGTTAATCTTTACTTCATCTACTTGAACTGTATTTCTTGATGAATGTTTTGATTAAAATTATGGTTACAAATAGTTTATGCTAATTTGACAAACAAATGTTGAATTTGAATCGACATATCCTGGGTTACATTTGAGACAGTAGAAGCAATTGAGAAATCTCAAGAGAAGCATTAGGCCCAAATTTCTGAGGTTCTGGCAAATCAATTTCTCAACATGCTCAATTCAATGATATTCAATCTTCATCGAAACTTCTTCTCTCACTCCTATTATCAGATGATGCCAAAAAGGGGGAGAAGATAGTTAAGTCCAAATGCTCTAATGATCAATTACTGAAGAAGAAATATGATGAAGCTGATGACCATGGAAACCCTAGAAAGGGTATAAGTCAAGTTAAAGGAAAAGAGCAGAGCAGCAGCAAGGTTTCTTCAAGGAAACTAATTACTGATGCAAGCAAATCTTCTATTACTGATGCAAGCAAATCTTCTACTCAAAAGAAGACAAGCTCCGAAGCTGCTACAACTCAAAATCTGATAGCAAGTACTGAAACTCAAAATCTGATATCAAGTTCTGATGAGTAAAGTCTGATGACAAAGCCTGATGTTCTGATACAAGGTGAAAGTCAAGATTCTCAAAACTTTATGCAAACTCTAAAGCTCAAGGGAAAGCAGACTACTGTCTACTACAAAGATCCCAAGATTTAGACACTTGATGAGGAAATTGCTACAAGATTATTTCTGAAGCATAATCCAGGAATGGATTTAGAAAATCTCAAGGAGGAAGAAGCTAGATTTAAAGCTGAAAAGAAAAATTTAAAGCCAAAAGCTTCTGTTGCAAAGAAACCTCCAAGGCCTAAGGTAAAAGGCATTGTGATCAAGGAGAAGTCACAAACTGAGGCATCAAAGCCCAAAACAAGATCACAATCTGAGATTGATCCCAAAGACAAAGAGAAAGGAAAAGTTGATGAACCAACCAAGCCACTGGAGATGAAAATTCCTCAAATTTTGATAAAGCCAGTGTGCAAAATGGTTCAAGTTACTGATGATATTTTTGCTGAAGATTCAGATGTTCAAACTTTGAAAAGAAAAAGATTTCTGAAGAATCAAAGGCAACCTCTGACAAGGCTCAAGTTGTTCAGAGTGAAGAACAGCAAACTATAACTGAAACAACAAGTTCTGATAAAGTCATCAAGTCAACCTCTGATAATGCTCAAGTTGATTTAGAAAAATTAGGAGTAGCTGATAAAAAGAAACTTCTGTGGAAAAGTGTCAAATCATCAGATCCAAAGAAAAGTCAATTATTGTTTACTTTCATGACTATTGGGTTAAATGCTAGACAACCTAGAGACAGGGCTGGACTAGGTTTTGATGAAGCTAAAATCAAGACAGAAGTTGAAGTTGTACTAGAGATCCATTTCTATTGACTGACAGATCGCTTGAAGATGTTACACAGAAACATCTTGATAAGGTTATCTTTGTTCAAGTGGTACTGGATGCTCATGACAAGCACAATGTCATGGAAAATCTGATTTTATTTCTTGAAGATGGAAGGAGATATCAGATGTTAGAATCAGATGTGCTAAACAAGTCATTGAAAGAACTTCAATTCTTTCATTACCTTTTAGAGGTAAAGTCTAATATTACCAGGAGATGGTCAAACTTTATATTGAAGACCATCAGAGATAAAGCAAGAATTTCTGGTTCAAGAGTTACAGAATTTATTCCTAATATTGTTGAAGATGATGGAAGTGAAACTCCAATGAAGAAGAATTATGCTAAGCTTGAAGTGTTACCGAATGAGAAATGTCTGTGCTACAATGAAGATTCTTCTCATCCTAGGGTAATAAGACTAAATGATGGTTTAGAAAGAAACAATATCTTTGCTTTAAGGACTGCAATCTACCAGATTGGAAGTCAAGATGAAGAGATGAAGCAAGTCAAGACTACACTCTCTCAAGTCCTGAGGATTAAATAAGAAAAGCTAATATCAAGCTTTGTCAAGAATCATTATGGATTCAGATTGACTCAGTGAGATTGGTAAAAGCTACAAGTACTGTAAGTTATAGTTAGTTATCTACTTAAACTCTTATTGCATTTGTACTTAAATGTTTTTTGACATCATCAAATCTATGAACTTTTATATTTTGCTTAATTTAAAAGTTGAGGGAGATTGTTAGATATATTTGAGATGTCATGTCTAATATGATTCATGTTTAGTTTTCAGATCTTAACAAACAGGACATATCAGGACTTACTGAAATCAGGACTTACTGGAAGTCAGAACTTAATATCAGAACTTAAGGTCATATCAGAAATTAAGTGCGGGAAGACTTTCATATAAGGAAGGAAGCTGATTTACAGTAGAAGATCGAGACTTAAACAAAAGAAGATATGCATGGAAAGAGTTAGAAGACTGAAAGACTTGTAGGAGATATCTGATTGATATATTTTAGGAGACAAAATTATATTCCATATCAATTAGAAGTTATCTTGTAACTGTGTACTATATAAACACAGACTTAGGGTTTACACTAGATGTGTTATCATTATCGAGAAGATTTTACATTGTAACCTAGCAGCTCTTAGTGATATTTGTTCATCATTGAGAGAGAACAGTTCCATTATAACAGAGTTTATCATATTAAATATATTTGTTTACTGTTACTTGTGTTCAAAATCGATTTGATTTTAGTAACACTGTATTCAACCCCCTTCTACAGTGTTGTGTGACCTAACAGGCACAAGAAGCTATCCCATCTAAACTTCAAGACCATGAATAAGCTTTTCAAGAAAGAATTGGTGAGAGGTATTCATCAAGTGGAGTTTACAAAGGATGGATTATGTGATGCCTGCCAAAAAGGGAAGCAGATCAAAATATCATTCAGAAAGAAGCTTGATTCAACAATTGAAGAACCCTTACAGCTGTTGCACATGGATTTATTTGGGCTAGTCAATGTGTTGTCCATCTCAAGAAAAAGATATTTCCTAGTAATTGTAGATGATTTCTCAAAGTTCTTTTGGACATATTTCCTAAATTCTAAAGATGAAGCTATTGAAATCATCATCAATCACATAAGGCAAGTCAACAATCATCCTGACTTTAAAGTAAGAAAAATCAGGAGTGACAATGGAACTGAGTTCAAGAATTCTGTGATGAGATCATTTTGTGAAGAGAATGGTATTATGCATGAATTTTTTACAGCAAGAACTCCACAATAAAATGGAGTAGTGGAAAGGAAGAACAGATCTCTTATTGAAGCTGCAAGGACAATGCTTGAAGAATCAAAGTTACCAACATATTTTTGGGCTGAAGCTGTGAATACTTCCTGCAACACTCAGAATATCTCTTTGGTTAATCAAGCAAAGTGCATGATACCCTACCAATTGTTCAAGAATAGGAAGCCAACTCTAAATTTTCTTCATGTCTTTGGCTGCAAATGTTATATCTTAAGGAATCAAACTGATCAACATGGAAAGTTTGATGCTAAAGCAAATGAAGGAATTTTTGTTGGATATCCCGTGGGAAAAGCATATAGAATCTAAAATCTAAGAACCAATATTGTTATGGAATCAGTACATGTTGTGTTTGATGATAAAAAGATTGAAGGACTGCAAGATGGAGATTTTCATGAAAGCCTCAAGTTTGATAATGTGGAGATGGTTGGTGATGACAGTGATGATGAAAGTGATCAAGAAACAGTGACTAAGGATAATGCAGAAAAACCTACAACTAATGAAGCACATAATTCAACATCTTTCGAGTTACAAAATGCTTCATCCGTCGGGAGATAATCTGCCTTATCTGTCGGGAGACAATCAGCTTCATCCATCGAGATACAAAGTGCATCATCCATCGGAACAATGAGAGAAGCTGAGAGTCAGAATAGATCACCTACATAAAGTACCCCTTTCACAAATCAAAGATTCACAAATTCAGGGGGAGTTTCTCATAATCAAAACTCAGTCACACATCAAGACAACAATGAGGCCTCTTCATCTAGAGTTAATCTACCTCAACAAAGGAAATGGACTAAAGATCACCTTTTTAAGCTCATCATTGGTAATGCATCTTCTAGAGTTCAAACAAGGAAAGCAACTCAAGAAGAATGTATATATAGCAGCTTCCTTTCTAAGGAAAAACCAAAGAAGGTAGAAGAAGCTTTGTTGGATCCTGATTGGATTTTAGCTATGCAGGAGGAGCTAAACCAATTTGAAAGGAACAAGGTATGGAAGCTGGTACCCAAACCTAAAGGAAAGAATCCAATTGACACCAAATGGGTATTCAGAAACAAGATGGATGAAAATGGCATAGTGGTCAGGAACAAAGCTAGATTGGTTACTAATGACTACTGCCAACAAGAAGGAATAGATTTTGATGAAACTTTTGCTCCTGTTGTAAGACTTGAAGCCATCAGAATCTTCTTAGCCTATGTAGCCCATGCCAATTTCAAGGTCTATCAAATGGATGTCAAAAGTGCCTTTCTGAATGGAGATTTGGAAGAGGAAGTCTATGTCATTCAACCTCCTGGTTTTGAAGATCCAAATTTTCCAGAATATGTCTATTATCTTTTGAAAGCACTTTATGGACTGAAGCAAGCACCTAGAGCCTGGTATGACACTTTATCAAAGTTTCTTTTGGAAAATCACTTCACAAGAAGTATTGTTGATAAAACTTTATTCTTTAGAAATGTTAATGGCTCTAGTATACTTGTTCAAATTTATGTAGATGATATTATATTTGGCTCTACAGATGAAAAACTTTGCAAAAAGTTTGCCAAAATGATGCAAAGTAAGTATGAAATGAGCATGATGGGAGAACTAACTTTCTTTCTTGGTTTACAAGTTAAGCAAGTTAGTGATGGAATATTCATTAGTCAAACTAAATATATTTATGATCTTTTAAAGAAGTTTGATCTAATGGATTGCGCATCTGCAAAAACTCCCATGGCCACTACAACTAAACTTGAATTAAATTCTACTGAAAAGTCTGTGGATATTTCAAGTTATAGGGGCATGGTTGGCTCACTTCTGTACTTAACAGCTAGTAGGCCAGATATAATGTTTGCTACTTATCTTTGTGCTAGATTTCAGGCTGATCCTAGAGAATCTCACTTAGTAGCTATAAAGAGAATTTTCAGATATCTCAAGGGAACACCAAAACTTGGCATTTGGTACCCTAGAGATTCTGGTTTTGATATAACTGGCTATTCAGATGCAGATTATGCAGGTTGTAAAATAGACAGAAAAAGTATAATAGGAACCTGTCAGTTTCTAGGGAACAAGCTTCTGTCTTGGTTCGGTAAAAATCAAAATTCAGTTTCTACTTCTACAGATGAAGCTGAATATATTGTTGCTGGTAGTTGTTGTGCACAGATATTGTGGATGAAAAACCAATTTTTGGACTATGGTCTGCAAGTGGACAGAATTCCCATTTTCTGTGATAACACAAGTGCAATTGTCATCACTGAAAATCCAGTGCAGCATTCAAGAACAAAGCACATAGACATCATGTAATAACCCCAAAATTTTGAACTTTTTGTAACCCTTATGATTAGTGTTTTTGCTGATATTTCTGAAAAAGAAAACTTTTCATGCCACACTATGTAGGGGTTCTTATATGGATATTCTGAGATTTTATTGGTACTCTATATGATATATAAGTGTATGTAAAGATCGTCAGAATCTAAATCCGAACACTTTGATTTTTCCCGGAAATCCACCAGATATCGAAAGAATTGAGTATAAGGTAACAGGATAAAAAGGATTTAAATTCAAGGATTTTAATAGAGGATCATAAAAAGGAATATAATGTATTGAGAAAGGTTAAGGGAATCTAAGTAATAAGATCCCGGGTATGATCCCTCAAACGATAAACGAAAACGAAAGTTAAGCGAACCGTATAACAGATCAGCGGTCATTAGCCAAATAATTAAAAGCTAATCAAAAAGATTAGAGGGGATGATGTCATCAAACCAATGAGAAGAGGACAAAGGAGGGAGGGTGACATCACATGGTGACATAAGCATGACCAAGCAAGTGTGTTGTTGGTTGAATTAGAACCACACAAAAATTACCATGGTAAAAAGGTAAGAAGCAAAACAAAACAAATCAAAAAAAAATCAACCAACCAAGACAAATATTTCATTTTCACCAAAAACACAAAACTTTTCATTTCTTCTTCCTTGCTCTCGGCTTCTTCTTCTTTTCTAAAGCAAGAAAGTCAAAATCATAGTTCCAAGCTTTGTTAAATTACAAGGTAATTATCTAAGACTCCTTATGCATAGTTATGGATATCCTATAAGTTTGAGCTCCTAAATCATTCACAATCTCTTCCTAAAAATCATGGAAGAATATGGTGAATAGTGTTTTTCAATAACTAAATTTTATTTGTTCTTGAAGTTTTGTTTAGATTAAGCTTGGATAAGGACTTTAAGGGTGATTCCAAGCCATTCTCTTGATTCTCCACTCTCCAAGGAAGGTATAACCCCTCCAAACCCTAACTTTATTTGATTAATTAGGTTTAGTTTTGTTGTTATAACTCATGAGAGGCTTGCTAGTTGTAAATGTAGAGATTAGTTGATTTTGTGAAGTTTTTGGAGTGGTAGTTCTTGGATTGTTGATTAATGAACTTAAGTGTAGTTAAATTCAAGTTTAAGAATAAGTATAAATTGTTAATGTTGAGTTGTTGGGGCTGTTATGATGTAGTATGGATGGATTTTTGATTGGGTTGTGATTGTGGATTGATTATGGGTTGAATTGGAGTGTTTTAAATTTGGGTAATCGCGTAAACATAGTCGTCGTAATGTCCGATTTACTTTAGGCTGTTTTTGTTCTTAAAATTAGGACCCGAAAACTCCCTGCTAGGTTTTGACCATTTCCATGATTAGATATTTCATGTTACGAGCTTCGTTTTGATATGTGGTTCGTTTGATTCCGATGTACGGTTTAGGAGAAACGGCCGTTTTAAGTAATGACGTTTCGCGAACGAACTATTACCCCTCGCCTTACTTTGAAACATAGGTTAAAGACCTTAAAGGACTAATTGGAGTATGAAACATTTATGTAAAGTGTAATAGGCAGTTGTTAAGACACTCGCGAAAGAATCGCCTTAAAACTCGTAATGGTTAATTTATTAAAAATGGTGGAGCCGAGGGTACTCGAGCGACTTAAGTGAATCGTTAAGCGCAAAGCGAGCGTTAGAGTCTAAATTGGTTAAAGTATAGATTTATAAGTGACTTTGGTTTAATTCCAACTTATATGTTGTTTATAGGTTACCAGACTCGTCCCAAGCCATTTGTAACCCCCAGTCGCTCAGGCAAGTTTTCTACCCGTATAACTGTTGTTGTGATGTATATGTGTATATGCATGATCTTGTGATAAATGCATATTTGTCATTAGCAAATTCTTGCGATATATTGGAGCATGTGATATGGTATATATGCATGCCTGTTTCGTATTCTTGATTTATATATCTATTGGTTCAAATGCTTATTAGTTGCATAATACCTATGCTAGAGATAAGCAGTAGTCGCGTATACCCTGAGTATAGGGGACCCAAAGGTGAACCCTTTTCTAAAACCGGGAGTAGATGTTCCCGAGTATATGATATATATATATATATATATATATTTATATATATATTGATATGGTTTTTAAAAACTATTAATCGAATAAGGTTTATTCGATAACTTTATATTATTTAATGAATATTACTTGAATATTCATTCGAAGACTTATGACTCACTTTATATTATTTAATGAATATTACTTGAATATTCATTCGAGGACAGATGACTCCGCTTATATTATTTAAATTAATATTATTTGAATATTCATATGAGGACCTATGACTCCGATTATTTTATGAAATGTATTCTTTATTTTACTAAAGAATAAGGTGTCGATAATCAAACTTATTTTTTTGATTATTCAAATAAAGATAGTACTTTCGTATATGTATATCTTTGGTTATTTAATACTCATTTCAAGTATAAGTTTTACAACTTCTACTTCAATTATTTGTATAAAGATTATTCTTTAAGGGAATATTATTTAAATGATATTATTCAGATATTTTCTAATATATTGGGACTGATTTACTTTATTAAATCAGCATTACTCCAAACACTCTTTAAAGTGTTTTCGAGTCTTTAAAATAATTTTTAAAAAGTTAGAGCGGATCCCAAAACTCATTTTTATATATTTAAGATCTTTCTTTTAAAGGGGATTTAAATACTCGCTCAAAACTAGAGGGATCCGGCTCTATGGTGTATTTTATATTCGCAACAAGGTTGCGGTTTTGGTAAATGAATTGATTACTTACCCAACGTTCGGGAAGTAAGTCCATCTATTGAGTCGGCATAAGCAACATGGGCTCAGTAGGCGTCTATGAAAGTGTAAGTGGCTCAGTGGGAGTCCATCAAATGCGTAAGTGGCTGAGTGGCAGTCCAGCATAAGGTCATATTGCGATCAGGGTGATGACCAGTGGGGAATTCGTCCATCTACTAGTAGAAAAGGTTACTTATTGGTATCTTTGCCTGATCAGCAAGATATCGGGTTTATGCCACAATTCTTTTCCCTTCCAAAAATTTATTGGATGTTACAAACTCTGTTCATACTTTACATGACAGAGGTTTTCAGGAACTGTATAAAGAAGGTATATATGTGGATATATATATCGGAACTTAATGAAGTATATCATAACTTCATTTCCTTCAATAATACTTCAAAGATTTAATCTATTCAAATCTTGTCTTGTAGTCTCATCTATGTGATGAACTGTTGAAAGCTACTTATACCTTGAACAGTGGTAGTTCAAGTAGCTTTATAAATGATATAAGTATAGTGAAGTATTTGGTAACTTCATCCCTTGTTTTTGCTTATATCCAGTAAGTAATTATCTTGCACTTGATAAAGGATTCTAGTAAGTTATCCAATTAGATACTTGCATTATTGTTTACATTATATATTATCTTGCGAGCTGTAATGCTCACTCTTGCTTTATTTCTTCATCACACAACAACAGTTAGGAAAGATGGTCAGACTCAAGCAGACCCAGCGCAAGAGCGTGGGAAGCGCCCTGCGCCTTCCCGTTGAGATCATAGCTGCTATAGCTGCAGAGGTAGATCTATCTGTAGATCAGACCTTCTACTTTTGGGAATCAATTATGTATAATTATAACTTGTGGCAGATAATGGCAATTAATTGTAAACTTATCAAGTAATCATTTTGGGTTGTAATAACTTTTAAATTGTGGATTCAAAGACTTGTACTTATTTCAATTTCATCTCTGAGACTATAACGGGTTGTGGTGTGTGTTAGTGTGGGGTCACAGCATAAGGTTAATTATTATTAATTAAGTGAAGTGATATTGTGGAAAGAAAGACCGTGACGACCCGGATCCCTGACCCCGGATCTGGGGGTGTTACAGAAATGGTATCAGAGCCAAGCATTATAAACCTCAGAGATGATGCGACGATATAATAATAAACTCACAAAGATAATAAGAACTCTTGCCAAGTTCATGGTCGGACTACTTAAAGTAGCGCTGACAGTTAAAACCCTTACGGGAACCCTTATAAGTATCATGATAGTAACTTAGCTCGTTTAATGTGTAGGCGCATGAGATAGAGGACCCTGAGATGTTCGAGCGTGAGCATGATGAGGCACTGCTAGATGTCGAGGATCAGGAGGAGCCTGAGATGGAGGAGGATGAGGAGGACCCCTCAGAGGAGTCAGAGACAGAGGTCATTGCTATTTCAGATGAGGAGGACCCGGATGAGGTCCCAGTAGCTGAGGAGCGTGTCGGAGATATGGTACTGTACACTGGTACCCCTTTACCCACACTCCCGGTGGTCAGAGCTCCTACCCATCCACCACTATCTTCGATCCCCTATGATGACAGCTCAGAGACCCATACTTCCGAGCCTAGGCAGACCGAGGAGGCACCCCCAGCGGCTCCGGATTCACCACCTCTCGACCCTGCCCATAGGCAGTCTTTGTTAGCCCACGACTATGTTCAAGATGTACTGAGGACCCGAATGGCTATTGCTGAGGCCCGGCTGGATGAGGCCAGGAGGGAGTTGGATGCGGAGAGGGCTGGTAGGCGTACCCGAGCTTATGAGACTAGGGCTGCTATACCCCGATCCTTGAGGAGGGAGCTGACAGGGATAGAGCTCACGTCCCGAGCGAGACTCAGATCGTTCCAGGGGGACAGGCATGGTAGGATCTCCAGGCGGCAGGCCGACTATATCTTCCGTCGTGCGATGGAAAGGGTATGGGAGCTGACCCGCTCTGGTGTGTGATTCAGGACTGACGATGGGATAGTCTAGTTGTCTAGTTAGTCGAGGCCTTAGTAAGAGCCAATTTTCCGGGATAGTTGACTTGTATATAGCATCCCTTTTTCTGACTAGACAGATAGACTATTGTGTATCACTTTTGGGACAGATGGTTGTAGCACTGTTGTACTTTTGACCAGATCAAACTATGTATTTCTCGCATTATGTATATATTTGTTTCCTTTCGGTTCAGTTCCTTAGTGACGAGATCACTGTTTTTATCATTATTATTATTGCACTTCTTATTAGAACTGTCATAATATAATAGAATTGCGAGATACATTCTCCCCATTATAGAACTGTGCAAGGCACAATGTTGTGTATGATTGTGACCTAACGTTGAATTTCCCCAAATAATTATCAGTATCATGCCGCCAAGAAAGATTGGAACTAGGGCGAACCCTGGATCTGAGGACCAAGGAAGCCATAACCAGGACGATAGGAACCAGGAACACAGTGAAGAGGAAGACGAGGATTATGTTGAACAGGATGACTCCCTGTATGAAGAGGAGGAGGAAACATATGATGTTGAGGGATTTGAAGGAATATTACTGGTGGCCCAACATGAAGAGGGACGTAGCAGAATGGGTAAGCAAATGTTTGACTTGCCAAAGAGTAAAGGCAGAGCACCAGAGACCCAGTGGACTTTTACGACCCATGGAGATTCCCGAATGGAAATGGGAACAGATAGCCATGAATTTTGTTGTCGGTTTACCAAAGACGAAAGCCAACCATGATGCCATATGGGTGATTATAGACCGACTGATAAAGTCAGCTCATTTCATTCCTATCAATGAGAGATACACAGTCGATAGACTGGTGGACATTTACCTTAAGGAAATAGTGACGCGACATGGAGTCCCAGCGTCCATTGTCTCAGACCGAGACCCCAGGTTCAACTCCAGATTTTGGAAGAGCTTTCAAGAATGTGCGGGGACCAAGTTAAATATGAGTACCGCGTACCATCCCCAGACAGATGGGCAGAGTGAAAGGACCATCCAAACACTAGAGGATATGTTGAGAGTCTGTGCAATAGACTTTAAAGGAAGTTGGGATGATCACTTGCCGTTGATCGAGTTTTCTTATAACAATAGCTTTCATGCTAGCATCGGAATGCCGCCTTATGAGGCCCTGTACGGAAGAAGGTGTCGATCTCCCTTATACTGGGATGAAGTAGGGGAGCGGAAGATGCTCGGACCCGAAGTGGTCCAAAGGACCAAAGACATAGTGGATTTCATCAGAGGACGGCTGGTAGCAGCCCAAGACAGACAGAAGAAATATGCAGACCTAGCCCGAAAGGACAAGGAGTATGAAGTAGGGGACTTAGTACTACTAAAAGTATCCCTTCGGAAGGGGTTAATGAGATTCGGAAAGAAAGGAAAACTAAGCCCAAGATACATTGGACCTTTTAAGATACTAAGACGGATTGGGAAGTTGGCTTACGAGCTAGCCTTACCCCCGAACCTACAACAAGTTCATAATGTGTTCCATGTGTCAATGCTAAGGAAGTATCATCGGGATGCCAGACACATAGTGGAGTACGAGCATGTGGATATGCAACCAGATCTGACTTACATGGAGAAACCAGTAAAGATTATGGATAAGAAGGAGCAGGTGCTTCAGAACAAAGTGATCAAGCTAGTTAGAGTGCTATGACAGAATCATAATGTGGAAGAATCAACTTGGGAGCTAGAGAGCGCAATGCTAGAAAAGTACCCCCATTTGTTTTCTATTTGATTCCGGGACGGAATCCTTTTAAGGATGGGAGACTGTAATAACCCCAAAATTTTGAACTTTTTGTAACCCTTATGAATAGTGTTTTTGCTGATATTTCTGAACAAGAAAACTTTTCATGCCACACTATGTAGGGGTTCTTATATGGATATTCTGAGATTTTATTGGTACTCTATATGATATATAAGTGTATGTAACGATCGTCAGAATCCAAATCCGAACACTTTGATTTTTCCGGGAAATCCACCAGATATCGAAAGAATTGAGTATAAGGTAACAGGATAAAAAGGATTTAAATTCAAGGATTTTAATAGAGGATCATAAAAAGGAATATAATGTATTGAGAAAGGTTAAGGGAACCTAAGTAATAAGATTCCGGGTATGATCCCTCAAACGATAAACGAAAACGAAAGTTAAGCGAACCGTATAACAGATCAGCGGTCATTAGCCAAATAATTAAAAGCTAATCAAAAAGATTAGAGGGGATGATGTCATCAAACCAATGAGAAGAGGACAAAGGAGGGAGGGTGACATCACATGGTGACATAAGCATGACCAAGCAAGTGTGTTGTTAGTTGAATTAGAACCACACAAAAATTACCATGGTAAAAAGGTAAGAAGCAAAACAAAACAAATCAAAAAAAAAATCAACCAACCAAGACAAATATTTCATTTTCACCAAAAACACAAAACTTTTTATTTCTTCTTCCTTGCTCTCGGCTTCTTCTTCTTTTCCAAAGCAAGAAAGTCAAAATCATAGTTCCAAGCTTTGTTAAATTACAAGGTAATTATCTAAGACTCCTTATGCATAGTTATGGATATCCTATAAGTTTGAGCTCCTAAATAATTCACAATCTCTTCCTAAAAATCATGGAAGAATATGGTGAATAGTGTTTTTCAATAACTAAATTTTTTTGTTCTTGAAGTTTTGTTTAGATTAAGCTTGGATAAGGACTTTAAGGGTGATTCCAAGCCATTCTCTTGATTCTCCACTCTCCAAGGAAGGTATAACCCCTCCAAACCCTAACTTTATTTGAGTAATTAGGTTTAGTTTTGTTGTTATAACTCATGAGAGGCTTGCTAGTTGTAAATGTAGAGATTAGTTGATTTTGTGAAGTTTTTGGAGTGGTAGTTCTTGGATTGTTGATTAATGAACTTAAGTGTAGTTAAATTCAAGTTTAAGAATAAGTATAAATTGTTAATGTTGAGTTGTTGGGGCTGTTATGATGTAGTATGGATGGAGTTTTGATTGGGTTGTGATTGTGGATTGATTATGGGTTGAATTGGAGTGTTTTAAATTTGGGTAATCGCGTAAACATAGTCGTCGTAATGTCCGATTTACTTTAGGCTGTTTTTGTTCTTAAAATTAGGACCCGAAAACTCCCTGCTAGGTTTTGACCATTTCCATGATTAGATATTTCATGTTACGAGCTTCGGATAAACGGCCGTTTTAAGTAACGACGTTTCGCGAACGAACTATTACCCCTCGCCTTACTTTGAAACATAGGTTAAAGACCTTAAAGGACTAATTGGAGTATGAAACATTTATGTAAAGTGTAATAGGCAGTTGTTAAGACACTCGCGAAAGAATCGCCTTAAAACTCGTAATGGTTAATTTATTAAAAATGGTGGAGCCGAGGGTACTCGAGCGACTTAAGTGAATCGTTAAGCGCAAAGCGAGCGTTAGAGTCTAAATTGGTTAAAGTATAGATTTATAAGTGACTTTGGTTTAATTCCAACTTATATGTTGTTTATAGGTTACCAGACTCGTCCCAAGCCATTTGTAACCCCCAGTCGCTCAGGCAAGTTTTCTACCCGTATAACTGTTGTTGTGATGTATATGTGTATATGCATGATCTTGTGATAAATGCATATTTGTCATTAGCAAATTCTTGCGATATATTGGAGCATGTGATATGGTATATATGCATACCTGTTTCGTATTCTTGATTTATATATCTGTTGGTTCAAATGCTTATTAGTTGCATAATACCTATGCTAGAGATAAGCAGTAGTTGCGTATACCCTGAGTATAGGGGACCCAAAGGTGAACCCTTTTCTAAAACCGGGAGTAGATGTTCCCGAGTATATGATATATATATATTTATTTATATATATATATATATTGATATGGTTTTTAAAAACTATTAATTGAATAAGGTTTATTCGATAACTTTATATTATTTAATGAATATTACTTGAATATTCATTCGAGGACTTATGACTCACTTTATATTATTTAATGAATATTACTTGAATATTCATTCGAGGAATTATGACTCACTTTATATTATTTAATGAATATTACTTGAATATTCATTAGAGGACAGATGACTCCGATTATATTATTTAATTGAATATTATTTGAATATTCATATGAGGACCTATGACTCCGATTATTTTCTGAAATGTATTCTTTATTTTACTAAAGAATAAGGTGTCGATAATCAAACTTATTTTTTTGATTATTCAAATAAAGATAGTACTTTCGTATAAATATATCTTTGGTTATTTAATACTCATTTCAAGTATAAGTTTTACAACTTCTACTTCAATTATTTGTATAAAGATTATTCTTTAAGGGAATATTATTTAAATGATAATATTCAGATATTTTCTAATATATTGGGACTGATTTACTTTATTAAATCAGCATTACTCCAAACACTCTTTAAAGTGTTTTTGAGTCTTTAAAATGATTTTTAAAAAGTTAGAGCGGATCCCAAAACTCATTTTTATATATTTAAGATCTTCCTTTTAAAGGGGATTTAAATACTCGCTCAAAACCAGAGGGATCCGGCTCTGTGGTGTATTTTATATTCGCAACAAGGTTGCGGTTTTGGTAAATGAATTGATTACTTACCCAACATTCAGGAAGTAAGTCCATCTATTGAGTCGGCATAAGCAACATGGGCTCAGTGGGCGTCCATGAAAGTGTAAGTGGCTCAGTGGGAGTCCATCAAATGCGTAAGTGGCTGAGTGGTAGTCCAGCATAAGGTCATATTGCGATCAGGGTGATGATCAGTGGGGAATTCGTCCATCTACTAGTAGAAAAGGTTACTTATTGGTATCTTTTCCTGATCAGCAAGATATCGGGTTTATGCCACAATTCTTTTCCCTTCCAAAAATTTATTGGATGTTACAAACTCTGTTCATACTTTACATGACAGAGGTTTTCAGGAACTGTATAAAGAAGGTATATATGTGGATATATATATCGGAACTTAATGAAGTATATCATAACTTCATTTCCTTCAATAATACTTCAAAGATTTAATCTATTCAAATCTTGTCTTGTAGTCTCATCTATGTGATGAACTGTTGAAAGCTCCTTATACCTTGAACAGTGGTAGTTCAAGTAGCTTTATAAATGATATAAGTATAGTGAAGTATTTGGTAACTTCATCCCTTATTTTTGCTTATATCCACTAAGTAATTATCTTGCACTTGATAAAGGATTCTAGTAAGTTATCCAATTAGATACTTGCATTATTGTTTACACTATATATTATCTTGCGAGCTGTAATGCTGACTCTTGCTTTATTTCTTCATCACACAACAACAGTTAGGAAAGATGGCCAGACTCAAGCAGACCCAGTGCAAGAGCGTGGGAAGCGCCCCGCGTCTTCCCGTTGAGATTATAGTTGTTATAGCTGCAGAGGTAGATCTATCTGTAGATCAGACCTTCTACTTTTGGGAATCAATTATGTATAATTATAACTTGTGGCAGATAATGGCAATTAATTGTAAACTTATCAAGTAATCATTTTGGGTTGTAATAACTTTTAAATTGTGGATTCAAAGACTTGTACTTATTTTAATTTCAACTCTGAGACTATAACGGGTTGTGGTGTATGTTAGTGTGGGATCACAGCATAAGGTTAATTATTATTAATTAAGTGAAGTGATATTGTGGAAAGAAAGACCGTGACGACCCGGATCCCTGACCCCGGATCTGGGGGTGTTACACATCAAGTACCACTTCAATAGGGAACATGTGATGAATGGTACTGTGGAACTTCATTTTGTTCCAAGTGAAAAGCAGCTTGCAGATATCTTTACCAAGCCACTTGATGAATCCACATTTTCAAGGTTGGTAGTTGAGTTAGGTATGCTTAATTATTCTTGAATCATTTCAGATATTTTTGCAAGTTGTAATGCAGCTAGAAACTTAATTGATTTTTCTATTTTGGATGAAATTTTGGCTAAGTTAAAATTTACATCCTGATGGATGCTCATTATCCATCGAGTTTGATCATCCGTCGAAATAATATTTATTAATAAAAATCAATTACTTTTATGGATTAATTTATAACCCGACGGATAATTATTTTATTCTCATCCATCGAATTGTCTCAATCTTAGCCGTTAAAACTCTGAACATTATCCATCGGGTATACTTACAGTTTGCAAGTATAACACGACGGATAATTGACAGAATTTTGACAGTTTATTTATTTTAAACGGCTATTTTGGGCTATTTTGATTGGTTACTTTATTTCACTTTATTATTTTTGACAGTTTATTTTTGAGATAGTATAAAAGCAGAATTCATTTTTATTCTATTATTTTATCATTCTCAAGTCAATTGCTCTAACTCCTTTCTTCTCCAAATTAAATACTCTCTCTGCAAATTTCCATACTTTAACAATGGCACCAGTAGTCAAAATCATTTCCCAGTCTAGATTCATCTATAAAAAGAACAACTTCGTAGCTCTTGTAAACTCAGTTATGCTATGCTGGAATCACCCACAATCTACTGTGAAGTTGTGGAGGAGATATGGACAACTATTGTGTACCAATCTTCTGACAAGACCATAACTTTTACTCTTAAAAGTAAGCAGTTCTGCATTAATAGTGACATTATCAAAGCATGCTTTAAAATTCCAGATAACACTATTACTGTTCCACAAACTGATGCTAATTTAGTTACCATACTTAATTATATGGGCTATGCACTCTCTACTTCTAAGTTAAGTGAGATTAGAAGGCTAGGTCTTAGAAAGGAATGGAGATATCTGTGTGATCTGGTAACTAAGGTATTTTCTTGTAAAGTGAGTAATTTTGATTCTGTTAACATTGACATGCTTAACATGATTTATATGTTAGTTACTTATAAGTACTTTAACTTCAGTGACATGATCATGTTTGAGTTAGGTTATAAGTTATGAGAACTAAATAAGAGAGGTAAAAGTGTCTATTATGCTAGATTCTTTATGATTCTTGCTAACCATAGTATTGAGAATATTGTTGTTGAGAACCCAACCAACAAACTAACAAACTGAATTGTTGGGTTCAAGAAAGGAGAATCATTGCAGATCTCAACAGAGCAAGTCACCACAAAGAGGTGCCCCTCTTCTACTTTCTAATCATGGAGGGCCCTCAGGTAAGTGAGGTAAGCACCACTGTCTCTACTCTTCCAACCTCACAAATTTCTTTGCCTTCAAGTGTAGCTATGGCATCTGTGTCAATGACCCAATAGATGCCTACCCAAGCTACCAAAACAACAATTTCAAAATCCAAAGCTAAGAAAGTCCCCTCTGGTTTCTCTCAAAAGAAACCACTTACAAAATCTACCAAACACAAAGAGGGGAGTGTGAAGGAGAGTCAAATAGGTGATGGATAGGGTGAAAATTAAAGGAACCCTAAGGATAAGGCTGGTGAGATTAGTGTACCCAAGCCTAGCCACACCATAGTTTCCCAACAAATTATGGTTGTTAATAAGGAAATCAGCTCAATTCTAGTTTCATCCTCCCAAAAGGATGTTACTATTGAAACAAGCTCCCAACCAGGAGCACATGCCAAGAGGGTTAGGGACACAAGTTCACCATAGACTTATGCTAGAAAGAAAAGATCTAAAACCCTTGGGGATGCACAGGGAACATACACAGTGCAAACTGGAGCTAAAGACTCAGTCACTGCACCATCTCAAAGTCAGCTTGATGTGGCTCCAATAAATGTGGAGTCACAGCCAAAATCATTGATAATTGAAGCACCTGAAACACCAAATTCACCCACACACTCACTGGATGTAGACATGATTCATACATCACTTCTAAATTCTCCATCTTTAACTCTATTGGAGAAGCCAAAAATCCAAACAAGTGAGCATCATCTTTTAGATGATTTGTTGGCTCACTTGCCAATTTTTTCTGAGTCTATTGAGACATCTGTGCCAAAATTTTCATCAATCTGCACAGAGTCCATAATAGTCTCCACTCCAAACTCGTTCATTTCTCCTATCCTGGTGGATATTGTTCATCCGTCAAGTTGTGGTTGTATCCCAATGGATGTGCCTAATAGCAGTCATCCGTCGGCTAGCCAAACTACTATCCCGATGGATGTTAGATATATTTGTGATGTCATGTCTAATCTGATTTGTTTAGTTTCAGAACTTATTATCAGAATATCAGAACTTAACTGGAAATCAGAACTTACTGAAGACAGGAAGTTATCAGAACTTAAGGCGTCAGAACTTATATCAGAACTTAAGTGCGTATACACTTCAGGGATGAAAAGCGGCTGATTTATAGGAGAGGATATGGATTAAACAAGTAAAGATATGCATGAAGAATTGGACTGCAGTAGATAATCTATGATTGATATATTCTAGGAAACAGAATCATTATCATATCAATTGGTAGTTATCTTGTAACTGTGTATTATATAAACATAGATTAGGGTTTACACTATATGTGTTATCATTCACGAGTATATTATTGATTGTAACCCTAGCAGCTCTTAGTGATATCATACATCACTGAGAGAGTAGATAAAACCTATTATAACAGAGTTTGATATATTGAATAAACTTGTTTTTTGTTACATACTTGTGTTTATAATCGAATTGATTATAGATACTATATTTAACCCCCTTCTATAGTATCATTGAGGCCTATCAAGTGGTATAGATCCAATCTGTTAAGCTTACAAACAGTTAAGATTCAAACAATCAATCAATCATGTCTGATCAAGCAAAAATACCAGACCCTCAAGAACTTGCAAAGGTTCAACCCATTCAAAACACCAGTAGAAATGAAACCATCAGGGTTCCTTTGCTCAGGGTGTCTGAGTACCCTGTATGGAGTGTGAAGATGGCCATGTTTCTGGAAGCTACAGATCCATAATATTTAGACAGAATTTATGATGGTCCACACAAGCCCACAAAGCTTTCTATTGCAGTTGGGAATGAGCCACAGAGGATGATTCCCAAAGGAAAGAGAGAATACACCACTGAAGACATCTCTTCACTAGGCAAAGATGCAAAAGTAAGACACTTGCTTCATAGTGCACTTGACAATGTCATGTCAAATAGGGTGATTGCATGCAAGACTGCAAAAGAAATCAGGGATGCATTAGAAGTGAGATGTCAAGGAACCAATGCCATCAAAAAGAACAGGAAGACAATACTCACACAAGAGTATGAGCACTTTGACTCAAAATATGATGAGTCACTAACTGATACATATGACAGATTCACAAAGCTGTTGAATGATCTATCACTAGTGGATAAGGAATATGATCAAGAAGATTCAAATTTAAAATTCCTACTAGCTCTTCGTGAAAAGTGGGATTTGAAAGCTACTACAATAAGAGACAACTATGAACTTGCTGATATATCTCTAGATGAAATCTATGGGATGCTCAAGACTCATGAACTTGAGATGGAGCAAAGAAAGAAGAGGCATGGAGGGAAGTCTAAGACAGTTGCTTTAAAGGCTGAAGAAAAGCCAATTGTCTCTAGGAAGGCAAAAGGAAAGGCTCTCATCATATAGTCTGATTCAGAGTCATCAGATTCTGATGATGATGATTCGGAACCTGAAAATTTATTTGAAGTGGATGTTGATGCAGAGATGATGCAACTGTGTGCTCTTATGGTGAAGGGTATCACAAAGATAGCCTACAAGAAATTCAGAAAGGGTAAGAAGTTTTCCAGGAAAGGTGGAAGTTTTGACAAGAAAGGGTTCAGAAAGTCTGAAGGCAAAGGAGGAAAGTCTGACAGAGGAGACAACTCAAATGTCAAATGCTATAATTCTGGTGAAAGAGACCACATCTCTCCTGATTGCAAGAAAGGAAAAGGTGATAAAAGCCAGGCACTTATCACAAAAAAGAAAAACTGGGCAGACACTTCAGAATCTGAAGAAGAGGTAAATTATGCCTTAATGGCAAAAGCTGACAGTAGTTCTGATGTTGATGAACTAAAGATACCTCTATCAACTCTTGTTTTTGATACAGAAGATATTACTGAGTTGAGATTATTTCTGAAAAACATTTATATTAGCTATAGAGATCAGATTTTAGAGAATGAAAGATTAAAAATCTGAAAATCTAAAGTACAAAAACAGAAATAGTTATCTTGAAGAAGAGTTAGTTAAGATGAACACTATTCAGACAAAGAGAGATAATGTTGTGTATGTTAAGAATGAATTGCTTAAACATAATGATTATCTAAAAATTGAATTAAAAAAAGAAAGAGAAATCATCAGGACTTGGACTAACTCAGGCAAAACAACTCAGAATATTTTAAGTAGTGGAAACTGGAAAGAGGGGTTAAGTTATAAAGATGATAAAAGTGAGAAAGGAACTTTGCCAATTAAGCAAATTGCTATCAAACAGATTGTAAAACCATAGGTAAATCCTGTTAAATTTGTTGCAAAAATTGTTGTGTCTGATTCTGAAAAGATGAAAGACTCTAAAACAGAAGTTGAAGAAAAGTCAACTTCTGACAAATCAAAACAGGATAAACCAGCTTTGGTAAACATTATATTAATGACAAAGAAGCAGCTTAAGTGTAAGCTGAAAGAGATTAAAAATGTGAACAAGGTAAAGCAAGCTAGAAAAAATAGGAATGGAAAGAAAGGTGTGAATAAAAGTAACAATTATATGCTTGTTCCTAATGCTCCTAGAAAGAAATGCTATAATTGTGGAAACTCTAACCATCTTGCTTCTTTTTGCAGGAAGAATAAAGATATAAACTCTTTACCTCCTAGATCAGGAGTTAAGAGTCAGTCTGTTAGGTTTAAACCACAAAATCCTTGTTTTCATTGTGGTAGTTTATGGCATTCTATTTATACTTGTAAGGAATATCATAGTTTGTACTATGATTATTATGAAATAAAACCTTCTTTAAAGAAAGTTAGTGTAATTCCTTCTAGTGTAAATTCTGATGCAAAGTCTGATATAAAGTCTGATAAAAAGTATGTTAGCATAAACTCTGAAACTAAATCCGCTGTAAATGCTAACAAACTTAACAAGGCCAACGGATCCATGCAAGTCTGGGTCCTTAAAACTAATCAATAGTGGTCTTTGTGATTGCAGGGCAACAGGAAAAACATCCTGGTTCTGGACACTGGATGTTCAGGACATATGACTGGAAATAAAGCCCTGCTATCAGACTTTGTGGAGAAAGCTGGCCTACGAGTTTCTTATGGAGATGGCAACATGGGAAAGACTCTGGGATATTGCAATATCAATCTTGGGAATGACATAATTGAAACAGTAGCTCTTGTCTCAGGACTTAAACACAATCTGCTAAGTGTGAGTCAAATCTGTGACAGAGGTTATCATGTGGATTTCTTTGAAGAACACTGTGAAGTTGTAAGTAATTCTACAGGCAAAGTGGTTCTGAAAGGTTACAGACATAGTAACATATATGAAGCCAGACTTTTAATAAATTCTTATGGTTCTGCAATCTGTCTGTTAAGCAGAGCATCAATTGAAGAAAGCTGAAATTGGCACAAGAGACTCTCTCATTTAAATTTCAACAATATAAATGAGCTAGTAAAGAAAGATCTTGTGAGAGGACTGCCAAAATCAATATTTGCTCCTGATGGTCTTTGTGACTCATGTCAAAAGGCAAAACAAAGAAAATCTTCATTCAAGAGCAAGACTGAATCTTCAATTCTTGAGCCTTATCACCTACTATATGTTGATCTATTTGGTCCAATGAATGTCATGTGTATTGCAAAGAAGAAATATGCTATGGTTATAGTGGATGAGTTCGCAAGATACACTTGGGTGTATTTCTTGCACAAGAAGAATAAAACTGCATCTACCCTAACTGATCATGTCAGACAGCTGGATAAGTTAGTCAAAGATTCTGTTAAAATAATAAGAAGTGATAATGGCACTGAGATCAAGAATTCTATAATGGAAGAATTCTGCAAAGAGCATGGAATAAAACAGGAATTTTCTGCACCTGGAACTCCACAGCAGAATGGAATTGTAGAAAGAAAGAACATGACTCTTATTGAAGCTGCACGAACTATGCTTGATGAAGCAAAGCTACCAACCTATTTTTGGGCTGAAGCTGTGCAGACTGCTTGTTTTACATAGAATGCTACACTCATAAACAAGTATGGAAAAATACCATATGAGATGGTGAAGAAAAAGAATCCAAATCTGAAATACTTTCATGTATTTGGATGCAAGTGTTTTGTTCTTAAGACTCATCCTGAACAGCTGTCAAAATTTGATCTAAAAGCTAATGAAGGAATTTTTGTTGGATATCCACTTTCCATAAAAGCCTTCAGAGTCTACAATTTAAGAAGAAGGGTTGTCATGGAATCTATCAATGTATCTTTTGATGATAAAAAGATTGCTGGACTTGAAGATTTCAATGATCATGATCAGCTGAGATTTGAAATGAAGATGTAAATTCTGATTCTGTAAATTCTGATGGCCTAAATCCTGATCATGTAAGTTCTGACGGGTTAAATTCTGATGTCATTGAAATTGTGGTAACTGCTCCAAAGGAAAATGCACCTGTTCAGGGGGAGAAAGCTGATGATCATACCACATCTCAAGACTCTCAAGAAGCATCAGAACCAGTCACTGGCTCTTCAAGTTCTGATGAGCCAAATTCTGACAATTCTGGAAACTCTAATTCTTCAATTCCTGAAGGATCTAACTCAAATTCTGGAATCTCAGAGAGCATAACTTCAGGGGGAGCATCAGAAAATGCTGATGGAGACAGCATGGATCATGGGGGAGGATCCAGTTCTAGAGATCAACTTCCATCTGCAAGGAAGTGGACTAAATCACACACACCTCACTTAATAATTGGAGATCCTGAAGCAGGTGTCAGAACTAGAATATCAACAATAAATGAATGTCTCTATCATTCCTTTCTATCTCAGACTGGACCAAAGAAAGTGGAAGAAGCTCTTCAAGATGCTGATTGGGTGCAAGCAATGCAGGAAGATTTAAATGAATTTGAAAGAAATAAAGTCTGGACCCTAGTACCAAGACCAAAAAACAGATCCATTATTGGCACAAAATGGGTGTTCAGGAACAAAACTAACAGTGATGGCGTAATTACAAGAAACAAAGCAAGGCTGGTTGCCAAAGGTTACTCTTAACATGAGGGTATTGACTATGATGAAACATTTGCTCCAATTGCTAGATTGGAAGCCATAAGAATCTTTTTGCCTTATGTTGCTCACAAGAAGTTTAAAGTCTTTCAAATGGATGTAAAGAGTGCATTTCTCAATGGAGAATTAGAAGAAGAGGTATATGTTGAACAACCTCCAGGATTTGTAGATCCAAAATTTCCTAATCATGTCTACAAACTTGATAAAGCACTCTATGGCCTAAAGCAAGCTCCAAGAGCATGGTATGAAACTATAGCATAATTTTTCTGGAAAGTGGATTTACCAAAGGCACAATTGATAAAACTCTATTCTATATCAACCATGGAAAGGACTTACTTTTAGTCCAAATTTATGTTGATGATATCATTTTTGGCTCTACAAATACAAAACTGTGTGAAAGATTTTCCAAGTTAATGCAGTCAAGATATCAAATGAGTATGATGGGAGAGTTGAGTTATTTTCTGGGACTTCAAGTCAAACAAAATGAAGAAGGTACTTTTATCTGTCAATCCAAGTACACCAGAAACTTACTCAAGAAATTTGGAATGCAAGACAGTTCTACTGCATCAACTCCTATGGCCACTGCCACCAAGTTAGATAAAGATACTAGAGCATCAGTAGATATTACTAACTACAGAGGTATGATTGGCTCTTTATTCTATTTAACTACAAGTAGACCAGATATCATGTATGCTACTGTCTTTGTGCAAGATTTCAGGCTGATCCAAGAGAACCTCATCTAATACCTGTGAAAAGAATTTTCAAGTACCTCAAGGGTATAGCTGATCTAGGATTGTGGTATCCTAGGGAATCAGATTTTAAGCTAATAGGTTACTCAGATGCAGATTTTGCAGGATGCAAAATAGACAGGAAAAGCTCTAGTGAAAGCTGCCAATTTCTTGGAGGCAGATTAGTTTCTTGGTTTAGCAAGAAACAGAAATCAATTTCCACATCAACTGCAAAAGTAGAATATATTGTTGCAGGAAGCTGTTGTGCACAGATTCTTTGGATGAAGAATCAGTTACTGGACTATGGGTTAGAATTTTCTAAAATACCTATTTATTGTGATAATCAAAGTGTTATTGCTATGACAGGAAATTCAGTTCAACACTCAATAACAAAGCACATCAGCATTAGGTACCATTTCATAAGGGAACATGTGATGGAAGGTACAGTGGAATTGCATTTTGTTCCAATAGATCAACAACTAGCAGATATCTTCATAAAACCACTATGTGAAGCTACTTTTACAAGACTGGTAAATGAACTTGGAATGGTTTCAGGTTCTTTTTCAAAATCTGTTTAGTTTTTGTTCTCATACATAAGACTTTATGATCAGTGTTTACAGATTTTCTTATCTCAATGTAATCTGTGCTTAAATTGTAACTTATTAAACATTGCTTATTATCTGATGTGATTCTATAAACTCTGAAAGTGTTTTGAATGTTCTGTGACTATTCAATCCAATGAGGATTATCTTGTTAGATGCTGACTTAGTAGTCTTTAACAAACTATGTATGTATCCCATGTTTGAATTAGTTATTTATGTGAAAATCAATATGTTAGGTCACACACACACTGTAGAGGGGTGAATACAGTGTATAATACAATCAAATCGAACTTTTATAACTCAAGTAACAGAAAACAAACTTTATTGAAACAATAAACTATGTTACAATATGGAACTGTTACCTCTCAGTGATGAACAAATGTCACGAGAGCTGCTAGGGTTACAATGAATAATCTTCTCGAATATGATAACACTTATAGTGTAAACCCTATGTCTGTGTTTATATACTACACAGTTACAAGATAATCGCTAATTGATATGGAATATAATTCTGCTTCCTAAAATATATCAATCAGATATCTTTTCTTCCAAGTATTCTATTCTTCTTAGAATTCCTTCTTCATGCATATCTCTTCTTATGTTTGTCTCGATCTTCTTTCCTTTAATCAACTGTTGTCCGTATCTGAACGTCCTTCAGTACTTAAGTTCTGATATCCATCTTCTGATGATTATCTCCTGATAATATAAGTACTGATATCCTTAAGTCCTGACTTCCAGTAAGTACTGATTTATCCTGTTTAAGTAAGATTTGAAAACTAAACATAAATCACATTAGCCATGACATTATCAAATATATCTAACAATCTCCCCCAACTTGTAAATTAGCATAATATACAAGTTTAACAGATATTTGATGATGTCAAAAACATTAAGTATAAATGCATGAGAATTAGACTAGATAACTACAACTTACAGTCCTTAAAGCTTTACCAATCTTCAACTTCTGATAACAACTTCAGTCTGTATTCATATCAGAATTTAAGCAGTTGTAGATCTTGACTTGGCTTCATCTTCTGATCTTTCTGATGTCAGGAGTTGTTCTGAGATATTTCTTCAACAAACATCTCTCAGCATTGTTGGATTTTTAACGCAGCGGGGAATGGCAAAACACTTTTACACATACAAAATCCAAATAAAAGCATATAAATCGTGAATAAAAATTCGAGGGATCGAATCTAACCTTTTAAAATAATTCGGAGACAACGATCAGAGATCCTTAGCAGTTGCTCCTCAAGTGTGAAGCACTCCACCGGTATCCACCAAGAAAACGATGTTAAGGAGGAGGAAGGAGGTGGAGAGAATTGGATTTTCCAAACTTTTTGGGTTTTCGGGTTCTTTGTGGGTTAGAATAAAATAGGGTCTATAATAGTGTATTTATAGACAAAATTTTCAGCTGAAATTTTCCCATAAATATTATTATTATTATCCCATTTATTATTCTCATTAATAATTAAAACACCTTTTAATCATTAATCCTTTTTCTAAACACTTTAGAAATAATTCTCTCTCTTGATTTAATTTCCAAAAATTAAATCCTTTAATTAATAATATTAAGAACTTTTCTTAATTAATTTATAATCAATTAAATCTCATTTAATCAATTATTAAATTTGCCAATTAATTATTTATTTCACAAATAAATAATTATTAGCCATTATTAATTAATTCCTCCACCATTAAATCATTCTCTTTTTATGGTGTGACCCTGTAGGTTCAATATTAAGTCGGTAGTAGAAATAAATAATAATAAAACTATTTTATCATTATTTATATAAATTCTCTAATTTATTAAATATGATTAATTAATTAATCATATTTATTCTACATCGTGAGGGATACTTCTCAGCATATCGCGACTATCCGGATAATATGAATTCACTGCTTAGAATACCAAGAACCTATTCAGTGAATAGTTACCGTACAAAAAACTCCTTCTACCCTACAATGTCCCGATTAAATACAAGGTATGGATCTCGTGTCAAGCCTATCTAATTCAATCACTTTGCTTACCATTTACTATGCGTAGTTCTATGCAAATTAGAAACTCCTTTCTAATTTCATTTACTCTGGCCAGAGATTCCTGAACTAGCATAAGTAGATCAGCCTTGAACATTCGCTTCCTTCACTGGAAGGGGTAGATCCTTTATTGATCATACACTATCTTCGTGCACAAATTCCTATACCCAGAAGAGCCCTAATAATTGTCCCTGGAGACTAAGAACTAAACCAAAGCATAGTTCAGTGTACACAAGATGACTATGATGACCTCAAGTCTAAGGATACTTGTACAACTATCACTATGTGAACAACTGCTGACACGTGAGTGAACTCCATCAGTTGTTCAGCTGTGCGAGTCATGTTCAGTGAACTTATTCTATAATAAGCACCTACATACTAGCTATAGTGTCACCACATAAATGTCTATGAGAACATACATCCTTCATAATGAAGCAAGCATATTATGTACCGATCTTTGCGGATTATTAATTACCAGTTAGTAATCCTATGACCAGGAACTATTTAAGTTTAGAGTTATCATCTTTTTAGGTCTCACTATTATGATCTCATCATAATCCATAAAAAACTTTACTCTAAACTATGGTATATCTTATTTAAACACTTAAATAGATAAAGCCCGTAATAAAAACAAAACAAGTCTGTATTAATATCAATGAAATCAAAACAGATTACATAAAAGTTATTCCTAAATCCTAATACATGATTGGACTTAGGACATATTCCTTTCAATCTCCCACTTGTACTAAAGCCAATCACTCTGGTATCTAATACCCATCTTGTCTTTATGACGATCAAAGTGACTTTCAGAAAGTAGCTTTGTGAGTGGGTCTGCTATGTTGTTATGTGTGTCAACTCTATTTCAATACAATACAAGAAATGTTACCGCGCTCCCACTAACCCTTTTGTAGACGCATGGTTCATCTGCGTTTTTGATAAAATCAAACTCTTTGATTGTCTCATCAAAATGAATGTTCCATCTTTCGAGAAGCTTGCTTTAAACCACATATGGTTCGCAGTAGCTTACACACTAGGTTTTCATTTCTCTTGGAAAGAAAACCATCTGGCTAATTGCCAGATCTCATAGTCGTAGTAAGCAGCAATCGCAAGCAAAATCCGAACTGATTTTAACAGGGCTACAGGTAAAAGGTTTCATCAAAGTCAATCCATTGCCTTTGTTTGAATCCTTTTGCCAAAAGCCTGGCCTTAAAGGTCTCCACCTGGCCATCTGCTATAATCTATCTTTTGTATACCGTATACATAGATTCCATTCTGGATTTCATGGCACTATGCCATTTCTCTGAGTCAACACTACTCATAGCCTCATTATAGGTCACAGGGTCGTCATCATCAATGATCGACAACTCATTGTCATTCTCAATGACAAGGCCATAATACCTCTCAGGTTGGCGAGACACTCTCCCTGATCTATGAATGGGCTGTTCCACAAAAGGTTGTTCAGTCAGAACAGGTTTTTCCACTTGATCCGTAGTAGTTTGTGCTTCTTGAACTTCATCAAGTTCAATTTTGCTCCCACTGTTTCCTTCAAGGATAAACTCCTTTTCCAAGAAGGTAGCATGTCTGGAGACAAACACCCGATGATCGGTGTAAAAGTAATACCCTAAAGTCTCTTTAGGATATCCCACAAAACCATATTTTACGGATCGATATTCCATCTTATCTGGGTCAACTTTCTTGACATAAGCTGGACATCCCCAAATCTTAACGTGTTTAAGACTCGGTTTCCTTTCTTTCCATATCCCATACGAAGTTTGAGGAACAGATTTTGGAAGGCACCTTATTCAGTAAATATGCTGAGGTTTCCAATGCATAACCCCATAGGAATACTGGAAGATTTGCATAGCTCATCATGGACCGAACTATGTCTAACAAAGTTCGATATCTCCTTTCAGATACTAATCTGGAGGAGTCCACTGGGAGACTATACCATTTACTTTGAGATAATCCAGAAACTCTCCATTCAAGTATTCACCACCTCGATCTAATCGAAGAATTATAATACAATGTTTGGTTTGTTTCTCCACTTCATACTTATACTCTTTGAACTTTTCAAAGGCTTCAGACTTGTGTTTCATCAAACACATATCTGAATCTAGATCTATTATCCATGAAAGTAATGAAGTATGAAAATCCACCCATGGCTTGCGTAGACATTGGTCCACATACATCTGTGTGTACCATTCCTAGCAAATTTGCAGCCCTCTCTCCATGTCTACTAAATGGAGACTGCAATGCCACTATAAAGTGAGATTTTCATCATCCCTTTTCTTTTATTAGTTTGTTCAATCTGAAATAAATTATGTCACATACATACAGACCATTATTTAAAGCACCACGTCCATAAAGAATATTATCTCTAAGAATAGAACATTCATTATTCTCAATAATAAATGAAAATCCAGCCAAGTCTAACATGGGAATAATATTCCTCACAATCGAGGGAACAAAATAACAATTATTTCAAACAATAGTCTTGTCCGTAGGCCTATGTAAATGAAATGATTCTACATATTCAGCAGCAACTCTTGCTCCATTTCCATCAGTAGAATCACCTCCTCTTCCTCAAGAGTCTTACTTCTCCTTGGTCCCTGCAACAAATTGCAGATTTGAGAACCACAGGCGGTATCTAATACCCAAGTAGAAATTTGATTTAATGACATATTCATTTCTATCATGAACATACCTGAATCAGAAGCGGTAGTCTCACTACCCTTCTTCTCCTTCAATTCTGTAAGATAAACCTTGCAGTTCCTCTTCCAGTGCCCCACCTTGTTACAGTGAAAGCAAACAACTTTGCTCTTGGGGTCTTCAGCTTTTGGTGGAACCGGCTTTTCTTCACCTACTTTCTTCTTCTTGGAAGAGTTCCTCTTCCTTTTCTTAGGATTGGAACCTTCACCAATTAGAAGAACAGAACTCTTCTTAGGGGGAAAATTCGATTCCGCAGTCTTCAACATGTTGTGGAGTTCAGGCAGGCTGACATCCAACTTATTCATGTGAAAGTTCACAACAAACTGCGAGAACGAACTCGGAAGCGATTGCAAGACCAAGTCTTGGCTCAGCTCCCCATCCATGGCAAAACCAAGTTATCCAAGACGTTCAATCAAATTGATCATCTTAAGTACATGGTCATTCACAGATGATCCCTTAGACATCCTACAACCGAACAGCTCCTTCGATATCTCATATCGAGCTGTCCTCCCTGCCACATCATACAACTCTTGTAGATGCATGAGGATAGTGTGAGCATCCATATGCTCATGTTGCTTCTGTAGCTCAATGTTCATGGAAGCTAGCATGATGTATTGAGCAACATTTGCATCATATATCCACTTACGATACACAACATGTTCATCATTATGTGCATCACTAGCAGGTTCAGTAGGCTTAGGTGAGTCAATCACGTATTCCAGCTTCTCAATCCTGAGAACAATTCTCAAGTTTCGAAGCCAGTCAGCATAATTAGGACCAGTCAATTTGTTAGCATCTAGTATGCTCCTGAGTGATAGTGCGGAAGACATAATGTATATTGTAAATCTGTAAATGATAAACACATAACAACACTTAGCAAATATTCGATTTCATTTTAAAACACTATATGAATCGGGTCTTTATTCATAAGTGGCTCCCACTAGTTTATCTAAATTTATTCAACCCCCTACGTGAAAAATTAAGCATTCATAATGCTAGTGGGAATAGGGATCCTACATTCCATCACACAACCTCGGCTGTGGCACGAAACGCCATGTAATGTTCAATAGGCAGAAAACTCTTGTCAATTACATCTAATGTTATTCCCTAATCAAACTTTAGCCTCTTGAATAATTGATTCACGGCTGTGGCACGACAAACTCAATATTCTAAGTCAAGTCTAACCCAACATTCTGTAGAATTGAATCAGTCCCCAAAGGCCCACGGCTGTGGCACGTAACGACCTTTAGATTCTTATTCAATGTACACATCTCTATGTAATAGACAAGTATTTCTTATTTCGAAATCAAAGCCCTCGGCTGTGGCACGAAATGACAATGATTCAAAAATAAGAACTACTTTCTATCATGTTGGAAGGCTATGACCAACACAAGCCCGTTGTATCATTGGCCAATTACTACTTGATATTATTTAATTTTAGAGGGATTATATTATGTTACAATCATAATCATATTATAAATAAATTCTTCCTTTTAAATTAAATATTTCAAATCAATAATCAATAATCAGATGATTCCCAGATCGGGTGGAGCATTGTCAAGAGGCGTCACTTAATAACCCTTTCTTACAGATAGAAATCTGTTATTGACAGAATCATCCTTTCTCTCATATTGAAAATTCATATTCAATTACGTGTTTCATAAACACAAGAATCTCATGACTGTATTCATAATATTATTCTTAAGGTTATGAAACAATTTCACTATACTAGGTTGTCTAACAAACGCCTTATGTTCATTTAAGTTCACCTAAATCTATCATCGCATGATAAACTAAGCATATATCACATATATCAACATGAATAAACATCAAGGTAGTCATGTCATATCATCTAGCACATTAGTTTAAGCATTATACATCTCTTTGTATCACATGAAGCATTTAAAAGCAATTAAAACAGTCAAAAATAGCTTTAAAACACTTCTGTTAGCTATAAACAGTTCGAAACAATTTCATAAAATATGATATAATATACCATTAGAAGCGTCTCGAAAAGACGAATCCAACGGCACCAAAATCGCCCATTTCTGAGCTGGCACGCCCCCACACGCGCCTAAACAAAATTTCCCACGCGCGGCCACGCACACACGCGCCTGACAGCGCGTGTCTGACTTTCCACCACGCGCACCCCACGCGCTCACGCGCTCCACGCGCCCGAACCCTGATGCTGACGTCACCAGCGCGTGTCTTCCACGCGCCGCGTGTGGCACGCCAGCGCGTGGTCGACGCGCGGTCCTTCCCCTGTGCGTGAACTGTCGCCGTTTTTTTTTCTTTTCCGCACGGAATTCCGTGCCGCTTACCTGACTGTTCCTTGTCTCTGTCTTTTACGTGCATTCAACAGACATAACAGCAGAGCATACACACAGATGTAGTACAGCAGCAGAAGTATAATATATACAATTCATATATATATATATATAAGATTTATTTAATTACGAATTTTAATTGCAACAACTTCAAAAATTCATAATAAAAAATCTATACATCCTAAAATTATGAAAAAAATACCCAGACAATCTACAACACTTGTAGAACCCAGATCAACAATCAAAATTATTCTGAGAAACGATTTCTCATCAGACAAAATTAATACATGATATAACTTGTAAAAATCATAATTAATTCATACAAGCATATAAAATTCTGAAATTTTTACCACAGATCTATATGCATACAACCTATGCTCTGATACCAATGTTGGATTTTTAACGCAGCGGGGCATGGCAAAACACTTTTACACATACAAAATCCAAATAAAAGCATATAAATCGTGAATAAAATTTCGAGGGATCGAATCTAACCTTTTAAAATAATTCGGAGATAACGATCAGAGATCCTTAGCAGTTGTAAGTCATATGTCATAGACCTATTTGTATATTCGAGGATTCAACTCAACTCAAATAAGAATGTAATAAGTAAATAGTGGATCGACCGTCAAAGAGATCTCGCAAAGTAATATCTGTCAAAGGATTCAGAGATAATGTTCATCTACAGACTTGAGGAGTTAATTCACTGGAAGAAGTTCAAGAAGTTGATCATGCCTCAGTGATAATAAATCAAGATCGTGGATTTAATCAAGTGACAGAGATCTCGTCAGGGTATCATTAAATTACAAGGATTTAATCTGAAGAAAATCAAAGTGTCAGAGTCAAGACATGAAGAAACGTCACGGAAGTTAGTCACTCATGAACCAGACAGTACATCGAGTGTCAGCGTTGAAGTGGTGGAATTGATTCATAATTTTCAGTGATTTTCAGAAGATTTGCAGAAGAATGGTTGCTGCTCAAGACTAGAATTAATTCTCTATTAATTAATTAAGTCATCTAATTTAATTAAGAAAATAAATTATATCTGCGAAGAATAATTTATTTATTAATTGAATTAATTGATTAATTAATTCTGAATTAATTCTAGGAATTTTAGGAATTTTCAGAAGCTTAATTGGATTAAATTCAAGGCTTAAATCAGCAAAACAAATGGAAATGAACTAGCATGACAATCTGGATTGTCATACCGATTGTCATGCTAGGTCATTCTCCATTGTCATACCGAAAGTTACTCTAGGAGGGTAATTGTCTTGCTAGTTCATTCTGATTGTCTTGCTAGTTCATTCAGATTGTCTTGCTAGTTCATTCAATTGTCCTACCGAAAGTCATACAAGCTATAGGATTGTCATGCCAATTCAATTCTATTGTTTTGCTGATTTAAAAAGAAGCAGAAGACTTTTCTTTAAAACTCTCAATCATTATTCAAGAACAAGAGACAGCAGCCGCAGCAAAACATTTTATCTTCATCTGCTTATTTCAAAGATCATAATTTCTAGATTGTAATGTTAAATCTAATCCACTAGAAATCTTTATCTTGTTCTTGTATATCAATCTAGCGGATTAAAATCCCTAGAACTTAATCTCAAATCGCGTTTAGCATTTGATTCTAATTATTGCAAAAATAGAAAAAGTTCATGTCGAATTTATTCTAGATTTGTGATAATTGATTTGAGATTAATACCTTGTAATCGATACAGTTGTTGTAACACATTTCAAGTTTAATAATATTTTTATTTAACTTGAATTTTGTTTCACATTTTTTATTCCGCATTTTATTCGATTATTTGGTAACGTTTGTATTCAACCCCCCTTCTACAAACACATTGGGACCTAACAATTGGTATCAGAGCCTTCTGATTAACGAACAAATCAAGATCCTAGACTTTTGTGATTTTTCAACTCCTTGAATTTTTATTTATTCAAAAATTCATAATGACTTCACATAAAGTTGGAACCGTTAAAATTCCACAATTTGATAAAGAGAATTATATCATGTGGAAGAAGAAGATGCTATTATTTTTACAAGTTGCAAATCCCAAATATTCAAACTTGTTAAAGAAGGGTATAAAAACTCCGATGGTTATTGAACCGGAGGTAATAATAGATGGTGTGGTGACTACTGAAGCTAGAACCTATCCAAAAGAGCCTGAAGATTTTACTCCTGCTGAGAAGGAAGAAGCCTCCTTGGATGCCAGCCTTCAATTAATATTAATTGATTCCCTTGATCCCTTGATGAACAGACATGTGATGAACTGTAAAAATTCCAAACACATGTGGGAAACTATTGAGGTAATTAATGAAGGCACAGAGGAAGTTAGGGAGAACAAGTTGGAAATCCTAACCTCTGAATATGAACATTTCAAATCAAATCCAGGAGAAGGAATTACTGAAGTGTTTGAGAGGTACAATGCGTTGATCAACAACCTGAACATTAATGGAAAGTATTATTCAATCAGGGAGGTCAACAAAAAGTTCCTTTTAACACTGCCAGCTCATCTTGAACATAGAATCACTGCCATTAGAGAAGCTAGAGATCTGAGTGAGATTTCTTTGGACAGGCTCTATGGAGTGTTAAAAACCTATGAGTTGGAGCAGATTCAACAGAAGGAAGTCTACGGGAATGATAGAATGGTCAGCACATCTACTGCACTTGTAGCTGAAGGTCAACAACAACGACAATCTCAACAGTTAGAAAGAATGGTACAGTTTTCCAAAGGTGAGGAAAATGAGTTAGTAGCAGAATATGATCCTCCTACTACAAATCAATCAAGTGATGATTTTTATTCCTTGGAAGAGCTGGAGCAATTGGAAGATGAATCAATGGCCCAAATTGTCAAGAGATTCTCCCATGTCAGATTCAGGAGGAATCCCAAGCTTAAGTACAAGTCCAACTACAACAAATTCCAGAAAGGTGGATCTTCATCCTCTAACACCAGCAGTGGTGGGTACAAAACAGGGATGGTTGATCGAAGCACCATTAGATGCTATAACTGCAATGAGTTGGGACACTTTGCCACAGAATGTAGGAAGCCAAAGCAAGTAAGAAAGAACTCTGAAAGGGCTTATCTGGCAAAGGGAAGAAGCTGGGATGATACTGACAGTGAAGATGAAGATGAAGGAAATCTTGCTCTTATGGCTATTGATGGAAAAGCTTCATCGTCAAGAATAGAGGTAAAACTTTCTGATGCTGAAATGGTTTATCATCTAAGAGGTAACTTAGATTGTGCACGTCGTGATAATGAACTGTTAAGTTTACAGATCACAGACCTTGAGAAAGAGGTCAATGAATTAAGACTTGTGCACATTAATCAAGACAAATTAAAAGAACAGGTATCTTTTCTAGAGAATAGAGTTGACTGTTATAGAAAACTCGAAACTATTCTCAAAGACAAGATCACCGGTCTTGAGACTAAGGTTAGAGCCTACTTCAATTCTTGTTCGAAGGCTAAAGAGTTCTACAGTAAGCAAGCTGTTAATCAAACATCTGGAATAGGTTATGATTACAATGTTGCTATTGGAGAATTAGGCATAAACTCCCCTCCTCATGTATGTGCTAAAGGGAGGGAAGTACCACATGTGCTTAAGGGTGTTGATGAACCCCTCTATAAAGCATCAATTGCTGAACCATTTGATGCGACCTCTTCTGTTATTCATGAAGAAATACGTGCTGAAGATCATGCTAATGAGAAGATTGTTTCCAAGTCAAGTGAGTTGAAAGTTCCAGTCAAAGTTGTGAAAGCAACTGAGACTAACTCAGACACACATGAGTTGGATAACAATAATGCCATATCTACCATGCATAAATTGCCTGTTGTTAATCACTCTCATAAAGCATGTAGTGTTGCTAATTGTATGTCTTGTGCTTTTAATATGATGTATGCTTATTTTAATGGTAAGCATGTGTCTAATGATAAGACTACTCCTCGTCAGCATGTGAATAACAAGAAGCATGATAGGTTTAAGACTGCTAGTCCTTCTAAGGCTAGAAAGGAGACATTTGTGCCTAAGCTTAAACAGAAATTTGTTAAGGCTGTTTACAAGGTCAAATGTTCAGTCATTGAGGATGTTGAGACCATTAAAATTAAAAATGTTGTTTTGCCTGACAAAGGACAGTTCTACAAGTATGCCGGGCCCAACCAAGTTTGGGTTCCGAAGAAGGTCTAATCCATTTGTAGTGCAGGGCATTAAACAAGTATAACCGGTAGTGTGGATTCTTGACAGTGGATCATCAAGACATATGACCGGAGATAGAGCCCTGCTATCAAATGTGGTTGAGAAAGCTGGCCCCCTGATTACCTTTGGAGATAACAGCAAAGGTTTATCTGAGGGATATGGCTGTTTGCAAGCTGGGAATGTTATCATTGTAATTTTGTATATTGTGCTAGGTTATTATCAGGAAGCAGTATCCAACATATAGCACCAGTGATTAGACTTGAGAATATTACGACATATCAGACACCTGTTGCACATTACACTTGGAATTGTACTCTAGTAAGATGTGTACAAGTGTACTCCTGGTTGGTGAGTTAAAAGAGGAAGTCAGTGCACCACAGTTCATGGACTTTGCAGCTGCAGATCTATTGGACTATGCAATCTCTTCTTCACAATCTCACTTCAGGTTGGTATGAACTAGTATACTGCTCAAGCAATCGTCAAGAACATGGTATGGTACTCTAACAGAAGTTGTAATTTTATATGAACTAGTAGAGTCGTCATATTAATAACTATCTTATCACTAGGCACAAACATATTGTTTTATATGTGCAGTGGTATATTGTTTATGCAACATAACAATTAGTATCTAAAGTACTTGACAAGTATCGGTCAATGATATTTTGTTAACATTATGTTGCAGATATTTGTAAGCTTTTGACATGAATGAGAATTACTTAGACTTTACCCTAAGTGATCAATGTTTTATCAAAAACTCATTCATATTGAAAAACAAAATTAAACTTCTTTCTACATTAGTGATTTCTTATTTCATGTAAAATCTTTTAAAATCACTATTGTAAATCATTTTCTCTCTATTACCATATGTTCTATGATACAGGTTCAGTCTCCATTGACTTTCTTTCATTGACAGTCATGAGGTTGAAAACCCACAACGTCTATCCCAGACTGTAAAGACAAACACAAAAACAGAACCAACCAACACTCTCTTACCACTAAATGTAATATGAATGAGCGTGAGGGAGATAGTGCCTTAGTGCACCACATAAGGAAGGTTCTGTAGTCAACCCAGTAGCTCTGTCTCCTACATAGATGAGTAGTATTTAAACCGAGACAACTGCTAACCCCCATACATCTTCTCAAAAAGATGTAATGGTTGAAAAGGCACAAAATCAGTTACTAGATTCATTCTCTCAACAGGGTGCATCTATTGAATTTTGCCTGTCGGCCAAGGTATCCGATGTAGTGTCACCACTTCAAACATAATCAATTCTTGATGCACAAGGAGAGGTTACACACACAAAGGATGAGTTGACGGAAACAAGAGTTTCGACCATTTTAAGGTCAGATTCGATTGTTCAAGGTTCGTTAGTGGACCAATTGCCTTTACAGGTGTTAGGAGAGGATACTGATCCAAAAGCCATATGTCAGTGGTCAGTGTCTACCTCCCCAGGCTTAAATCCCCTGGATGCATCTGCGGATAGTGGATCTGACATAGGTGCAGATCGGCAACTTGTTGACAATGATTCAGATATTACCTGATAAGTCACAAGGAAATGTCTTCACAGACGTTAGAAGGGAACTTTGATCTTTATGCTAAATTCGTTGGATCATTGTTTACCTTCCCAGAATTCAAATCTGGAATCCTAAAAGGGAAACTAGCAACTTGTAAATTATGACTCAGATTCATCTGACGAGTTTAACAAGGATGGGGATTTGCGAACTCCCATTGCACCACCTGTGACCTCCTTAAGGATGGCTAAGGTGATTTTCCTTGCAGGTACAGCTGGATTATGGAGCTATGAGAGAAGAGTGATACACTTGTGAGAATGAGTGTAAACACGAGTGGAGAGAAGAGTGAAACACATGTGAGGTACACTAAACAGGATCACACACTCACAGTGAGGAAGAAAGTGAAACTACTTGTTATTTCTTTTCCAACCAAGTGAAATATGAGAACTCCTTCAGACGACGGCATACATTCCTTCTTTAAGGGGGAGATAAAAGCTTAAGTAATAGTTTGGAGGATTCCTCAACTAAGGGGGAGAAATAGCAGGGAGGAAGAAAAAGATCCTAAAAATGTACACTACACCACACCATTGTTGTTTCTAACTACGGATCCTATTGAACGGGAGAGGTGGTAAACACAAGGTGATTTCCTAGTAAGGGAAGAAGCTGTTAGGGGAGTACCATTGGTTTTTATCTGCGGATCCTATTGTACGGGAGAGGTGGTAAAACGAAGGTGATCTTCTTTAATCAGTTGATTCTCATAGGGGGAGAAGCAAGAGATATGGGCTTCTCAACAGGAAATGTGGTTGTACAAATGAAGATGGAACTACTTGAAGATATGTTCAGTCTAGAGGAACATCTACTTGGAATCTGGAAAATGTTAAATCTCATCCAGAAACTTTTCTACTATTTACTTTGCATGTATGTTTATATCTTTTTCTTATTTGTTAGTTGAGTTATCCTCTAGGTATTTGTGTGTTATTGTCTAACAAACAAATAGGGGGAGATTGTAAGTCATATGTCATAGACCTATTTGTATATTCGAGGATTCAACTCAACTCAAATAAGAATGTAATAAGTAAATAGTGGATCGACCGTCAAAGAGATCTCGCAAAGTAATATCTGTCAAAGGATTCAGAGATAATGTTCATCTACAGACTTGAGGAGTTAATTCACTGGAAGAAGTTCAAGAAGTTGATCATGCCTCAGTGATAATAAATCAAGATCGTGGATTTAATCAAGTGACAGAGATCTCGTCAGGGTATCATTAAATTACAAGGATTTAATCTGAAGAAAATCAAAGTGTCAGAGTCAAGACATGAAGAAACGTCACGGAAGTTAGTCACTCATGAACCAGACAGTACATCGAGTGTCAGCGTTGAAGTGGTGGAATTGATTCATAATTTTCAGTGATTTTCAGAAGATTTGCAGAAGAATGGTTGCTGCTCAAGACTAGAATTAATTCTCTATTAATTAATTAAGTCATCTAATTTAATTAAGAAAATAAATTATATCTGCGAAGAATAATTTATTTATTAATTGAATTAATTGATTAATTAATTCTGAATTAATTCTAGGAATTTTAGGAATTTTCAGAAGCTTAATTGGATTAAATTCAAGGCTTAAATCAGCAAAACAAATGGAAATGAACTAGCATGACAATCTGGATTGTCATACCGATTGTCATGCTAGGTCATTCTCCATTGTCATACCGAAAGTTACTCTAGGAGGGTAATTGTCTTGCTAGTTCATTCTGATTGTCTTGCTAGTTCATTCAGATTGTCTTGCTAGTTCATTCAATTGTCCTACCGAAAGTCATACAAGCTATAGGATTGTCATGCCAATTCAATTCTATTGTTTTGCTGATTTAAAAAGAAGCAGAAGACTTTTCTTTAAAACTCTCAATCATTATTCAAGAACAAGAGACAGCAGCCGCAGCAAAACATTTTATCTTCATCTGCTTATTTCAAAGATCATAATTTCTAGATTGTAATGTTAAATCTAATCCACTAGAAATCTTTATCTTGTTCTTGTATATCAATCTAGCGGATTAAAATCCCTAGAACTTAATCTCAAATCGCGTTTAGCATTTGATTCTAATTATTGCAAAAATAGAAAAAGTTCATGTCGAATTTATTCTAGATTTGTGATAATTGATTTGAGATTAATACCTTGTAATCGATACAGTTGTTGTAACACATTTCAAGTTTAATAATATTTTTATTTAACTTGAATTTTGTTTCACATTTTTTATTCCGCATTTTATTCGATTATTTGGTAACGTTTGTATTCAACCCCCCTTCTACAAACACATTGGGACCTAACAGCAGTTGTTCCTCAAGTGTGAAGCACTCCACCGGTATCCACCAAGAAAACGATGTTAAGGAGGAGGAAGGAGGTGGAGAGAATTGGGTTTTCCAAACTTTTTGGGTTTTCGGGTTCTTTGTGGGTTAGAATAAAATAGGGTCTATAATAGTGTATTTATAGGCAAAATTTTCAGCTGAAATTTTTCCATAAATATTATTATTATTATCCCATTTATTATTCTCATTAATAATTAAAATACCTTTTAATCATTAATCCTTTTTCTAAACACTTTAGAAATAATTCTCTCTCTTGATTTAATTTCCAAAAATTAAATCCTTTAATTAACAATATTAAGTACTTTTCTTAATTAATTTATAATCAATTAAATCTCATTTAATCAATTATTAAATTTGCCAATTAATTATTTATTTCACAAATAAATAATTATTAGCCATTATTAATTAATTCCTCCACCATTAAATCATTCTCTTTTTATGGTGTGACCCTGTAGGTTCAATATTAAGCCGGTAGTAGAAATAAATAATAATAAAACTATTTTATCATTATTTATATAAATTCTCTAATTTATTAAATATGATTAATTAATTAATCATATTTATTCTACATCGTGAGGGATACTTCTCAGCATATCACGACTATCCGGATAATATGAATTCACTGCTTAGAATACCAAGAACCTATTCAGTGAATAGTTACCGTACAATAAACTCCTTCTACCCTACAATGTCTCGATTAAATATAAGGCATGAATCTCGTGTCAAGCCTATCTAATTCAATCACTTTGTTCACCATTTACTATGCGTAGTTCTATGCAAATTAGAAACTCCTTTCTAATTTCATTTACTCTGGCCAGAGATTTCTGAACTAGCATAAGTGGATCAGCCTTGAACATTCGCTTCCTTCACTGGAAGGGGTAGATCCTTTATTGATCATACACTATCTTCGTGTACAAATTCCTATACCCAGAAGAGCCCTAATAATTGTCCCTGGAGACTAAGAACTAAACCAAAGCATAGTTCAGTGTACACAAGATGACTATGATGACCTCAAGTCTAAGGATACGTGTACAACTATCACTATGTGAACAACTGCTGACACGTGAGTGAACTCCATCAGTTTTTCAGCTGTGCGAGTCATGTTCAGTGAACTTATTCTATAATAAGCACCTACATACTAGCTATAGTGTCACCACACAAATGTCTATGAGAACAGACATCCTTCATAATGAAGCAAGCATAGTATGTACCGATCTTTGCGGATTATTAATTACCAGTTAGTAATCCTATGACCAGGAACTATTTAAGTTTAGAGTTATCATCTTTTTAGGTCTCACTATTATGATCTCATCATAATCCATAAAAAGCTTTACTCTAAACTATGGTATATCTTATTTAAACACTTAAATAGATAAAGCCCGTAATAAAAACAAAACAAGTCTTTATTAATATCAATGAAATCAAAACAGATTACATAAAAGTTATTCCTAAATCCTAATACATGATTGGACTTAGTACATATTCCTTTCAAGCATATCTGAGTTCATCAATCATCCTCCTTTTAGCATCTTTAAGTTCTGCAGTATCTTCACCAATTTGAAAGATTGCAGCCCTGAGATCATTAATTCTAGCTTTTCTTATATCCTGATCCAGTCTGATCAAATATGCCTTATCAGACTCAAGATTGAATTCCACAACCCTGTAACCCAGAAAGGTAGTTATAATCTTAGCAGTGTTGGGCTTCATTTCAACTATATCACCCTTGTGATCTCTGTACTTTGGAAGATATGTGATGTCAGACTTAATAGAATAAAGCCTTTTCTGTCTCTGAATCTGATTCTTCAAATAGTTTGCAGCACTTTTTGTTATTTTGCCATTCACTTGAAGTAAGAATAATACATGCTCCAGTTCTTCAAAATACTTCAGTGGAATGGCATTTTTCCTTATATGATAAACCCTACCATCTGTCATGAAGTACAACAAGATGTGTTCTTTCAAGTAGGTATGGTAAACCATTTGTACAGATTCCATTTGATTCAATCTTTCAGGAGTTGCTCCAATACCTGGTTCACTTAAGGAAGTTGGATCATTGGCAGTGTTCTGTATTCTTCTTTCATCAGCACTTCCCAATCCAGTTTTATCTCTTGCTTCCTTTCCAGTAACCACTCTTGCTTCAAAACCACTTGCAGCAGTCTTCAAAGGTTGAGTTTGTTTTGCTTTAGTGAATCCTGGTAGGAGTGTCTTTGATTTATCTTCTGATATCAAGTTAACTTGAGCTATGTCAGAGGTTACTTGCTTCTTTGAAATATCAGAACTTACTATCTCTTGACTCTGAACAACTTGAGCCATGTCAGAGGTTGTCTTAAAAACTTTTCTTGAAGTCAGAGCAAGATCAACATCTTCATCAGTAATTTCTTTATTCACAGGAGGCACATAAACCTTGATAGGTTCACCAACTTTCTCTTTGCCCTTGGACCTTGGATCTATCTGCAGTTGTGATTTAGCCATGGTTGCTTCAGGATTTATCCTTTCTTTTATCACAATGCCTTTGAGTTTTGGAAGTGTCTTTTTAGTAGAAGCTTCAGATTTAGATTTGAATTTTTCCGATTTAAGTCTGGCTTCTTCTTCCATTAGACTCTCCAAGTCCATTCCTGGATTATCCTGAAGAAATAACTGTCTTGACATTTCTTCATCAAGATCTAAAAGTTCATCAGAACTTATCCTTTTACCAGTAGCAGAAATAATTCTTTTTCCAGCATCAGAACTTGTCCTGTGACTTGTGATTTCAGCTTTTCTTGATGAGAAACCTCTACCTTGACTATGACCTCCACCCATTCCAGGGTTTCCCTGATCATCATTTTCATCATCCTTCCCCTTCAGTGTCTTATCAGTTTTGCATTTGGACTTAACTACTTTCTCTCCCTTTTTGGCATCAGCAGGTAAGAGAAGAGAGACAAGCAATTCCACTGAGACTTGGATTTCATTAAGTTGAGATTGCTGAGAAGATTGATTTTTCAGAATATCATCAATCTGAGCTTGTTGTTTCTCTTGAGTCTTCTCAATATAAGCAACTCTGTCAAAGGTAGGTTGAAAGAATTTTTTCTTATCAATCTTCTGAACTTGTTCTTGCTTCATTAATTCTTCCTGAATTTTATGTATCTCTGCATGAGTAGTTGAATGGAGACCTTGTAGATGTTTAGTACTCAATGCAGTGACTCTAAGCTGTGTTTTGAAATCATCAGTGATTAACATCTCATCAGCTTTTGTCAAGTGCTCAGCAACATTCTTTGTAGATGGAACACAGGTAACTGAGTTCCATTCCTTAGTCCACTCTTGTCCTGCAGGAGTTTCATTCCAAGGCACTGGTGCTTCTCTGATGACAAACTTCTTAACTAGTTCAGATTTAAGAACAGTTTGTTGAGAGACATGTCCTGAAGGACCTGCTTCATCAGCATCTGCATTTGGAGCAGCATCACCAGTATCTCCAGCATTTGCAGCATCAGAACTTGCAGAATCAGTATCTTCTGATAAAACAACAGTATGAGAAGCAATTGAGGCTTCTGCATCATCCTCTAATTGCTGATCTGGTTCCAAGTTTTGATCAACAGCCATATCCTGATGCTCACCTATATTCTGATCATCATCATCTAGATGCAGAGAAGGTGTAGTAGATAATTCTGGAGTTTGAGCAGAATCAGTAACAGGTGTTGTTGATGGATTAGTTGTTGTTGGAGCTTCTAAGTAAAGTATTTCAGGCACAACCAGGTTCTGGATATCAATTTCAGCACTTGTGCCTGGTTCAACAGGAGATACAGTCTTAGGAGACACAGATGGTGTGTTAGCCATTTCAGTAGCAGCTTCCTGAGTTGGAGTTAATGGAGAAGCAGTGGCTTCAGCAGATTCCTTTTCTTGTGAGATCAGAGATTCCTGATCTCCTTCCTTAGTTGTTGCTTCCTCATCATCTGAAACTGGCCTTTTAGCTCTCTGTTTCTTGTATCTATTTGAAGATGAGGATTCCTTGGGAGGTTCAACGGAAGTCATTCTTCTAAGCCTTTTGAGAAGCTTAGATCCCCCAATTCCAGAATCCTTCTGAGAAGGAACTTTCTCAGCTTCTTTGACAACAGGTTCTGAAGTAGAAACATGTTCCTCACTATCAGACTCATCTCGCAAAACAATCCTCCTTCTCTTCTGAGGTGTTTGAGGAACAGTCTTTATCCTCTTAGGCTTGGAAGATGAAGGTTTCACAGTAGGTGCTGAGGATGAAGGTTGAGTTGTCTGTGAAGTTGAGAGATATGATTTGAGATATGTTCTGAGGGATGGTTGAGGTATAGATGGATGAGTGGTATGTTCTGATGGTTGATGTGGTGTTTGGGATGTGGTGGTAGGTTGGACATCAGGATAAACAGATCTATAGGTTTGAGGATCAGCATTTACCAAGATCTGTTTTACAGACTGAGGAATCTGTAAAGGTCTAACCACCTTTTTCTTAGTATCAGCATTTACCAAGTTATTACAGGCTCGTTTTGCAATTTTGAAAGGTGGAGTTAAGGTACTGGCAGGTTGGGGTTCATCAGCACAACAGAAACTATATATAAGCTGACAGAATCTAGCAAAGTAAACTACATTCCTATCCTCTGTCATCCTATCCCCAATAAAACCTATCACAGCATTTGCAAAATCAAAATGAGTTTGGTTAATGATAGCATACCCGATGTGCTGACTCATTATAGGGATGGCATCAAAGTTGGAACACTTATTGCCAAAAGCTTTAGTGATGCAGTCGAAGAAGAAGCTCCATTCCTTTCTGATATGAGCCTGTTTCAACTGCCCAAGCTTAGCCAAACTCTGCTCATACCCCAAACTGGCCATTAACTCTTGAAGATCTGATTCCTCCGGGGTTGAAAAAGTACATCCTTCTGGTAAATGTAGGGCCTTGCGAATTGTACCAGGAGTTACCACATGTGTAGAATCATCCACTTCGAAAATAGTACTGGGAGTACCATTTGTACCACCATTATCAAAGTGTCCAGTCCGCCAAAATGTCAGAACTTGTTGGCTTGAAAAGACTGAAGGCTGGGTCAATGCATACCCAATTTCACTGTGTGCAAGAAGATCTTGCACAAAATGCAACTCAGACGGAGCTTCAGCATGGTCGAGAATTGCAGCATAGTTATTTGGAACAAACTTAGCTCCATCAATAATTAAATCCTTAGGTGCCATGAGAAAAATTGAGATTTAAGAGTGCCAGTTAGGTGTTTGATAAAATGTCTGTATGAAAAACCAACGTCAGGAGATGAGAGAGAGTAAAAGCAAAGAAAGAGAGATAAAGTGTAAAAGTAAATAAAAGATTCTATAATCTTCTCTCTCTCTTACTTATACTTGGTAAAAAATATATAACCGTTGGACACCTATCAGACATGCAGCAATAATGAATAGTTAATGGGCACGGGAAAACAGTAATCATGACTTACCCACTTGCAGTTTTTTAAGGAAAAACCATTCCACTTACCCAGTAATTCCATTAATTGAGGTAAATCAGTTTTAATTCAAAATTTAAACTGTTCCCACTTATTCAATTATTTTTCACTGCAACACCAATATTCTGAAAAAAAATCGAGTGAGAATGACTAAAATAAATCAAGTAAACAAGTACCGATATTGTAAGATCAGAACTTAATTTAAATTAAAATTGAAATGGTCATCAGAATATGGATATATCAGGATTTATCAGTGCATTTAAATTACAAACATCTCAGAGACAAAAACTTGCAAAAAGTAGAAATTCCATTAATATATTAAGAGAATACATTCATGAAATTTAAATTACATCAGAAGTTTACAAGATTTCCCTAAGCTTCTAAACCTAACATCAACAGCCTTTGTCCTAGCTCAAGAAGCAGGGCAAGGCTGACGATGAAGAAAAACAGGATGAAGAAAATAAGTTATTTCTTCTTCCTACTCTCGACAAACAGAATAGCGAGTCTGATGATTCGCTCTTGCTAGCGGAGAGCTTCCAGCCTTTCCTCCTCCAATCGCTCCAGATGGTGATGGTAGTCCATGTAGAAGAACAAGAGGTGGGTGAGTACCTCCTGGGGAACTGAGTCCCATATCTCATCAGGAATGGCAGTGACGTGCCATTCATGCTGCCATGCTGCACAGCTTAACTCCATATTGAAGGTCTCATAGTTTAAAAACATATTGTAGTTAACCATGATGTTGTGTATATGAGGGAAAAGAGAGTAAGTGTTTGAGGAAAGAATTGATGTATAGGCTTATGTGAAGTGTTCGTTTATATAGGCAAGAGAATGCCAGGAGACTCCAGGAAATTTAATACTGACAGGTAGAATTAATTCTACCTCATCTCCCTAGACTGGGAAGACGAAAAACAGTCATTGGTAGTGTAAGTCAGGGTTTAATGCGCACAAGTAACAAGTAGAAATTACTGTGCATGTACATTTCTTACTAACCCTAATTAGATTGACTATTAATATTCTACCCAAACATATTCTGATTTAAAATGAGACTGTTTTTAGATTTTATCCATAAATAAGTCAAGTAAAGGATCAGAGTTTAATATCAGAACTTAGACTTATATCAGAACTTAACAGTTATCAGAACATGATTTCATAACTCGAAAAATGAATGCCTATTTTTTTAATTCTTCACACAAATTCTGAGATAGATTCTTCAGAACTTAGTCATCAGAACATTCAACAGAACTTGTCCTCAGAATTTGTGCTATGTGACACAAAAACTGTTCATCTAAAATAACATAGATCACCACAGTAATTTTCATCATTTATATGGAATGTTTAGTGTGTGCATTAAGCTCAACATCAGACAAAGAGTAAAGTCTGATTCACTTCAGTACATCTTAGAAATAAGGCATAACTAAAACTTTACTAAAAACCTGTCATTATTCTAAAGCCTACTATTGAATGAGTTCATACTTGAGTCCACCTCAACTGTTTTATGCTAATTTTGTGCATCTTTTTAAATTCCATTGTACAGTGGCTTCTCAGTGTAAGTGAGTCACGACTGCTTATCAGAATTTATGCTATTATTAGAGTATTTCTCCAGTAATCATAGAGTGTGAAAAGTCACCAAGAAAATATTTTACTTTTTCTGATGCATATTTACTTAATACCAGCAATGCACTTGGGTCGTCCCTTCCACATTTTTACTCTAGATCTCAAAGGAGTACCTGATTTTAATCCTTGATTCTTTTTCTTTTTCTTTTGATAAGTGAGGTTTATCAGCACTTAGTACATTCAACAGACTTACTAGCATCAGAATTTAACAGAAGAGAAGCATTATTCTAGTTTTTGACTTAGTAATAAGATAGACAAAGTAAACTTAACTAAGCTCAATATCAGAATTTGCTTGTGTCAAAGGATTTCCACATAAATAATTACTTCTAACATGGGATTTCTAGTATATTGAAGACTACTAGGTCAGCATCTAGCACAGATATCCTCATAGGATTGAATAGTTACACAAACAGACATATCACTGTCAGAGTTTAGAAGGTCACATCAGACAACATTCAGTACTTAAGCAATTTTCAATTAAGCACAGAATATACAAAGAGAGTAATTTCTGTAAATACTGATCATAAAGTCTGATGCATCAGAACAAAACTAGGCAGATTTAGAAACAGAACCTAAAACCATGCCAAGTTCATTTACCAATCTTGTAAAAGTAGCTTCACACAGTGGTTTTGTGAAGATATCTGCTAGTTGTTGATCTGTTGGAACAAAGTGCAATTCCACTGTACCTTCATCCACATGTTCCCTTATGAAGTGGTACCTGATGCTGATGTGCTTTGTCATTGAGTGTTGAACTGGATTACCTGTCATAGCAATAGCACTTTGATTATCACAGTAAATAGGGATTTTGAAATATGTTAACCCATAATCCAGTAACTGATTCTTCATCCAAAGAATCTGTGCACAACAGCTTCCTGCAGCAATGTACATTACTTCTGCAGTTGATGTGGAAATTGACTTTTGTTTCTTGCTAAACCAATCTGCCTCCAAGAAATTGGCAGCTTCCACTTGTGCTTTTCCTGTCAATTTTGCAACCTGCAAAATCTGCATCTGAGTAACCTATTAGTTTAAAATCTGATTCTCTGGGATACCACAATCCCAGATCAGGTGTTCCCTTAAGATACTTGAATATTCTTTTCACAGCTGTTAAGTGAGGTTCTCTTGGATCTGCTTGAAATCTTGCACAAAGGCAGGTAGCATACATGATATCAGGTCTACTAGCAGTTAGATAGAGTAGAGAGCCAATCATACCTCTGTAATCAGTAATATCTACTGATTTATCAGTATCCTTGTCCAGTTTTGTTGCAGTGGCCATGGGAGTGGATGCACTTGAACAATCTTGCATTCCAAATTTCTTCAGCAAGTTTCTGGTGTACTTAGTTTGACAAATAAAAGTTCCTTCTTCATTCTGCTTGACTTGAAGGCCGAGAAAATAGCTAAGTTCCCCCATCATACTCATTTGATATCTTGACTGCATCAGTTTGGCAAACTTCTTGCAAAGTCTGTCATTTGTAGAACCAAAAATGATATCATCAACATAAATCTGGACCAGAAGTAAGTCCTTTCCATGGTTGAGGTAGAACAGTGTTTTGTCTATAGTTCCTCTGTTAAATCAACTTTCCAGAAGAAACTGAGCTAAAGTCTCATACCATGCTCTTGGAGCTTGCTTAAGTCCATAAAGTGTTTTATCAAGCCTGTAGACATAATCTGGATATTTGGAATCTACAAAGCCTGGAGGTTGTTCAACATATACTTCTTCCTCCAATTCTCCATTGAGAAAAGCACTTTTTACATCCATTTGAAAGACAGTAATTTTTTTGTGAGCAGCATAAGCCAAAAATATCCTTATGGCTTCCAATCTAGCAACTGGTGCAAATGTTTCATCATAATCAATTCCCTCATGTTGAGAATATCCTTTTGCAACCAGCCTTGTCGTATTCCTTGTAATTATGCCATCACTATCAGTTTTGTTTCTGAATACCCATTTTGTACCAACAACGGATCTGTTCTTTGGTCTTGGTACTAGGGTCCAGACTTTGTTTCTTTCAAATTCATTTAACTATTCCTGCATTGCTTGCACCCAATCAACATCTTGAAGAGCTTCTTCCACTTTTTTTGGCTCAGTCTGAGAAAGAAACGAATTGTAAAAACATTCATTTGAAGTAGTTGTTCTAGTTCTAACACCTGCATCAGGATTTCCAATTATCAAATCAGGTGTATGTGATTTAGTCCACTTCCTTGCAGATGGAAGGTTTTCTCTAGAACTGGATGCTCCCCCATAATCCATAATGTCTTCATTTTCATTTTCTGATGCTCCCCCTGAAACTATGCTCTCTGAGTTGGATTCTTCATAATTTAGATTTTCAGAACTATCAGAACTTGGCTTATCAGAACTTGACGAATCAGAACTTGAAGAGCCAGATGTATGTTCTAATGCTTCTTGAGATGTGGCTAGATCTTGAGTATGCTCCTCCTGCATAGGTGCATCTGCCTTTGGCGTAGTCACCACAGTTTCAATAACATCAGAGTTTAATCCATCAAAGTTTGCAGTATCAGGACTTAGATTGTCAGGATTATTAGTATCAGAATTTGAGTCTTCATTTTCAAATCTCAGTTGATCATGATCAATAAAATCTTCAAGTCCAGTAATCTTCTTGTCATCAAAAGAGACATTGATAGATTCCATGACCACTCTTGTTCTCTAGTTATAGACTCTGAAGGCTTTTGTGGAAAGTGGATATCCAACAAAGATTCCTTCATCAGCTTTTAAATCAAATTTAGATAGCTGTTCAGGATGAGTCTTAAGAACAAAGCACTTGCATCCAAATACATGAAAATACTTCAGATTTGGCTTCTTTTTCTTCACCATCTCATATGGTGTCTTTCCTTGCTTGTTAATGAGTGTTGCATTTTGAGTAAAACAAGCAGTCTACACAGCTTCAGCCCAGAAATAGGTTGGAAGCTTTGCTTCATCAAGCATTGTACGTGCAGCTTCAATAAGAGTTCTATTCTTCCTTTCAACAACTCCATTTTGTTGTGGAGTTCCAGGAGCAGAAAATTCCTGTTTGATTTCATGGTTTTTGCAGAACTCTTCCATTATCAAATTCTTGAACTCGGTACCATTATCACTCCTTATTATCTTTACTGAGTCTTTGACCAATTTATCCAGTTGCCTGACATGATCAATCAAGATAGATGCAGTTTCACTTTTTGTGTGCAAGAAATACACCCATGTGTATCTGGTGAACTCATCCACTATGACCAAAGCATATTTCTTCTTTGCAATAGACATGACATTTACTGGACCAAATAGATCAACATGTAGTAGGTGATAAGGCTCAAGAATTGATGATTTAGTCTTGCTCTTGAATGAGGATTTTCTTTGTTTAGCCTTCTAACAAGAATCACAAAGGCCATCAGGACCAAATACTGACTTTGGCAGTCCTCTCACAAGATCTTTCTTGACCAGTTCATTTATATTGTTGAAATTTAAATGAGAGAGTTTCTTGTGCCAATTCCAGCTTTTTTCAATTAATGCTCTACTCATCAGACAGATTGCAGAACCATCAGTACTTGTTGAAAGCTTAGCTTCATAAATGTTACCACGTCTGTATCCTTTCAGAACAACTTTGCCTTTAGATTTACTTACAACTTCACAGTGTTCTTCAAAGAAATCCACATGATAACCTCTGTCACAGATTTGACTTATACTCAGCAGATTGTGTTTAAGTCCTGAGACCAGAGCTACTTCTTTAATGATGATATTCCCAAGATTGATATTGTCATATCCCAATGTTTTTCCAATGTTGCCATCTCCATAACAAACACTTGGGCCAGCTTTCTCCACAAAGTCTGATAGCAGGGCTTTATTTCCAGTCATATGTCCTGAACATCCACTGTCCAGAACTAGGATGTTTTTCCTATTGCCCTGCAATCACAAAGACCACTAATGATTAGTTTTAAGGACCCAGACTTGCTTGAATCCTTTGGCCCTATTAAGTTTGTTAACATTTGCAGTGGATTTAGCATCAGAGTTTATGTTAACATTTTTCTTATCAGAATTTATACTATCAGACTTTGAATCAGAACTTACACTAGAAGGAACAATGGAAACTTTCTTTAAAGAAGGTTTTATTTGATAATAATCATAGTACAAACGATGATATTCCTTACAAGTATAAATGGAATGCCGTAAACTACCACAATCAAAACAAGGATTTTGTGGCTTATATCTAACAGACTGACTCTTAACTCCTGACTTTGAAGGTAAGGAGTTTATGTTCTTATTCTTCCTGCAAAAAGAAGCCAGATGGTTAGAACTTCCACAGTTATGACATGTTTTCCTAGGAGCTTCAGGAACAGGCTTATAATCATTGCTTTTCTTCATACCTTCCTTTCCATTCCTATTTTTCCTAGGTGATTTTACCTTGTTTGCATTCTTAACATCTTTCAGCTTATGCTTAAGCTGCTTCTTAGTCATTAAGCCTATGTTTACTTCAGCTGTCTTTTCCTGTTTTAGTTTGTCAGAAGTTAATTCCTTTTTAACTTCTGATTTCTCATTATCAAACTTTAAAGCTACAAACTTGACAGGTTTTAACTTTGGTTTTTGTTTAACAACTACAGGCTTAATACCTTCAGTTCCTTTATCATTCTTATCATCTCCATAACCTAAGCCCTCTTTCCAATTTTCACTACTTAATAAATTCTAAGTTGTTCTGTCAGAGTTAGTCCAAGTCCTGATAACCTCTCTTTCCTTTTCTAACTCAGGTTTTAGAGATTCATTCATTTTTAGCACTTCATCCCTAACATAAAAAGCATCATCTCTATCTTTCTGAGTTTGATGGAACATAACTAACTCCTTTTTTAAGAAATCATTTCTTTTCTTAAAAGCAAGATTTTCAGAAGTTAATCTTTCACATGTTAAAGTTTGATCTCTATAACTAACAAACATGGTTTTAAGATATCTTCTCAACTCATTAATATCATCAGTATGAAAAGCATAAGTAGTTTGAGGTATCTTTGATTCAGCAGCTTCAGAACTGCTTTCAGCACTTGCCTTATCAGCATTTACCATCAAGACATAATTCTCCTCACTTTTAGAATCTGAGGTGTCTGTCCAGCTTTTCTTCTTTGTGACAAGAGCCTTGCCTTTGTCACTCTTCACTTTCTTGCAATCAGGAGATATGTGGCTTTTCTCACCACAGTTGTAGCATTTGACATTTGTATAATCTCTTCTGTCAGACTTTCCTCCTCTGCTCTCAGATCTTCCGAAATTCTTCTTATCAGAACTTGTGCCTTTCCTGGAAAACTTCTTTCCCTTCCTGAACTTCCTGTATGCAATCTTTGTGATCCCTTTCACCATAAGAGCACACAGCTTCATCATCTCCTCATCAGCATCCGTCTCAGGCAAACTTTCAGATTCTGAGTCATCATCACTTTCAGAACTTGATGACTCAGTATCAGACTTTGTGAAAAGAGCTTTACCCTTGTCTTTTCTTGAGGTAGTTGCCTTGGGGGATTCTTCTTCAGCCTTAAGAGCAACTGTCCTTGATTTTCCACCTTTCCTCTTGCTTCTTTGTTCCATCTCAAGTTCATGAGTCTTGAGCATTCCATAAATTTCATCAAGAGTTGTTTCATCAAGATTGTAGTTGTCTCTTATTGTTGTTGCCTTCAAATCCCAGCATTCAGGAAGAGCTAACAAGAATTTAAGGTTTGAATCTTCAAGATCATACTCCTTATCAACCAGTGACAGGTCATTCAGGAGTTTGACAAATCTATCATATAAATCAGTCAATGACTCATTAGCCTTTGAGTCAAAGTGTTCATACTCTTGAGTGAGTATTGTCTTCCTGTTCTTCTTAATCGTATCAGTTCCCTGACACCTTGTTTCCAGGGCATCCCATATCTCCTTTGCAGTCTTGCAGTTTATTACCCTGTTTGACATTACATTATCAATGGCACTATGCAGTAAGTGTTGTATCTTAGCATCCTTAGCAATTGATGTGATATCTTCAGCAGTGTAATCACTCTTCTCCTTTGGTACAGTCTTTGCTGCTTCTCCTGCAACTGCAACCGCGAGCTTGGTTGGTTTGTGAGGCCCTTCCTTGATTCTATCAAGATATTCTGGATATGTTGCTTCCAGAAACATGGTCATCCTCACCTTCCATATGGGATATTCAGATGGTCTCAATATGGGAACTCTGATGGTCTCATATCGGCTTTGAATTTATGTCTTAGGAGGTTCTTCAGTTTTGGTGGGCTTAGTTGGAGTTTCTGTTTCAGACATGATTGTGTTTGGATCTTAAACTGTTTGTGCGTTAAAAGAAGGGCTCTGATACCACTTGTTAGGTCACACACACACTGTAGAGGGGGTGAATACAGTGTATAATACAATCAAATCAAACTTTTATAACTCAAGTAACAGAAAACAAACTTTATTGAAATAATAAACTCTGTTACAGTATGGAACTGTTACCTCTCAGTGATGAACAAATATCACGAGAGCTGCTAGGGTTACAATGAATAATCTTCTCGAATATGATAACACTTATAGTGTAAACCCTATGTCTGTGTTTATATACTACACAGTTACAAGATAATCGCTAATTGATATGGAATATAATTCTGCTTCCTAAAATATATCAATCAGATTTCTTTTCTTCCAAGTATTCTATTCTTCATAGAATTCCTTCTTCATGCATATCTCTTCTTATGTTTGTCTCGATCTTCTTTCCTTTAATCAGCTGTTGTCCTTATCTGAACGTCCTTCAGTACTTAATTTCTGATATCCATCTTCTGATGATTATCTCCTGATAATATAAGTACTGATATCCTTAAGTCCTGACTTCCAGTAAGTACTGATTTATCCTGTTTAAGTAAGATCTGAAAACTAAACATAAATCACATTAGCCATGACATTATCAAATATATCTAACACAATAACACAAGCAAATTCTGATTTTGATCTTACTCAAATTTACTTTGTGTATCTTATTACTAAGTCACAAACTAGATTATTGCTTCTTATCTGTCATATTTTGATGTCAGTAAATCTTAAGGATGAACTACATGCTTGATAAGTCTCACTCATCTGAAGAAAATAAAAGAAAAGAAAAATTAAAATCAGGTACTCCTTTGAGATCTAGAGTAAATATGTGAAAGGGAAGATCCAAGTGCATTGCTGGTATTAAGTTATATGCATTAGAAAAGCAAATTTTTTCTTGGTGACTTTTCACATTCTCTGAAAACTGGAGAAATATTCAGATAACAGCATAAATTCTAATGGAATTTGTAACTCATTTACACTGACAAGCCATTGTCAAAAGAATTTCAAAAGATGCATAAAATAAGCACAAATAGTTGAGGTAGATTCTTGCATAACTTTATTCTAGAGTAGACTATACAATTCAAGACAGATTTTAAGCATTTTTCTTAGTTATGCCTTATTTCTAAGATATACTGAAGTTTATCAGACTTTAATCTTTATCTGATCATTTGCACATACACACACTATCACTCCATATGAATGATGAAAATTACTGTGGTGATTAAGTTGTTTCTGATAAATAGTTAAGCATTATTTGCATAAATTCTGAGGACAAGTTCTGATTATGTTCTAATGATTAAACTCTGAAGAAACCAGACAGTATTTGTGTGAAGAATCATAGAAATAGTCATTCATTTTTTGAGTACAGAAGCCATGTTGTGCTGACCGTTAAATTCTGATAATAGTCAAGTTCTGATACAAACTCTGATGCTTACGTATCACATTTTAATTGGTTGATTCACTATTAGTTTTTACTGTAACGGTCATTTTATCAGAAAATAATTAAGTGAGATAAAAATAGTGATAATCATTTGGTTAATGGGTTGCGTGTTTATTTTGGTAACCGCATGTGAGCAATAATTATTGCACGTTTACCGTGCCCACTAATAATGTTTTGACTGTTTACATATTGCCAGGTGTCAAATGTTTATTCTGCTTCAGAAATTAGCCGTTGTAATTAGTGGAGAGAATATATATACGAGAGATAAAAGATTTTACAATATTTTACCTACTTTCTTACTCTTTTCTAATCTCTCTTATTTTCTCTCACTCTCTATTATTCTCTGAAGCTATTTTCTCACGGGCATTTTATCAAACACTCTATACACATACAACTTTTCACTTAATTTTCACAGAAATGGCACCTAAGGATCTTATCTATGATGGAGCCACTTTTTTCCCCAACAACTATATGGCTATTCTCAAGAAGGACGAGGCTCCTTCAGAACTTCACTTCATTCAAGATTTTCTCGCTCGAAGTGAAATTGGGTATGCTTTGACCCAACCACATACTCTCTCAGGCAAGCAAATTCTGGAGTTTTGGAGGTCTGGAGTCTATGATGATGGTGGTGAAGATGGGTCTCCAAGCATAATTTTTATAACAGGGGAAGATGAGCACCTGGTTACCTTGTCAACTGTTCGACAAGCATTACATCTGTCAGAGAACTGTACTTACAATTCACAAGTTGGGGAGTCAGTTCTTCAAAACATGATGGCAAATCTTGGCTATGAGAAGTCTTTGTCCAAGCTGGGACAACTGAAGAGGCCCCACATCAGGAGGGAGTGGAGCTTCTTTTTCGATTGTATTACCAAAGCCTTTGCCAACAAATGCTCAAATTTTGATGTTATTCCAATCATGAGTCAGCAAATAGGGTATGCACTTCTTAATCAAACTCATTTTGATTATGCTACTGCTATTTTGGGTTTTATAGGTGATAGGATGAAAGAAGATAGCAACATAGTATATTTTTGTAGATTCTGTCAGCTTATATATAGTTTCTGTTGTTCTGATGCACCTCAAAACTTTAGTGAGTTAATTGAACCCTTTAAACTTCACAAAAGGGCTTTCACAGACTTATTATCTGCTGACAATAAGAAGGATGTACTAAGACCCCTCCGAATTCCCCGATTTGTCAAACTATTCTTAGTAAATTCTAATCCTCACACATACGCAACCATATATCCTGATGTTACACCTACACACCCTTCTACTTCTCAACCTCCACCAACCCAGCCTTCCAATACTCAACCATAGCCTACTATCAGAACCTACTATCAACCAGCACAATCCTCTCAACCACAACCATCAGCACCTACTATTAGTTACTCACCTCTCAAATCCAAAACCAAACCAACCTCTGGTACTTCTCAAAAGGTGCTAGTTGTAAAATCTGACATATCCTCTAGGACCAAAACCAAAAGAACTATCTCTGTGCCTAAATCTCCACCAAGGAGAAGAAGAAGGATGATTCTAAGAGATGAATCTGACGAGGATGAACAAGTCCAGGTTCCTGTATCAGAACCTGTGACATTAGAAGCTGAAGAGGTAACTCCTCAGAAACAGAATGAAGCTGAGGGTTCTGGGATTTTGAAAAGGAAAAGACCTTCAAATTCTGATACAAATCATATCACTCCACCATCTAGAAGATCAAGGAAGACTAGAGCAGGTGTACATATTGCACAAATTCAATTTGAGGATGCTGAAGATGCTGAGGAAGGGGATCAGGTATCTCTGATCTCATCAGAACCTACAGTCATTGAAGCTTTGACAGCTCCACCTCAACCTGAAGACACTGTTCATGACACAGTGATCACACCTCATATCTCTCCATTCAAAGAAACGGCCTCGGTTGGAGATTCAGGGTTAAGTCCTGAAATTGATATTCACAGTTCCAATTGTTTTGTATCTGGAAGCACCACCAGCAAAGGAGTCAACTCCACCTATTTCTCCAATACTAAATGCTGAAATTCCTACTACACCAACTCTGGATTTGGAACCTGAAGATCAGAATTTGGAAACAGAAGCTCCAGAATCTCCTTCAGTTACACACACTTTGGTGTTATCAGAAGATGATGAGATTTTATCAAATTCTGGAGACAGTGCTCCAGCAAGGGCTCTAGTAAATGCTCCAATTCTTGGCAAGGAGGCCCTGCTTAAATTTAATAAAGAAGATGTTCCCGTTCCATGGGAGGAAACCTTTAGAGGAGTTGAATGGACAAAGAAGTGGAATGAACCTGACTTCATTCCCAGCTCAACTGTTCTGTCAGAACATGTTTTAAAAGCTGATGAGTTGCTGATAAATTCTGACTTCAAAACACAACTTAAAGTCACTGCTCTCAGTACTAAAAATCTTCAAGGTCTACACTCCAAGACTCATGAAAAGGTTGATAAACTTCAGGAAGCAGCTGATAAGCTAGACCTGATACTCAAACTAGACAAGAATAGGTTTATCAGACCAATTCAAGAAAAAGTGGAAGCTATTGAGCAAGTTCAAATCAAGCAGCAGGCCCAACTAGATGAGGTATTGCAGAATCAAGCCTCTCAACAAACACAACTCAATGAAATCCAATCTTCAGTGAAACTCCTTCTTTCTCTACTCCTGACAGATGATGCCAAAAAGGGGGAGAAGGTAGTTAAGTCCAAATGCTCACCAAGCCAAACACTAAAGAAAAAAGATGATTCTGAAGATGACCAGGGAAACCCTAGAAAGGGAAAAGGTCAAAGTCAAGGAAAGCAAGTTAGCAGAATTTCTATTCAGAAAGTACCTGTTAGTAAGATTTCTGATAAATCTACTATTCATAGGAGTGATAAGGAAGGAAAGAAGACTTCAGCTACAGATCAAACTTTGTTGCTCACAAATTCTGAAATTATAGATCAAGTTCTGATAACAAGTTCTGACAATCAAATTGTGATGACAAAGTCTGATGTTCTCATTCAAGGTGGAAGTCAAGACTCGAAGAAATTCATGCAAACCTTAAAGTTCAGGGGAAAGAATGCAACCTTCTTTTACAAGGATCCTAAAATTCAAGCCCTAGATGAGGAACTTGCAAAGAGGCTGTTTCTTAAGGATAATCCAGGAGTGGATTTAGAGGAACTTAGAAAAGAAGAAGCAAGGTTTAATGCTGAAAAGTCAAAACTACAGCCTAAAGCTTCTAATGCAAAGAAGCCTCCCAGACCTAAGGAGAAAGGTATAGTAATAAGAGAAAGATCTGCCACAGAGATTCCTAGATCAAGTACTAGATCTCAAACTACAACTGATCCCAAAGACAAGGGAAAAGGAAAAGTTGGGGAGACAGTCAAGAAACAGAAGATGAAAATTCCTCAAATTCTGATGAATCTCGTGTGCAAGATGGTTCAAGTCTTTGATGATACTGTAGCTGAAGATGAAATTGCTAAAACTCTGAAAAGAAGAAAGATGACAGAAGAAACTAAGGCAACACAAGTTGTTCAGTATCTTTGATGATACTGTTGCTCAAGTTGTTCAGAGTGAAGATATTTCAGAACAGCAAGCTACAGATGGAACTGCAAATCCTGACAAATTTATCAAGACATCAACCTCTGACACTACTCAAGTTGACATATACAGCTTAATACTTGATCATAAAAAGAAGTTGTTATGGAACAAAACTACTCCAGTGGAACCTAAGACCAATCTAATGTTGAATCAACTTGCAACATTTGGGTTAAAATCCAAGCAAGATAGAGACAAGTCTGGATTAGGTTCTGACAAAGAAAAGATACAAACAGGAGTAGAAGTTACTCTTAGAGATCCTTTCATTTTAACAGACAAACCATATAAAGAAATCAAACAAAAGCACCTTGACAAAGTGATATCTGCTCAAATTATCATGGATACTCATGATGAATCAGAAGTTAAAGAAAAATTGATCATGTTTCTCAATGATGGCAGAACTTACAGATTAGCAGATTCTGATGTGCTAAAGAAGTCTGTCAAAGAGCTTCAACATATTCACTACCTTCTGGAAGTAAAATCAGATGTTACAAGAAGATGGCCAGATTACATTTTGAAGGCTATGAGAGATCTTCTCAGAATTTCTGGGTCAAAAGCTTCTGAATACATTCCAAAAATCACTGAGGATGATGGAAGAGAAATTCTTATAAGGAAGAATTCTGCTAAGGTAGAAGTAATTCTGAAAGGAAGATGCTTATGCAACAATGAAGACTCTTTACATCCCAGAGTTATCAGACTTAGAGATGGACTTGAAAGAACATCAATTACTACACTCAGAGCAGCCATTTATCAGATTGGTGATAACGAAGATGAAGAACTGATGCAAGTCAAAGCATAGTTAGTTGAAGTTCTGAGAAATGCTGAGGACAAGCTTGTAACAGACTTTACAAGAAATTATTTTGGATTCAGATTTATCCAGTGATATTGGTAAAGCTACATGTACTGTAAGTTATATTTAGCCGTTTTAAAATAATATCTCATTGCATTTGTACTTAAATGTTTTTGACATCGTCAAATCTATTAACTTGTATATTTTTCATAATTTACAAGTTGGGGGAGATTGTTAGATATATATGTGATGTCATGTCTAATCTGATTTTTTTAGTTTCAAAACTTATTATCAGAATATCAGAACTTAACTGGAAATCAGAATTTACTGAAGACAGGAAGTTATCGGAACTTAAGACGTCAGAACTTATATCAGAACTTAAGTGTGGATACACTTCAAGGATGAAAAGCGGCTGATTTACAGGAGAGGATCTGGATTAAACAAGTAAAGATATGCATGAAGAATTGGACAGCTATAGGACTGCAGTAGATAATCTCTAATTGATATATTCTAGGAAATAGAATCATTATCATATCAATTGGTAGTTATCTTGTAACTGCGTATATATAAAGACAGATTAGGGTTTACACTATATGTGTTATCATTCACGAGTATATTATTGATTGTAACCCTAGCAGCTCTTAGTGATATCATACATCACTGAGAGAGTTAATAAAACCTACTGTAACAGAGTTTGATATATTGAATAAACTTGTTTTCTGTTACATACTTGTGTTTATAATCGAATTGATTGTAGATACTATATTCAACCCCCTTCTATAGTATCATTGAGGCCTATCAATGGATATTCCTCATCCGTCGGTACTCTCTGCACAACTTCAAATCCCAACAATTGTCACAAGTGCAGATGACCTAGTAGTACAATCACTCTTAGGACTGAGGGCAGGGAGTGAATTGAGTGAGAGGTTGGGTTGCTCCCAGGAAAAAGGAGAGGAAAGAAGTGAACCAATGCAGAAAATTTCTTCAGGTCTGGAAAAAGTGAGTGAGGGGAGTCCCACCTTAGATGGTGAAGGTGAGGGTGTGAGGGTAGGAAGCCAAGGGGAGCCCTTGATGTAAGAACAGAGAGAAAAAGAGAGAAATGCAGGTACAGGAGAAATAAGGATGGACATCATTGTTAGTGAGTCAATGAATGTCAATGATGCAGACAGAGAGAAACTATCTCAGCATGATCAAGTTGTCATAGATTCCATCTCTTTGGATGCTGAGACATTTACCCATCATGTTCCAACATATCAACTTTTGGCTGGACAGAGCAATAAAAATGCAGAAAAGATACTGAACTTGGTGCATACTACTCAATCAATGCAAAGAGCAAAGGATGCCATCACAGCCATGCCACCTAGAGCTGGTGATGATGTTGACTATGGTACTGGTGAGTCTGCAGATTTTTTTGGAGATGATGGCGATGATAGTGAAGAACTCATGGACATAGGGGGAGAAGCAGGCCCTAGCTCCAGACTTGGCATGCCATCATGGGTATTATCCAAGTAATATGATCTTCAACACTTCAAAACCACTCTCATCCATCAAATTCAAGAGATACATTATGCTCTTCAATCCACTACAAATACTAGCACCAGGAAGCTGTTACAGGCACATCTCAACTCTCTACAATTATATCAGATTCAAGCTCTTCAATACAATCAGGATGTCACATCTATCAAAACTGAGATTGACCAAGTAAAGAAGGATGTCTCTGAAAGATTGGATGCTAAACTTCCAGATGCAACAATGCTTGACATTAAAAGACAACTAAGGAAAGAATTCTGATCTTGTCACTAAAGTGGATTCCCTGAATGCAAGGCTAACTGCAATAGAAGCATCTCTCACAGGTATCCAGCTATATCAAGCACAACAAACTCAGTTGCTGCAAAAGCTGGTGGCTACACAAACTTCTACCTCTACTCTACTTGATGATAACAAAAAGGGGGAGAAAGAATCAATGATCCAAGTCAGTCAAGCAGAGCCAACCAGTGAGGGGGAGCATATGGTAAATGTTCAAATCAGTCAAGTAATTGTTCCGGAAATTACTCTACCAAAGCCACCAGTATTGGATAGCATTGATCTGATCCAAATAGCAGCTGCTAAACTTGATTCAAAGATAAATCCCAAGATGCTTGATGTTGCAGCTGTTGAGAAGGAACTAGATGAGAAATGGAAGAAGATTGATGCAGCTATTCATGAGAAATTTGGTCAGCTACAGAAACCAGACAAGACATTTCATCACCATTCTCAAGTCAAACACATCTCAGTGCATGAAATGAGTCTAGGCAACTTGAAAAAAAGGCCAAACTTCTTGCATCAAATCTCCAAAGGAAAATCTGGTCTTGAAGCCTAAAAGAAACTACTCAAAGTTCTAGACAAAAATCCTGTGGATCTTGTGTTTGAGACACCTAGGCCAGATGATAGGAAGCCGTTGGCTAGGTCAATTGCATTTTTCAAAGATCTAATAGATTCAGCACTTAAAAGAAGGATTGCCAAAATCTACAGAAATTATAAGGAAATCTGTGTGGTGGCTGGACACCCTCAGTTTGTAGAAGCTAAGAAGGAAGAGAAGGAAAGAATTAGGCAAGAAAAAAACCAGGCTGCCTTAGATGCTAAGAAGCTCAAACAAAAGAAGGAGCAAGCTGCTATCTTGGCCAAACTTTAAGCTGTGAAGACTACAATTGAGATTTTTGCACAACCATCTGTGATTACTGAACCTCAAGATCAGAAAATGCAAGATGCACCCCAACAGATAAAGAAACCAAGATACAAGCAAAGAATCAAAAGAAAATTGGACTTTAGTGATGAGGAAATGGAAGACTACATTCCCAAACAGTCTACATCTACAACTCAGTCATCCAAACCATCAGTGGTACAGGAAGAATTCAAGGTAGATCCTACAAAGAACTTTCATGGTGAGCCCATAGTTCCCAAGGATGAGCCAATAGACTGGGAAAGTTTGCCAATTCCTGAACTCAACTTACCTATCTTCAACAAGCCAAAGAAAACAAAGACTAGAGCAATCAATAAAGTGAAGCCTGTGACTCTTAGATCCAAGACCCTAACCAAATCTCAACCCACAGTCAACAAGGAGGATCTCTTATACATCTGTGACATCAAGGAGTTTTATGAAATAAACCTTGTTAGATATATTTAATAATGTCATGGCTAATATGATTTATGTTTAGTTTTCAGATCTTACTTAACAGGACAAATCAGTACTTAACTGGAAATCAGTACTTATACTGGAAGACAGGACTTAAGGATATCAGTACTTATATTATCAGGAGATAATCATCAGAAGATGGGTATCAGAACTTAAGTGTTGAAGGACGTTCAGATAAGGACAGTAGTTGATTAAAGGAAAGAAGATCGAGATAAACATAAGAAGAGATATGCATGAAGAAGGAATTCTATGAAGAATAGAATACTTGGAAGAAAAGATATCTGATTGATATATTTTAGGAAGCAGAATTATATTCCATATCAATTAGCGATTATCTTGTAACTGTGTAGTATATAAACACAGACATAGGGTTTACACTATAAGTGTTATCATATTTGAGAAGATTATTCATTGTAACCCTAGTAGCTCTCGTGATATTTGTTCATCACTGAGAGGTAACAGTTCCATACTGTAACAGAGTTTATTGTTTCAATAAAGTTTGTTTTCTGTTACTTGAAATATTAAAAGTTCGATTTGATTGTATTTTACAATGTATTCACCCCCTCTACAGTGTGTGTGACCTAACAAGTGGTATCAGAGCCTATCTGTTAACACACATACAGTTAAAGATCCAAACACAATCATGTCTCACACAGAAACTCCAACTAAGCCTACCAAAACTGAAGAACCTCCAAAGACACAAATTCAAAGTCGGTATGAAACCATCAGAGTTCCCATACTGAGACCATCTGAATATGCCATATGGAAGGTGAGGATGACCATGTTTCTGGAAGCTACAGATCCAGAATATCTTGATAGAATCAAGGAAGGGCCTCACAAACCAACCAAGCTCGCTGTTGCAGTTGCAGGTGAAGCAGCAAAGACCGTACCAAAGGAAAAGAGTGATTATACTGCTGAAGATATCGCATCAATTGCTAAGGATGCTAAGGTACGACACTTACTGCATAGTGCCATTGATAATGTAATGTCAAATAGGGTAATTAACTGCAAGACTGCTAAGGAGATATGGGATTCTCTGGAAACAAGGTGTCAGGGAACTGATACAATTAAGAAGAACAGGAAGACAATACTCACTCAAGAGTATGAACACTTTGACTCAAAGGCTAATGAATCATTGACTGATTTATATGATAGATTTGTCAAACTCTTGAATGATCTGTCACTGGTTAATAAGGAGTATGATCTTGAAGATTCAAACCTTAAATTCCTGTTACCTCTTCCTGAATGTTGGGATTTGAAGGCAACAACAATAAGAGACAATTACAATCTTGATGAAACAACTCTTGATGAAATTTATGGAATGCTCAAGACTCATGAACTTGAGATGGAACAAAGAAGCAAGAGGAAAGGAGGAAAGTCAAGGACAGTTGCTCTTAAGGCTGAAGAAGAATCTCCCAGGGCAGCTACCTCAAGGAAAGACAAGGGTAAAGCTCTTTTCACAAAGTCTGATACTGAGTCATCAAATTCTGAAAGTGATGATGACTCAGATTCTGAAAGCTTGCCTGAGACTGATGTTGATGAGGAGATGATGAAGCTGTGTGCTCTTATGGTGAAAGGGATCACAAAGATTGCATACAGGATGTTCAGGAAGGGAAAGAAGTTTTCCAGGAAAGGCATAAGTTCTGATAAGAAGAATTTCAGAAGATCTGAAGGCAGAGGAGGAAAGTCTGATAGAGGAGATTATACCAATGTCAAATGCTATAACTGTGGTGAGAAAGGCCACATATCTCCTGATTGCAAGAAGGTAAAGGGTGACAAAGGCAAGGCTCTTGTCACAAAGCAGAAAAGCTGGACAGACACCTCAGACTCTGAAAGTGAGGAGAACTATGCATTGATGGCAAATGCTGATAAAGAAAGTGCTGAGAGCAGTTCTGAAGCTGCTGAAACAAAGGTACCTCAGACTACTTATGCTTTTCATACTGATGATATTAATGAGTTGAGAAGATATCTTAAAACCATGTTTGTTAGTTATAGAGATCAAACTTTAACATGTGAAAGATTAACTTCTGAAAATCTTGCTTTTAAGAAAAGAAATGATTTCTTAGAAAAAGAGTTAGTTATGTTCCATCAAACTCAGAAGGATAGAGATGATGCTTTTTATGTTAGGGATGAAGTGCTAAAAATGAATGAATCTCTAAAAACTGAGTTAGAAAAGGAAAGAGAGATAATCAGGACTTGGACTAACTCTGGCAGAACAACTCAAAATTTGCTAAGTAGTGAAAATTGGAAAGAGGGCTTAGGTTATGGAGAGGATAAGAATGATAAAGGAACTGTAGAAATTAAGCCTGTTGTTAAGCAAAAGCCAAAGTTAAAACCTGTTAAGTTTGTAACTGTAAAGTCTGATAATGATAAATCAGAAGTTAGAGAGGGATTAACTTCTGATAAACTAAAATAGGAAAAGACAGCTAAAGTAAACATAGGCTTAATGACTAAGAAGCAGCTTAAGCATAAGCTGAAAGATGTTAAGAATGTAAACAAGGTAAAATCACCTAGGAAAAATAGGAATGGAAAGGAAGGTGTGAATAAAAGCAATGATTATAAACCTATTCCTGATGCTCCTAGGAAAACATGTCATAACTGTGGAAGTTCTAACCATCTGGCTTCTTTTTGCAGGAAGAATAAGAACATTAACTCCTTACCTTCAAAATCAGGAGTTAAGAGTCAGTCTGTTAGATATAAACCACAAAATCCTTGTTTTCATTGTGGTAGTTTATGGCATTCCATTTATACTTGTAAGGAATATCATAGTTTGTACTATGATTATTATCAATTAAAACCTTCTTTGAAGAAAGTTTCCATTGTTCCTTCTAGTGTAAATTCTGATTCAAAGTCTGATAGTGTAAGTTCTGATAAGAAAAATGTTAACATAAACTCTGATGCTAAATCCGCTGCAGATGTTAACAAACTTGATAAGGCCAAAGGATCCAAGCAAGTCTGGGTCTTTAAAACTAATCATTAGTGGTCTTTGTGATTGCAGGGCAACAGGAAAAATATTCTAGTTCTGGACAGTGGATGTTCAGGACATATGATTGGAAATAAAGCCCTGCTATCAGACTTTGTGGAAAAAGCTGGCCCAAGTGTTTCTTATGGAGATGGCAACATTGGAAAACCATTGGGATATGGCAATATCAATCTAGGAAATGTCATCATTAAAGATGTAGCTCTAGTCTCAGGACTTAAACACAATCTGTTGAGTATAAGTCAAATATGTGACAAAGGTTATCATGTTGATTTCTTTGAAGAACACTGTGAAGTTGTGAGTAAATCCAAAGGCAAAGTTGTTCTAAAAGGATACAGGTATGGTAACATTTATGAAGCTAAGCTTTCAACAAGTACTGATGGTTCTGCAATCTGTCTGATGAGTAGAGCATCAATTGAAGAAAGCTGGAATTGGCACAAGAAACTCTCTCATTTAAATTTCAACAATATAAATGATCTAGTCAAGAAAGATCTTGTGAGAGGACTGCCAAAGTCAGTATTTGTTCCTGATGGCCTTTGTGATTCTTGTTAGAAGGCCAAACAAAGAAAATCTTCATTCAAGAGCAAGACTGAATCATCAATTTAAGAGCAAGATTGAATCATCAATTCTTGAGCCTTATCATCTACTACATGTTGATCTATTTGGTCCAGTGAATGTCATGTCTATTGTAAAGAAGAAATATGCGTTGGTCATAGTGGATGAGTTCACCAGATACACATGGGTGTATTTCTTGCACACAAAAAGTGAAACTGCATCTATCTTGATTAATCATGTCAAACATCTGGATAAATTGGTCAAAGATTCTGTGAAAACCATAAGGAGTGATAATGGCACTGAGTTCAAGAATTTGATAATGGAAGAGTTCTGTAAAAACCATAAAATTAAGCAGGAATTTTCTGCTCCTGGAACTCCACAGCAAAATGGAGTTGTTGAAAGGAAGAATAGAACTCTCATTGAAGCTGCACGTACAATGCTTGAAGAAGCAAAGCTTCCAACCTATTTCTGGGCTGAAGCTGTGCAGACTGCTTGTTTTACTCAAAATGTAACACTCATTAACAAGCAAGGAAAAACACCATATGAGATGGTGAACAAAAAGAAGCCAAATCTGAAGTACTTTCATGTATTTGGATGCAAGTATTTTGTTCTCAAGACTCATCCTGAACAGCTATCTAAATTTGATCTAAAAGATGATGAAGGAATCTTTGTTGGATATCCACTTTCCACAAAAGCCTTCAGAGTCTATAATTTGAGAACAAGAGTGGTCATGGAATCTATCAATGTCTCTTTTGATGACAAGAAAATTACTGGTCTTGAAGATTTTATTGACCATGATCAGCTGAGATTTGAAAATGAAGACTCAAATTCTGATACTGAAAATCATGACAGTCTAAGTCCTGATACTGTAAACTCTGATGGATTAAACTCTGATGTTATTGAAATTGTGGTAACTATGTCAAAGGAAGATGAACCTATGCAGGGGGAGCATACTCAAGATCTTACCACATCTCAAGAAGCATCAGAACATACATTTGGCTCTTCAAGTTCTGATTCGTCAAGTTCTGATAAGCCAAGTTCTGATAGTGCTGAAAATCTAAATTCTGAAGAATCCAACTCAGAGAGCATAATTTCAGGGGGAGCATCAGAAAATGAAAATGAAGACAGCATGGATCATGGGGGAGCATCCAGTTCTAGAGAAAACCTTTCATCTGTAAGGAAGTGGACTAAATCACATACACCTGATTTGATAATTGGAAATCCTGATGCAGGTGTCAGAACTAGAACAGGTACTTCAAATGAATGTCTTTACAATTATTTTCTCTCTCAGACTGAGCCAAAGAAAGTGGAAGAAGCTCTTCAAGATGCTGATTGGGTGCAAGTAATGCAGGAAGAGTTAAATGAATTTGAAAGAAACAATGTCTGGACCCTAGTGCCAAGACCAAAGAATAGATCTGTTGTTGGTACAAAGTGGGTATTCAGAAACAAAACTGACAGTGATGGCATAATTACAAGGAATAAGTCAAGGCTGGTTGCAAAAGGATATTCTCAACAGGAGGGAATTGATTATGATGAAACATTTGCACCAGTTGCTAGGTTAGAAGCCATAAGGATATTTTTGACTTATGTTGCTCACAAAAAGTTTACTGTCTTTCAAATGGATGTGAAAAGTGCTTTTCTCAATGGAGAATTGGAGGAGGAAGTATATGTTGAACAACCTTCAGGCTTTGTAGATTCCAAACATCCAGATTATGTCTACAGACTTGATAAAGCACTTTATGGACTTAAGCAAGCTCCTAGAGCATGGTATGAGACTTTAGCTCAGTTTCTTCTAGAAAGTGGATTCAACAGAGGAACAATAGACAAAACACTGTTCTACCTCAACCATGGAAAGGACTTACTTCTGGTCCAGATTTATGTTGATGATATCATTTTTGGGTCTACAAATGACAGACTTTGCAAGAAGTTTGCCAAACTGATGTAGTCAAGGTATCAGATGAGTATGATGGGTGAACTTAGCTATTTTCTGGGCCTTCAAGTCAAGCAAAATGAAGAAGGCACTTTTATTTGTCAAACTAAGTACACCAGAAACTTGCTGAAGAAATTTGGAATGCAAGATTGTTCAAGTGCATCCACTCTCATGGCCACTGCAACAAAACTGGATAAGGATACTGGTAAATCAGTAGATATTACTGATTACAGAGGTATGATTGGCTCTCTACTCTATCTAACTGCTAGTAGACCTGATATCATGTATGCTACCTGTCTTTGTGCAAGATTTTAAGCAGATCCAAGAGAACCTCACTTAACAGCTGTGAAAAGAATTTTCAAGTATCTTAAGGGCACAGCTGATCTGGGATTGTGGTATCCCAGAGAATCAGACTTTAAACTAATAGGTTACTCAGATGCAGATTTTGCAGGTTGTAAAATTGACAGGAAAAGCACAAGTGGAAGCTGCCAATTTCTTGGAGGCAGATTGGTTTCTTGGTTTAGCAAGAAACAAAAGTCAATTTCCACATCAATTGCAGAAGCAGAATATATTGCTGCAGGAAGTTGTTGTGCACAGATTCTTTGGATGAAGAATCAGTTACTGGATTATGGGTTAACATATTTCAAAATCCCTATTTATTGTGATAATCGAAGTGCTATTGCTATGACAGGTAATCCAGTTCAACACTCTATGACAAAGCACATCAGCATCAGGTACCACTTCATCAGGGAACATGTAGATGAAGGTACAGTGGAGTTGCACTTTGTTCCAACAGATCAACAACTAGCAGATATCTTCACAAAACCATTGTGTGAAGCTACCTTTACAAGATTGGTAAATGAACTTGGAATGGTTTCAGGTTTTTTCTCTAAATCTGCTTAGTTTTGTTCTGTTGCATCAGACTTTATGATCAGTATTTACAGAATTTAATCTCTTTGTGTATTCTGTACTTAATTGAAAAATGTGTTTAAGTACTGACTGTTGTCTGATATATATTTCTAAACTCTGATAAGTGATATGTCTGTTTAAGTAACTATTCAATCCTATGAGGATAACTGTGCTAGATGCTGAACTAGTAGTCTTCAATAAACAAGGGATCCCATATAAGAAGTAATTATTTCATTGAATATCTATTGACACAAGCAAATTCTGATAATTGAGCTTAGTTGAGTTTACTTTGTCTATCTTATTACTAAGTCACAAACTAGAATAATGCTACTCATTTGTTAAGTTCTGATGCTAGTAAATCTGTTGAATGTACTAAGTGCTGATAAACTTCACTTATCAAAAGAAAAAGCAAAAGAATCAAGGATTGAAAATCAGGTACTCCTTTGAGATCTAGAGTAAAAATGTGGAAGGGAAGACCCAAGTGCATTGCTGGTATTAAGTAATATGCATCAGAAAAGCAAATAAAATATTTTCTTGGTGACTTTTCACACTCTATGATTACTGGAAAAATACTCTGATAATAGCATAAATTCTGATAAGCAGTCGTGACTCACTTACACTGAGAAGCCACTGTAAAATGGAATTCAAAAAGATGCATAAAATTAGCACACAATAGTTGAGGTGGACTCATGCATGAACTCATTCAACAGTAGGTTTCAGAATAATGACAGCTCTTTAGCAAAGTGTTAGTTATGCCTTATTTCTAAGATGTACTGAAGTGAATCAGACTTTACTCTGTGTCTGATATTTAGCTTAATGCACACACTAATCACTCCATATGAATGATGAAAATCACTGTGGTGATCTATGTTATTTTAGATGAACAGTCATTGTGTCACATTGCACAAATTCTGAGGACAAGTTCTGATTACATATTCTGATGATTAAGTTCTGAAGAATCTAAATCAGAATTTGTGAGAGGACTTACTAAGATAGGCATTTTTTTTTCGAGTTAAGAAATTATGTTCTGATGACTGTTAAGTTCTGATATAAGTCTAAGTTCTGATATTAACGTATGATTCCTTACTTGACTTATTTGTGGATAAAATTTGGAAACAGTCTCAGTTTAAACCTGAATATGTTGAAGTGGAAGATTAATAGTCACTTTGGTTAGGGTTAGTGGTACTCGTACTTGAACAGTCAACTTTTACTTGCTTCTTGTGCGCATTAAATCATGTTTTCCCTTTCCAATGAATGTTTTTCTTTTTCCAAGTCTGGGGAGACGAGGTAAAAATTAATTCTACCTGTCAGCATTAAATTTCTTTGCGTCTCCTGGCATTCTCCTGCCTATATAAGCACAAATCTTTTCTCACAAACTCATCTTCATACTTTTTCTTTCAAAACACCATGGTCAGATACAACATGTTTTTGAACTATGAAACCTTCAATATGGAGCTAAGTTGTGCCGATTGGCAGCAGGAATGGCACGTCACTGCCATTCCTGATGAGATATGGGACTCTGTCCCACAGGAGGTTCTCACCCACCTCCTGTTCTTCTATATGGATTACCATCGCCATCTGGAGTGATTGGAGGAGGAAAGGCTGGAAGCTCTCCGCCAGCAAGAGCAAACCATTCGACTCGTCATTCTGTTTGTCGAGAGTAGGAAGAAGAAATGATTTATTTTCTTCTTCCTGTTTTTCTTCATCATCAGCCTTGCCCTGCTTCTTGAGCTAGGACAAAGGCTGTTGACGTTAGGTTTAGCAGCTTAGGGAAATCTTGTATAAGTTCTGATGTAATTTCAATTTCATGAATGTATTATCTTGATATATTAATGAAATTTGTTTTTGTTTCAAGATTTTGTCTCTGAGATAATTTGTAATGCTTTGGTAATTTTGATAAATAATCATATTCTGATGACCATATAAATTCTGTTTTAATTTAAGTTCTAATTTTTCCTTTATCAGCACTTACTCATCTGATTTATTTTGGTCATTCTCACTCGAATTTATTTTCAGAATATTGATGTTGAAGTGAGAAATAATTAAATAAGTGGGAACGGTTTCAATTTTGAATTAAAATTGTTTCACCGTCATTAATGGAATAACTGGGTAAGTGGAACGGTTTTTCCTTGAAAAACTGCAAGTGGGTAAGTAATGATTACTGTTTTCTCGAGCCCAGTAATTATCCGTTATTACTGCATGTCTGACAGGTGTCCAACGGTAACATTTTTTTCTTTTCAGAGTATAAGTAAGAGAGGGAGAGAGGATTTTTTAATCTTTTATTTCCCTTCATACTTTTTCTCTCTACTTGCTTTTACTCTCCTTCTTCTTCTAACGTTGGTTTTTCATACAGACAGTTTATCAAACACCTAAAAGGCACTCTTAAATCTCAATTTTTCACATGGCACCTAAGGATTTAATCATTGATGGAGCTAAATTTGTTCCAAACAACTATGTTGCAATTCTTGATCATGTTGAACCTCCATCTCAATTGCATTTTGTGCAAGATCTTCTTGCACACAGTGAGATTGGGTATGCATTGACCCAATCTTCAGTCTTTTCGAGCCAACAAGTTCTGACATTTTGGCGGACTGGGCACTTTGATAATGGTGGTACACATGGCACTCCCAGTATTGTTTTCGAAGTGGGTGATTCTTCATATGTAGTCACTCCTAGTACAATACGCAATGCTCTACATCTCCCAGAAGGATGTACCTTTTCAATTCCAGAGGAATCATCTCTTCAGGAGTTAATGGCCAATTTGGGGTATGAACAGAGTTTGGCAAAGCTTGGGCAGTTGAAACGGGCTCATATCAGAAGAGAATGGAGCTTCTTCTTCGAATGCATCACTAAAGCTTTTGGGAACAAGTGTTCGAATTTTGATGTTATCCCTATTATGAGTCAGCACATCGGGTATGCTATTATTAACCAAACTCATTTTGATTTTGCAACTGCTATAATTGGTTTTATTGGGGATAGGATGACAGAGGATAGGAATGTTGTTTACTTTGCTAGATTATGTCAACTTATATATACTTTTTGTACTGATGAACCTCAATTAGTCAGTTCCTCAACTCCACCTTTTAAGGTTGCAAAACGCTACTTTAATGACCTGATAAATGCTGACACTAAGAAATCAGTGGTTAGACCTTTACAGATTCCTCAGTCTGTAAAACAGATCTTAGTAAATGCTGATCCTGATACTTATAGATCTGTTTATTCTGATGTCCAACCAACAATAACCTCCCAAACACCACAACAACCATCAGCACCTACCACTCATTCTACTCAACCTACCCTCAGGCAATATTTCAAATCCTATCTCTCCACTTCACAGACAGTTCAACCCTCAACCTCAGTACCTACTGTGAAGCCTTCATCTTCCAAGCCAAAGAGGACAAAGACTGTTCCTCAAACACCTCAAAAGAGAAGGAAGATTGCTTTGACAGATGAATCTGATACTGAGGAACAGGTTCCTTCTTCAGAACCTGTTGTTAAAGAAGCTGAGACAGTGATTTCTCAGAAGGATTCTAGAATTGGGGGATCTAGGCTTCTCAAGAGGCTTAGAAGAATGACAGTTCCTGACACTCCCAAGGAATCAAAATCTTCCAAGAGATTCAAGAAACAGAGGGCAAAAAGACCTGTTTCAGATGATAAAGCAGCAGCAACTCAGGAAGGGGATCAGGAATCTCTGATCTCACAAGAAAAGGAATTTGCTAAAGTCACTTCTTCTCCATCAACTCCATCTCAGGAAGCTGTTTCTGAAAAGGTCAACACACCATCTGTATCTCCTGTTGATCCAGGCACAAGTGATGATATTGAAGTTCACAACTTGGTTGTGCCTGAAGTAATTCTGTTAGAAGCTCCAACAGCATATAATCCATCAACAACATCTGTTACTGATGCTGTTCACACTCCAGAGTTCTCTACTACACCTTCTCTGCATCTAGATGCTGATGATCAGAATATGGGTGAGCATCAGGATATGGCTGTTGATCAGAACTTAGAACTAGATCAGCAATTAGAGGATGTTGAAGCCTCCATTGCTACTCACACTATTGTTTTATCAGAAGATACTGCTTCTGTAAGTTCTGATGCTGCAAATGCTGGAGATACTGGTGATGCTGCTCCAAATCCAGATGCTGATGCAGCAGGTCCTTCAGGACATGCTCCTCAACAAACTATTCTTAAGTCTGAACTTGTTAAGAAGTTTGTTACCAGAGAAGCACCAGTGCCTTGGAGTGAAACTCCTGCAGGACAGGAGTGGACTAAGGAATGGAACTCAGTTTCCTGTGTTCCAAATGAAAGGCATCTTGCTGAGCACTTGACTAAAGCTGATGAAATGTTAAATTCTGATGATTTCAAAACCCAGCTTAGAGTCACTGCATTGAGTACTAAACATCTACAAGGTCTTCATTCAACTACTCATGCAGAGCTACACAAGATTCAGGAAGAATTCATCAAACAGGAACAAGTTCAAAAGATTGATAAGAAAAAGTTCTTCCAACCTACCTTTGACAGGATTGCTTATATTGAGAAGACTCAAGAGAAACAACAAGCTCAGATTAATGATATTCTGAAAAATCAAGCTTCTCAACAATCTCAACTTACTGAAATCCAAGCCTCAGTGGAATTGCTTGTCTCTCTTCTACTTCCTGCTGATGCCAAAAAGGGGGAGAAAGTAATTAAGTCCAAATGCAAGACTGACAAGACACTGAAAGGGAAGGATAATGAAAAGGATGATCAAGGAAGCTCTGGAATGGGTAGAGGTCATAGTCAAGGTAGAGGTTTCACATCAAGAAAAGCTGAAATCACAAGTCACAAGACAAGTTCTGATACTGGGAAAATAATTAGTTCTGCTACTAGTAAAAGGATAAGTTCTGATGAAATTTTAGATCTTGATGAAGAAATGTCAAGACAGTTATTTCTTCAGGAAAATCCAGGAATGGACTTGGAGAGTTTAATGGAAGAAGAAGCCAGACTTAAATCAGAAAAAGCCATATCTAAATCTGAAGCTTCTGGTAAAAAGACACTTCCAAAACTCAAAGGCATTATGATAAAAGAAAGGACAAATGCTGAAGCAACATTGGCTAAATCACAACCGCAGATAGATCCAAGATCCAAGGGTAAAGAAAAGGTTGGTGAACCTATCAAGGTTTATGTGCCTCCTGAGAATGAAGAAATCACTGATGAAAAGGATGATCTTGCTCTGACTTAAAGAAAAGTTCATAAAACAACCTCTGACATGACTCAAGTTGTTCAGAGTCAAGATAAAGTAAGTTCTGATATTTCAAAGAAGCAAGTAACCTCTGACACATCTCAAGTTAACTTGGTATCAGAAGATAGACCAAAGACACTCCTACCAGGATTCACTAAAGCAAAACAGACTCAACCTTTGAAGACTACTGCAAGTGGTTTTGAAGCAAGAGTAGTTCCTGGAAAGGAAGCAAGAGATAAAACTGGATTGGGAAGTGCTGATGAAAGAAGAATACAGAACACTACCAATGATCCAACTTCCTTGAGTGAACCAGGTATTGGAGCAACTCCTGAGAGATTGAATCAACTAGAGTCTGTACAAATGGTTTACCATACCTACTTGAAAGAACACATCTTGTTGTACTTCATGACAGATGGTAGGGTTTATCATATAAGGCAAAATGCCATTCCATTGAAGTATTTTGAAGAATTGGAGCATGTACTATTCTTACTTCAAGTGGATGACAGATTGACAGGAAGTGTTGTAAACTATTTGAAGGATCAGATTCAGAGACAGAAAAGGCTTTATTCTGTTAAGTCTGACAGCACATATGTTCCAAAGTACAGAGATCACAAGGATGATATAGTTGAAATGAAGCCCAACACTGCTAAAATTATAACTACCTTTCTAGGTTACAGGGCTGTGGAATTCAATTTTGAGTCTGATAAAGCTTATTTGATCAGACTGGATCAGGATATAAGAAAAGTAAAGATTAATGATCTCAGGGCTGCAATCTTTCAAATTGGTGAAGATACTGCAGAGCTTAAAGATGCTAAAAGGAGGATGATTGATGAACTTAGATATGCTGAGAGATGTTTATTGAAGAACTATCTCAGAACAACTCCTGACATCAGAGAGATCAGAAGATGAAGTCAAGTCAAGATCTACAACTAATTAAATTCTGATATTTGTACAGACTGAAGCTGTTATCAGAAGTTAAATGTTGGTAAAGCTTTAAGGACTGTAAGTTGTAGTTATCTAGTCTAATTCTCATGCATTTGTACTTAATGTTTTTGACATCATCAAATATCTGTTAAACTTGTATATTATGCTAATTTACAAGTTGGGGGAGATTGTTAGATATATTTGATAATGTCATGGCTAATATGATTTATGTTTAGTTTTCAGATCTTACTTAACAGGACAAATCAGTACTTAACTGGGAATCAGTACTTATACTGGAAGTCAGGACTTAAGGATATCAGTACTTATATTATCAGGAGATAATCATCAGAAGATGGGTATCAGAACTTAAGTGCTGAAGGACGTTCAGATAAGGACAGTAGCTGATTAAAGTAAAGAAGATCGAGATAAACATAAGAAGAGATATGCATGAAGAAGGAATTCTATGAAGAATAGAATACTTGGAAGAAAAGATATCTGATTGATATATTTTAGGAAGCAGAATTATATTCCATATCAATTAGCGATTATCTTGTAACTGTGTAGTATATAAACACAGACATAGGGTTTACACTATAAGTGTTATCATATTCGAGAAGATTATTCATTATAACCCTAGCAGCTCTCGTGATATTTGTTCATCACTGAGAGGTAACAGTTCCATACTGTAACAGAGTTTATTGTTTCAATAAAGTTTGTTTTCTGTTACTTGAAATATTAAAAGTTCGATTTGATTGTATTTTATACTGTATTCACCCCCTCTACAGTGTGTGTGACCTAACAAACCTCTACCTAGATGAATTGGAAGAAGTAAGAGGGATTGATGCTCACAAACATCTTCCTGAAAGGCTGGTATTCAAGTACAAGGGAGGGAAAGAAATCATAAGGCCACTTCACAGGATTCTTCAAGAAAGCCAATCTATTTTAATAAAAGTCTTCTCATCCTTCAAGAAGAACTTTGGGTTCAATGTAACTGTAAGGAAACTGGTTCTAAAGAAGATAGAAGAATTGAGGAGTAATAAAGCCAAGAATGCACTTCCAAGAACTCTATCAATTCCCTTCACAGGAAAGAGAGTGCATTTGAGGCCTTATTGGCTGATGGAATTCATGGATGATAAAGGAGTTAGAAGATTCTTCAGACTAGATGACCAATTGAGTATCTCTAGAAATGAGACTCTATTGGAAATTCAAGAAATGTTGGATCTATCTGAAGCTGGTGAACTTGAATTCCAAAGACAACTCCAGAATCAAATAGAGGAAAACAACAGGAAGCTTGGGAAGAAATCCAGACAATTAAGGAAATAGACTTATCTGCTCAGACTAGAGGAGCACCTTGATAATGATTGTGAGAACTCTTTGTACACTTTGCTTTGTTCAATTTTTCAATAAATTTTTATAGCACTTATCAGTTTTATCTACTACTTTTTAATCTGTATTTTTAGGGTATTTTGTTATCATCAAGTTTCTCTTAATTTATGGCTACAATTACAGTAGACATAAATTGGGGGAGCTTGTTAGGAATATGTTGTGAACTTGATGATAAGTTAAACAAAACACCTTAGTAGATTTAACTTAGTGAATTTTGTCGCACTTGACGGATGATCTAATATAGTCCAGACGGATGAACTTTATAGTCTCGACGGATGACAGATTAACATCCATCGAGTGAGTAGCTTATGTAACAAATAAGTTTTGTAGCACATTTCAGCAAGCAACATTGTGTAGATTCTGTAGGAGTATATGAGTCATGTTGACTACTAGATTGATATGCATAATAGGTTGATTAATTGTAAATATGAGATGTCTTGTAATTCTGTATAAGTGAAATAGAGTCAAGTGGCAGATAGACTCCCGACGGATGATCTACAAGACTCCCGACAGATGATCAACAAAGCTCCCGACGGATGATAAACATAGTCCCAACAGATGATCAAATTCAAATAGTTGTTGACAGTGATAACACAGTCACATGCGTTGGGTGTTTCCAAAAGGAATGTGGCAGCTTGTTAAGCAGGAATTTGAGAACAAAGAAGCATTACCATTTCCATGCAATTGTGAAGATATTAAAAGATGCTGGAATAGAGTAGTGAAACAGCATGGAGTTCGACTAGATATGTTTTGTTTTATTATCTTGTCTTATTGTCATGTAAACTTGGTGATATATAAACCTAGTGAAACAAGTAGAATAATTAACTAAGCAAGCTTATTTTCAGAGAAGCATTTCTTTGTAGTTTAGTTGTTCAAACTTGTAAGCAGTTGTGAGCTATTCAAAGCTTCACAGAGTTCTCAATTTGATATATATATATATATATATATCTGGTGGATACTTTCAAATCCACCAGAAAATTTTAAAAGCTTGTTTTTTTAATATTTAGTGTTTTGATTTTTATCACTCTTTTATTCCGTACCATTGCTAATCAAACACTATTATATTTATCAAGTTTGAACATTCTTCAAATTTGAAAAAGTAGTTAGAATTACATGCAACCCCCATTCTGTAATTCTTGTTGTATTGTTAGGGAATAACAATTATATATCCGTAAAAGATTTGAAAGAATTTTTTAATTTAGTAAGTATCGTATTCAACCCCTCTTCTACGATACTTCGGGACCTAACAACTAAGTAGATTAGACTGGAGGATTTTTCTATAAACAACCATCAAGCTAAGGACTAAACTCTGGAAGAAGATCAATTCTGATCATGCCTCAGAGAGAAGTGTAGAAGCTTGGAGTTGAATGATGTTATTTTTAGGAAAAATGTTCTAAGTCAGATATCGACAAGTCACATATCAAGAAATATAGAGATGTATGTCGAGGAGTCAAAAATGGCTTGTAGAGAAGTCCCAAGAGATATCGCCAAGTCAATCTGCCTGTAGAGAACTAGAGATATCGACAAATCATTCAACTTATAGAGAACTGGAGACCTCGACAAATCACTCTACTTGTAGAGAACTGGAGACCTCGACAAGTTATTCTACTTGTAGAGAACTGTAGACCTCGACAAGTCAATCTACATGTAGAGAACTGGAGAACTGGACAAGTCATTATACTTGTTATAGAGAACCAGAGACCTTGACAAGTCATAACACTTATCGAGAAGTATAGATATCGATAAGTTATTTTACTTTTGGGTATGTGACATCTCTATACAATAAAGGAAATCTCGACAAACAACTTCAGAATTTAAAATACAGATAACTTGAAGATCCAAGATTTCAGTCAACAAAAAATTATATCACTGAATTGGAAAGCTTACAAATGCAGCTTGAAGAATGCAAGATCAATGGTCAAGATGAACTGGACAAAGGAAGATCACACACCTAGTATATTCTACACATATATGTTTCACTAAAAATATAAACAGACAAATGAGCTTTAGAAAATGTGTTAGTCTTTTTTAGTGTAAGTTTTGTAAACTGTGCATGTTGATCTATAAAACATGTCACGGGTCCTCAGTTTTATAAAAAAACAAAACAGATCTAGAAAATCTTGTATTCTCTTGAGAGAAGTAACTGAATTCTTATTTTCAAGAATTCAGAATGTCTTTAAATTGAGGTTGTCAATAACTTCAGAATTACAGAGAAAACAACTCTGCCACAACAACACAACAACAAACTCAAATCTTCATTGAGAAAGCTGACAACTTAGGTGCTTGAACTATGTGACAATATTTTTCCAACTCCATGTATAATTAAGTCATTTAAGACCACTTGTAACCCAAATTAATTTTTCTTTGAGACAACCAAACAAATTATGAAACCATCATTCAGGCGTCTGAATGGTACATCGAGTACACAGATTATTGGGGAGCACCTTATGGAAACACAAGCTATCATTTGTTGGTAACCAATTATTTTTAGTATGTGTGCCCTGAAGACAACAATATTATGTTTATGTTATGAGACATTTGGATTATTAATTATGATTATATGGATTATTCCTTAAAAAAATTATTATATCTTTATTTTCTGCGATAAAATGTTAGATTAATAAATGTCCTTGGAATATGATATGTAAATCTATATCTCTAAGTACGTGACTTAGAAATGAGATTATGACTTTATGAGAATAGTATTTATATTCCTAAAGGTCCCTAGTCAAGTATTATTTTTAAGGGACGATAATAATACATTCAGACTAGTAAGTTTGTTGACTGATGATCACGTCTCATTGATCATGGTTGTGGTAATATTAAAGTCAAAACACATGCACATGTATTAGATACATGGTGTTGGATTGACGTGTTATGAGATACTACATGTTTATAGTGTCATAAGTTAATCTCACAGTGCTAATGATGTATTGGTACTTAGACCTGAAGTCATTATGTGTGATGAGATAGCTCAAGTGGTTAAGGGCTTATCTCTTGTCGTCCCAGGTTCTGGGTTCGATTCTCGCTCACCCCCGAGATTTGTTAGAACAGATACTCAATTGTAAGGCATATAAGCCAAATTAGTCAAAAAAAAAAGACCTGAAGTCATTATATTTCTATACGAGAATTAATACACTTTGATTCCATTAAAAGTTATCCTTGATCGGGTAATAATAAAAGTAGACATTGGTTATATTATGAATCGTATGAGAAATATGTATGATCTAGATGTGATTTAACCCTCCTATATTAAGGAGTGATATTTTTGGTCTCTTGATTGAGTGAGACTATAAAATGCATGGTCATGCTCAAATACTAATTTGTTTAATAGTTTACTCATTGATCAAGGAAACTCGGATTAAAATTACAGAGGATGACACAATGCATTCATCGAGTTTAATCTATAATATAATGTTAAAGGGATTATATTACACTGTACATTATTCACGAAATGTTTAATTGGATCAACAATTATTATTATTAATTGGGTAACAATGATGTATTACTAGATGCCGCTCATTATTTATAATTGTATTATTGGATATTAAAATTATTGTCAACGTAATAATAATAATCTAAAGGGTCACACACTAAGAACGTTTAAAAGGAGTTTTAATTTAAATTTCAAATTTATTATAAATTCAATGTTAGTTATTTAATTAATTGAGTTGAACTTAATTAATTAAATCATAATTTAAATTTTAATCTAATTAACCCATTCAGTTTTGGTTTTACATGAAGCCCCAAGACGGATTAGGGTTAAGCCCAATATCTCTATATATGATGTATAATTTTAGGGTTACTGATCATATTTTTGTACCCTAGCAGCTCTTACGTTTGGGTGATGGTACGTTTGTGGGGATATCTTTAAAGAGTAGATCTTTGCAAGAAGGGCTGCTGTGATTCATTAAGCCAATGACTTCCATTATTATCATACGGAAAGCTTTATTAAGGTACATGATCCTATTCTCGATAATCATCCAATCATTATACATAGAATTCTATTTTTTCTGCTAATAAGACTTTTCCGTTGTGTTTTTTTGCCCGAATCCCTAACAGTTAGGAAGACGAAGTTCTCACATAAATTGCACCATTGAATAATTAAACTCATATTCAACCCCACATTAAATTGTTTCTTATTTTTTATAGTTTGTATCCACTACACTGAATACTCACCATCTTTTGTATAATGTCAAATAATGTTGTCTTAATGATTCAGTGAAATAACTAAAATGCTTTTAATAAATTGTGTATTTCTCAATAAAAAATTGTTATTTGAACTCCAAGAATATGAGCAATTTAATTATGTAGTAACGTAGAGGCAGATGGTCAGTAGACCCAAGACAAGTGAAATTTATCAAAAATACCACTTTTTATGGAAATATTTATAAAAAACGGACCTGAGTTGAATATGAGGTTAAAATAGTATATGTAGTTGCTTACGAGGTTGATCCGTATTTTTACAAATATCTTCTGCAATTTAGGTGTTTATGGAAAAAAAGGATTAAGAGTTAATTGGATTTTAATAAAGGGATTTTTGCATAATATTTTATTAAAAATGATATTTTTGGTAAATTTCCGAATAAATTGGTAGATGGGTGAAAGGACGCATGTCTATCAGATATCAATACCATATAACGTGGCAAATATTGGTTGTTCATTTCACAATCATTCACCAACTAACCATACTCTGCTCCCCACATTAACACACATTTAATCCCAAAAGCCATTTGTTTACCCCTTTTTATTAATCTTGATGGTTTACTTTGAAAACTAACATCTTTTTGTTTCTCTTTTGATCAAAGGTGAGTCAGTTTAAATGAATCTTGATTTTCTTGATTTTGAATCATAAAGTTGTCATCTTTTTTAATATATTTCTGTTGTTTTCTTATTTGGGGTGTTTTAAGATTGCAGTTTAAGTGTTTGCTGTGATTTGTGAGCTGTGGATTTTCAGTTTCTTCAAGTTTCTGGTAAGAATTTTATATGAACTCTTAATTTTATTTTCAAGAAACCAACTTTAAGATTGTTTGTTCATTGGTTTTTTTTGCATTGATCTCCTAGATTTCAATGTTGGATTTCTGCTAAGGTTAGATGAACTTAACTAGTGTGGTCCTTTTTAGCATTATGTTTGCAGTTATGTATGAAAGATTTTAGATTTGATGGTCTATTTACTGGCATGATACAATTATGGTCTAGTGAAGCTGTTGATCAATTAGCTAAACAAGATACTTAAATGAATTAATATGTTATCATTGTTCTTCTATTGTTCTTCATATTAGCAACTGACATTAACTTGGCTTTTGTGATTTTTCTGGAAAGTGTATATGGTGATGACTTTGTTTCTGGTTATTCATTGGTTTTTTCTTTTTCAGTTTTAGTATTTAAGGTATTCCTTTCCTTTTGATGACATCTGTATGCGTGTGAAGTAATAAATCAGCCTCTATGTCAAGGATGTTGCTTAATTATTATCAAGGCAAGGCGGCGGTAAGGAGAGGGTGATTGTAGATAGCTTATAGGAATCATCGTAGCTGCAGTCAATTTAACCTATACGTAATTTTGTGAAGTTCAATCTTATGCAATTCACCACTTGTATTACATTTCTAAAACCAGCTTAGAAGAAATTGAACATTGTTTATTATTGAAGACCATGTGGCGTATGATTTGATGGGATAGGGAAATGCTGGATTTTTTAACTGGGGTCTGGTTCAGAATAATTTCCTTTAGTCATATAGTTACTTGATCTAGTTGTATATGGTAATGTAAAAAAATTAACCTTCTCGGAGATGTTTATATATATTGGCTATTCATTTATTGTTAAATCTTGAGATCTTGTTACTTCTTTTCACGAAGTTGAATACTGGACTTTGTTATATTCTATCTTGTCGTCATGCCCTTGATATTTCTCCTTTTTGTCACAGAATTCCTTCTATTTTTTTACCTTTTTAACTGCCTATAGTTTAGGATTAAACTTTTCTTTACCACTCTTTTCTATTTTGTATTCAACACTTGCTACTTGTTTGAATCCATTCATCTGAGGAAAATCAAATAAAGGTAAGTGAAAGAGGCTTTTGAACATCAGTACCTCTATCGACTTTTCTCTTTTCGTCTCCTATAAAATGAGGTACCAAGAATAAGTATTTATTGCTTACCCAATTAGTAAGCAGCAATTTTTTGCTTTACTTTTAATTTACATGAGAGTGATGTATATTCCTCTAATTATGATAAGAAAGTAAGAATTCATCCGTCATATCCTTTTCACTTCAGGAACAATTAGAGGCTGTTCCATGCCACCAAACTAATCATGATTGGTTTGTCCATCCTGTTAATACGTTGAGTTTTCATGTAAACAAATACTTGTCAGTTATATAATTTAGATACATCCACTTGTGGTAAGTCAATCAAAGAATGAAGCTAAATCTCGCTTCATTTCAATTATTATTTCTTTTGTAATTGATATTATTCACTTGCAACAATATAGGTGTCAGGCTAATATTGATGATTTATCACAAGTGAAGCGCTGAGTGCAATTATGTTGACACATGAAAATTTGGTCCCACCACTGTGTTATGTAAAAGATAGAATGTTAATTTAAGAAAACAAGTGGTATGATACAGGAGACAGGACTAGGATAGGAAATGTGTTTTAAGTGCAGATAGTGCGACATCAGAGTTTGTGTCAGTTCTATTGCAGATCCATCAGGTATCTAATGCCAGAGTTGCTTATTTGCACACTGATGGGTGATGGACACCTTGCGACTATAATCACTACTCTATGTCACCTCTGATCTTACACAAAAACGTCAAAGTCCTCACTGTGACTTACTCCGAATTTTAGAGAAGAATTCGGTAATATTATTACACTCTTGCGGTGTAAGATTATAGCTTAATATTTACTTTTAAAAACGCAGAGAAATAAAAATATAGGCATAAAGAAGTTGGCTATTTATTGTAAATGGTAGAATGATAATTTTCAGAATCGCCTTTACTATCTGGACTTCTGGAGCAGGAATTCTATCTATAAAATTTAGGTTACGCAGAGTTCCTGACCAGGCTAAATTTTCCGTCTCAAATATAGAGCAGTCTTCAAATTCATTTATTTTTTTACATTTTTTTATATAGTATTCATCGCAAGTGTCAAGACTTCACAGCTTTATTAGTCTCAAGGACTGGCTCTCACTCTGTCAGTGCAGACTTTGCCTGTTCATTCATTTCATACTTTTCCTTAATACAAGTTTTTTATTTGTACAGAAGTATTACTATATTAAAGAGGCATAATATGATTTAAGGAAACCTGAGATTCTGTAATGTCTATCATAATTTGTTACATTACAACTTCTTTAAAATTTTAAAAATACCTTATTAGTTCTCACATAAGAAACATAAACTTGTTCCTAGGTAGCTTAACTTGCATATTTATTTGTTCTACAGTGTCTTCTTTGTTTGCTTCCACTTAATTAATTTATGTTCAGTTTGATTGTCAATATATATTCTTGAATTATGTGCATATCTTTTACTTGTAAGTAATAGTTTCCATGTGATTTGTTTTTCAGATTTTCTATGAAATTGATGACGTTGCGAGTTTAAAATATGGCTTCTTTAAGCAGTGATCTAAATTATGATATATTGAGGCGTTTGGATGGCTCAAGCTTGGCTAGCGCTGCTTGTGCTTGTGCAGCATTCTCTTCTATATCAAAAGAAGAGAGATTATGGGAAGATGTATGTTCTTCTACATGGCCATCAACCAACCAGGAAGATGTCAAAAGTTTAATAACATTAATTGGTGGATTCAAAAAGTTCTATGCAGATTGTTTCCCACTTATTGTGAACAAAGAAGTTCCTGAGTTTCGATGGAATGACTATGTTGAGTATCGAGAAGAATGGACCGAGGCTGAATTCTATGATGACATGTATGAATTTGAAGATATCTCGCCAACTGATTTTGTCTCCATTGTGGATGTGAGATTTAAGAATAAGACAGTCTACTCTAAAGTCCTCTGGGGCATTCCAAATGCAAATGGCTATAATGGTTGGTTTTCTGACTGTCCTTTTCGGGTTGATCTTCTGACCCATTCAGCCAGAGACGAGGACCATGCAGGTGAAGTTACTCTTTCTGAATCCGATGGTTTGCCACCAGTTCCGTCCATAGAAAGAGAAAGGAAAGATGGGAAGCTCTGGCAGGAACTCCGCAACGAAGTCCAGCTCAGTTGGATCGTTGTGAATAGGAAAATTAAGCAGGCTGCTAATTTATCGAGCTGGATTCCTCTTGGAGGGCAAAGGCATTGGCCAACGGACAAGGATTTCTTGATACGTTTCGGATCGGTTCTTCCTGCCAAAGAGATTCTTCCATGTCAAGCAGTAGAATGCATTCTAACAATGAAATTTAGGATGATTCATAGTGATGGGGTGAGCGGTGTTCAGACAGCTCTGAAATTAACGGAGTTGAGCATGCAACTGGGAGATATGGAAGGTGCTCATGTTAATGGAAGAAACAGCCTACTCGTTCTTAAAGAATCTCTTAGCTGCCGTAGGAGCAAGAATTACAGTGAAGCCCTAGAGTCATGCCACTTGTACTCGAAAGTGCAGAGTGAACTAAAGGAGGAGAAAATGAGAAATGAAAGCAGGTTAGATAGGATGTATATACTAAGTGGCATTACTGCATTCATCACTTTTTGTTATTATATAATGTGATATGGGTGCAGCTTAATACTGAAAAATGTTTGCTGCACTCTTTGACTTCTAATGTAAAAAATCAATTTTGATCAAATAACAAGAAGTTGATGGAGGCTACCTTTTATATTCTGTGAATTTGATTATAGTTGGTTACTCATTGGAGAATGGTGGATTCTATATATAAAAATCCTAATTTGTGGAACTTCAGATAATATATGATATATAGTATTCTTGGTGAAAGATCCTAATGGTTGGGACTTGGGAGCTTGCTATGTAGTCTTGCCATGGCCCATGGGATGGATTTCTTCTCATAAGGTACATTTAGGGATTAGGAAGAAAAAAGTATATAGGTCATTAGTTTAATGACAAAGATAGCCTAAGCATTGCTGTTGTCTATGGCAGAAAATATCTGGTGGTTCTTGAATTGAATGAATCCAGGACCATGCATGTGTTCGCCTCTAATGGTTCTCTGTATTGTTATGCTACAATTAACGTATCAATTATGTAGATATCATTATATTCAGGCGTTCCCTCGAGAGAATGTTTTGCGGGAGTTGATGAAAGCATTCCGTTACATTTATCAAAATAGCACGGTGACAATGGAGGGGTCTTAATGACTAAGAGACCATTCAGTGTGAGATCTAGTTGACTACTGATGTTGACAGATTATAAATTAAACTTGGTGATAAGAAGGCCATTGTTATGTTATCAAAGCTCATCAAGCTGGGGGTTGGGGGAGTTGAGGGTATTGATTACAGCTAACAAAAAAGATTGAGCATACTTTGTGATGTACCATGACCATGTGACCCTGTTTAGATCCACCGAGTAGCACCTAGTCTGGAGAGGGTTTGTTAGTATTCTCCAAAACTGTCTATCTGCATGGTCTCAGCTTCTCGAGTGTGGACAGCTAAGAGACATATGTTATTGTCATGAAAACGAATGTCTTCTTACCTATGTTACAAGGGTTGGTGTTTTTGTTCGATCAAGTTCATTCACAATATTACTTTATGGTTGCTTAACTGAATAACACTGTCCTGTGTATCTGTGTGTCTGAAATAGGTTCTACATCACTCCATTTTTCATGTTCATGATCAATTTTTGAAATGCTCCTGCTGTTTCTTTAACCATTAGTGATACTCTGTCCACGCCACATTTGCATCAACACTTAACTGGTTCCCAGAAATTGTAAGTTTTGCTGAAGGATATGGTAGTAGGGGGGATGGATTGAAACTGCATTCTAACATTTGGCTACAAATATCTAAGATTACAAGAAGGCGTGCATGATTTTATATATAAAATTGTAGCCATCTGCTTTCCTGTTCAACTTTGAGTAGATTAGAAGTTGCTAGAATACAGAATAGGTGTGATGAATAGTTTAATCTGGAAAGATGGATGCAAGCACTCTTTTATTTCAACATCTAGCATGTAGACTATTTCGGTTGTTAAAAAGATTTATATGCTTAAAATTATTATGCAGTCCAAAATAGGTGGTTAGTTATCGACTTCAAACACTCTTGTGGGGATGTTACATTTGGCGTACATTCTTGATTCCCAAATTGTTTAGACATACAAAATTTGTTTATGACATCATGACGGCCACGTTCTGCATTCTAGTGAAGTGGAAAATGAGCTTCTGACTTCTTATGTTGTTCGGTCGATTTCGCATGACGGTGGGGGAATTACGAATAAAATAATCCCACCCCAATTCTTTTGAATGCCGGCCCTTTATTAATTTTAGTTCGTTGTACCAAGTCAAATTATTATGAATAATAATAGCACTACAAGAATAAATTGCAAATTGATATTGGCACGTCAAGTCTTAGGGGATTTTTTAAAAATTTAACTTATAATTTAAAATTTAAAATTCTCATATAATTGATATGAATATTATAATTTACTTATAACTTGGTGACAGCGTTTGGTAATGATAACTTATAAAATTATATTTTTTCTTAAAAAGTCGAAATTTTAATATTATAATTTGGTATATTAATGTAAAATTTAAAAGAAAAAGTTTAAAAAATACAAATTATTAAAAACAAAAAAATAAGAAAAACTATAGCAAAGTTGCACGGGGTTCAAAGCCAATAAATAAATGAGAAATAACTGATTTAGCAGAAAAAAATTAGAGGACCAGACCACTTTGCAATTTTCATCATATATTCATCATATTTGTCCATACTAGTTTATACCAGTGGATGCTTAAAAAATTTGGAGTATGAGTTTATTTTTATTAAAATTAATATTTTTAAATTTGAAAAAATTATCAATTAATATTCGAAAAATAATGTTGATCTTCATTAATTAATCTAGTCATCTCTTATAAAATTTTATATTTTGTTTTGGTTTTAAAAATTAATAATATGTTTTTTTTCGCTCGATAACTTACTATACTATATAAAACTAATTTTTGATTTCAGGGTAAACCCGCAAAAGAATATTTACAAAACTCATTCAATTCATGTAAGTTTTAAAAATTAATAATTTTTTCAATTTTAATATAATATTACTTAAAAATATTATTACTTCAAGTATTTATGAAATGATAAATTTGTAATGTGTTTTAGTTTTATTTTAAATTTTAACTTATTATAACATTTTAATATATAAATTTGTAACGCGTTTTAGTTTTATTTTAAATTTAAACTTATTACGACATTTTAGTATTTTACATTTAATTTCTTATTTTACATTTTTTTTGTTTGAATTTATTTTTACTTTATATAAACGTTGGTTGTATTATTGAGCCAAAATGTTATTATATTTAAATTTTATCAATTATTAACTACTATTAAAATTATTATAATATTTTACTATAATTTTGAGTGCGTGTAAGTTTTTTGTAATTATAGATATGTTTGTTATTGTGTAAACTTATAACTCTTCTTTTAATTACAATGTAAATCTAACGTGACAATTAAATTATACGATAACTCACTTACTCCAATATATGATATAATATAATATAATCAATTGTTTCAAAAAAATATATATAATATGATCATTTGCTGTCAAACGATTTCATCAAATTGATAACCATTTAGCCCATTTATGACCACCAAATGGGCGTGCCGAACAGGCACTTAACTCTCGAGTGTCGTCCATTATCCTAATCCCATCAGCAAGGTGATCATGAAATTTAAAGTAGATTAAATATATTTTGTTACAGTATTAATTTTTAATTTTTATAATAAATATATTTTACGGTTAAAATATGTTTAATTTGTGAGAAACATGTCAAAACTAGAAAAATAAAATGAGAAAAAGGGCATGCGATATTAATGATTCGGATAACTCAGAATAATCAAAACCAAACATATCTAATATATTTAGCTTATGGCAAGGTCCGGGTCTTAGGAGGACGGTAAGATGTACGTAATATTCCCTTTATTTATTTATTTTTTGACAAAATAATATTTCCTTTATTTAAAAAAATGAATATGTTATTTTTTGAAATACATACGCTTATATGTGTGTATGTACATAGTATGTAAAAAGTGTAATAATTTTAAATAAAATAAAGTTTGATAGCGTAAAATAAATATAGGTCAAGATAAATTATAGCTTATGATATTGTTTATATGAGACTTACCTTTTTCTCTTAAATTATTTTAATTTTGACGATGAAATTAAATTACAAAATAATCTATCAACCACATCTTTCAAAGAACCGTCCCAAAAACAAAACATTTAAAATATACTATAGTAACCCAAAATTACCTTAATCCCGATAATTCGGATAATAAAGAATCGGAGTATAAATTCGGAGTCAAAGTTCTATCTACAAAATATACTTAATTGTTTTTTGACACTAATTTTGAACTTATGAAGACCACATATCAATGGAAAATAAACACCTTAGGGGGAGCACACAACGCACGTCGGCACGCATAAATTTTCTAGACACCCTTGTCCTTACGTTACACAATTCTCAGTAAAATAAACGTTAGGGTTCATGCACAAATTTTGAAATAAATACTATATTGTACTGTTAAACTTTTGTACAGATCCGACAATTTTTGAAATACACGAAAATTTACTTTTGTACATGAATACGAAGTATACGAAAATTTAGTTTTTTATTTATTTATATTGTGGTGTCGATTTTGTGTTATCCTTTGAATACACGACACCACTCGATACACGAAATAAATATATTTATAATTAAATATTAATATTTATTATAAAGATATATATTTATAATAAATACTTTTAAAATATTGTATAGTATTATAATATTGTAAGGGTAAATGTTGTAAATGGATGTATTTCATACAATTTTATAAATTTGTTACCTAAAAATTTAATATTTACATTTTTTTATTTAATAAATATGTTTATATTAATTTTTAATTTTACACGAAAACGGAGGTACATGAACACGAATATACAAAAACTCTAAATTGGTCGGTTTTGTATTTGGCTTTTGAGTACACGACACGAAAAGGTACACGACATGAGAGTATGTAACACAAGCAAATTGACACGTCTACTTTTGTATAAAAAGATTGATAAAAAATTAAGAATCGAATTAATTTTAGGGTTGACGAAAAACATATGATATATTATTTTACTCCCTCCATCCCATTTTAATTGTCATTTTTCCTTTTATTGAAGTCAAATTGACCAATTTTTGATTAAAGATTAAATATTACTCTTATATTATTTCAAAAAACTAAAAATTAAAATGGGATGGAGGAAGTATTTTAAAAAAAAATAAATTGAATCGTCACTGAACTATTGTTATTTTTTTGTTTTGGTCTCTGGACTAAAAATTATGTATTTCATGTCATTTAACTTTTAATTTTTTTTTAATTAAGTCATTCCGTTAAAAAGATTCTATCGGTCGTCACAATCTTGCTAGAAAAAATCCGTTCACCGAAATTTTTAACGGGAAAAAATCTGGGCAAGCTTGAAACACCTTGAAAAAATCAAATTAAAAAACCATTAGGTAGACGATTAACAAATCTATACATATGCATCAATGAAATAAAAATATCAACTCGGTTTCAAATTTTTCGGTCCAAAATAAAAAATCCCAGTAAACAATAAAGTTTGGCCATCAAAAATTTTAAATTAAAAAATCTGAGGTTAGAAATAAAAAGAATTTGATTTGGGTTTGAATTTGATTATTAAAATTTGTAATTTGGGCTGTTTAACACCTTCAATCATGCCTTCGATTTTAGGAACAGTTTAAGATCTTAGAAAATGATGTATCACATCGGCAAAAAGCAGCGTCCACCAACAAAATGACTTGAATCATAAAAAATAAAGTTAAAAGATTCAAAATACAAAATTTTTAATTTAGTGATTCAAACAATAAATTTTCTTGATGGACGGTTAAATATATTTTCCCTTTATTTTATTAAAGGGGCCAACGAATTTTTCTAAATATTTAGTTGGCATTCCTCGATAGACGTTGTTATTGATTTTATACAAGTATATGTAATTCAAAATTTACAATTCTAACTATATTACAGTAGGAAAGTAAGATGCATTTAGGCCATCTCTAACCGCTGTGATTTAAAAATTCAAATTTGGATCACCAACTGATCTAAATACATTCAAATTTTGACCAACTCCACCAACAGTGTAATCCAAATTTCTGATCCAAATTACTTTTTACATATAATAATAATATATAAATATCATATTAAACAATTTTATCTTAAATTTATCATTTAATCATTATTAACAATTTATATAACATTTCATAAATTAATTAAATCAAAAAAATTAATATACATTAAAATTATGCACTTAATTTACGAAAAACACATTTATTGCAATAATTAATATACAAAATATCATTGATACACACTAATTTTCGAAATTAGTATATTATTCTCACAAATGCTCAATTAATGCATCTCTAAGTGTAATATGTGCCTCTTTAATTTTTTATTTTTAAATTTTAATGAAATTATGTTTTCTCAATGTCTTAAATTTTATTTTAAAAATATTTTTTGTTTACTATTAATTATATTCTGTTATTAATCTTATAATTAAATAATCAAAAATAAATTTAAAATCTCATAAATTACAAATAACAAAACCATTATTTTATATTAAATCAAGTGATCCAAATTTGGATCAGTGAACAGTAGTGATCCACTGTTCATGTTCACTGATCCAAATTTGGATTACTGTTGAAATGAAATTTGGGATAATCTGCTCCAAATTTGGATCTTTTGATCACTCTTCAATTTTTCCTTATTACCCCAACATTCCTTATAACTAAACTATCATAGTAAGTTTGTTTTTTTGAAAAATACCATAGTGCAGAGTTTCGTTTGCAAAAATATTAGCCCTTCTTAATTTTTTTCTTTAAAAATACATTTTTTAAATTTTTATTTGCAAATTATTTTACAATTTTTTTATTTTAAAAAATACGATTTTTCCGTAACTTCATGCAACTGGATACAAACAACTCAAAAACTAAACCAAACCAAATGTACCCGTTATATCCCCAAAAGCAGGGTGTGGGGAGGGTATGGTGTACGTAGCCTTCCCCTCATTTAAAAGAACGAAAAGACTGTTTCCCGAAAGACCCCGACTTATGTGTGAACATGTGTAAATATAGAATATAATTATAAAAAGATATAATATGCAACACTGAATAGTGATTGTTTGTAGTTACTTTTATCTCACATAAAAATACTTTTGATATCTTCAACCCAATCTTACTTAAGAAGAACACTCGCAGAATTTCTAATTTGTAAATCAAATAACTCCCCGTTCAAAAAAGACAAAACATTCTATCTACCAAAAAACTGATTAGTGCCAATAATGTATGAAACCCATAATATAATAATAATATAATTAAGCACCTTAACAGAATTAATAAACTGACACTGTATGCTACTAACACCTCAAAATACAAGATCAATATATCTCATAAGTTAATAAACCACTTTAATTTGACGCATCCAAGACCTTCTATCTAATACCATATCCCCGAATGTTTAAAAATGCAAATCTAGTGAAAGAATGTTAACAAAAAAACTTTGATACAAATAGTTCCATATTTGATTAATTTTAATTACACCGTATTTTTAAAAATATTTTTCATAAGATGGTAACATCGGCAATTTTTTTTTTGAAAAATTAGTATTTGTAATAATTTTTTTATAATAAATCAGTATGTAAACGAAAATAATGACATATTATCGATAATATATTTGCAGTTAGTTAATGTTCTTTATTTGTAAGGTTGCTGATCCACACTTCCCCACAATCACCAATTTTTAATTGTCTTAATATTTCATTGAGCCGGCAGTCTCAATCAAACATTGAGGCAGTCTCAATAAAACATCGAGTTAGTCGACTTGATTTTTATTTGTCAAAATGCCTTTCCTCCTAATATGTTTGAAACTTTAAAAGTACGTACATACAATAATTTGGTTAAAATATCTCTTTTAACATAAACTAAATAAGTTAAATCACTTATCTTCTCACAAATTTATTTATACTAACTACTATTTTTTGTAATAAATATTGTATTCAATGTGTAAAATAAGCAATAAGAATAACACCGTTAAATTAAATTAATATTTTCAAATCATATCACAAAAAATTGGATATTGCTCGTAATATTTGTCTTGTTCGAACCGTTCTTTCATTTATTTTTTCTGAAGCAATTGTAATTTTTATATTTTAAATTTTACAAATTTTAATATTTAATATTTTTAATATTTAAAGAAAAAACGAAAAAGACACATGTAACATCGAACAATACGATGATCATTATACATTATATGCATACTCAACTATCAATGTTTATTATTATTAAAAATATAGTTTGTTTGATATAATCAAAAGTATAATTATTTTAATGTTACAATGTAAAATTATACATGTTAAGCGTATTTGTCCAAGTCGGAGATTAATATGATTTTCATTTTACATCTATAGATTAATTAAATTTAAAAATTTAAATCTTTAATAATAAAAAATAATTTTTAATTAAGATCAGAGGTACCAAATATATTACAAATATTATTTTTTAATTTTATTAATTAAATAAAGCTCTAAAGAGATAAATAAATAAAAAATAAGCATGCCTGCAGCAATGAAATAACGAGGGGTGAGTCGCACTCTTAGGGCTTGTTTGGCAGCTCACTTACAAGTCACTTATGACTTATAAGCATGTAACAACTTATTTATGATTATGAGTGTTTGTCGACCCAGCTTATAACTGAATTTGTAATTTATAAGCTGATAAGTTGAATGTTAGTAACGACGTACTTTTTCTTAACTTATTTTGATTTTTCACTGATTTATTAACCTCAATTTTAAAATTTATATTTTCAAATGTTAATGTAACTTAAAATTCAAGAATTTAGATAATTATATTAAATAATTATGTATTTTAGTTCATTTAAGGGAAAATAAAATTCTAACTTATAAGTAAAATTATCTAAACACTTATCAAGTATTTTTTTACCTATCACTTATAATTCACTTATTCATTTTAAGTTGTAATTTACTTATTTTCAGATTTACTAAACGGGCACTTAATGAAACATTGAAGCTGCCCTCACTAAAACATTAAGATCCAAATTTAATTCTTCTTATAGTTACGTCCTTTAATTTATGATTTTTTGTTAGGGGATGGGTAGTTACGTAAAGTGCCCTTTCAATGAAATATTGAGGCATCATTTATTACTTTATCTATCCCATTTTTTCCTTCATTGGTGCAGCCTCAATAAAATATTGAGACATACTTATTTTTAAAATTTTATTAATTTATCTCTTTAGAACTTTGTTTAATCAATAAAATCAAAAATATATATTTATAATACATTTGGTACCTCTGATCTTAATTAAAATTTATTTATTATTATTAAATATTAAAGTTTTCAAATATGATTAATCTATAGATGTAAAATGACAATCTGAATAACATACGACTTGGACGAATCAGCTTAACGTGTATAAGAATTTGTTGGATTGTAACATTAAAATTAATTTTATTTTTATTTAAATTAAACAAATTATATTTTTAATAATTTTAACATTGACAATTGAGTATGCATAATGTATAATGATTATTATATTTTTCGATATTACACGTGTTTTGTTCGAAACCCGCTTCTATAGATGGAGCGGAAAAATATTTGATCAATTGGAAGTCGGTTAACTTTCACATTAAAGAAGATAAATCGATGAAAATGCATAGCGATTTTCTTACTTTTCGATATGACATGTTACTTGTTCGAAACCTCTACTCTAGTATAAATTTTATTGTTTAAAGTAGATACAATATATATATGTAATTTTCTTATTCCATCAATTATTATATTTTAATATTTAAATAAAGAATTTGAATACGTATTTGAACATTATTAAAAATATTAAGTAGTGAAATTTATAAAATTTAAAATATAAAATTACATATACTTTAAAAAAAGTTAAATAAAAGAATGACTCGAACAAGACACATATCACGAGCAATGTCCATTTTGTTGTGATATTAGTTAAATTTTTTTTTGAAATTATAAGTTTAGTTTTACAGTATTATTTTCATTAATTTTTTTACATTGTATAATCAGAGTTACATATTGAATACAATATTTAATAAAAAAATAGTATTTAGTATAAATAAATTTGTGTGCTAATAAGTTTGACTAATTTAGTTTATGTTAAGAGATGTAATTTAATTAAATTAGAGGTATTTTAATCAAATTATTGTTTTCACACATTTTTAAAATTTTCATACATATCAGAGGATAAAGGCATTTTTGCAAATAAAAATTAAGTCGACTGACTTAATGTTTCATTGAGACTGCCTCAATATTTTATTGAGATTGACGTCTCAATAAAACCTTGAGGCAGTTTAAAATTAGTGACCGTGAAATTTTCGTATCCATCGGAGGTTGTGGATCAACACCCTATTTGTAAATTTATCATAAAAGAGTAAATGTTAAATATGTGATCCTATTAGGACATTTCTCTAACAACTTGAGATTTTAGAGCAATTAGTTCATCGGTATCAGAGCTCGGGTTGGCGGGGGTCTCAAGTTCGATTACATGCCACCTCCAATATTTTCACAATTTATTTATAAACATGAAAGACAACTTATGCCTCAGAGATGAGCGTCCGTGTTATACCCAAAATTTGGCATTGGGTCATGTCGGGTGAGGAATGGGTCAATTGGAATATAATAGGGGCAAGAGAATGGAAGATAAGGTTCTGGGTTGCAATGTACTAAGGGAAGACGCGCCCTCTGTATATGGGATGCGTCCAACCTATAGTAGATTGTGTGAGTTGAATTGTTTGAAGCGAAGATTGCCATGCCAAGGGGACTAAGACGCGTCTGGAGCTTAGGGCGCGCCTTGCCTGGGTAAATTTGGCAAGATGGATTATCCGCATGATCAAGTTGCAATGCAAGGGAGTCGTGTGCATTCCACACATAGAGGACGCGTCCTGTTCATGGGAGATGCATACTTTTGGATATTTGAGTTTGTCCTCACCCAGGGCAAGAAAAACAGGGATATTTTGAGGATAAGGAAATTATGGAAAGAAGAATAAAGATTTTTTTACTAACGTATTTGTTGCAGGTACTCTCTGAAGAATTTCCTTCTTGAGATGGTCAAGGAGGGGGATGTCCGTGAAAAGCTTGAGGGCCTCCAGGGGTATGCCTGATGACTAACGGCCTCCTCCTGTATTCAACGGGTGTCCTCGTTAGGGATGCAGGGTTAACTCTGGTGTGTGTTCTGGGAATACTGTTCTTGTATTCAACGGGTATCCTCGTTGGAGAACTTTGGAGTTATCCTACACTTTGCACCCAAGAGCTTGGGATCACATGTCCTTCTATCTGGTGGGTTATCCCCATTCGGGGGACAGGGACGCGTCTGACATTTGGGGTGAACCGTGACTATACCTGCATTCGTAAATCAAGGGAGATAGTTGTAGCGGAGTGTTATCCTTGCGGAGGAAGATACACTATCTGTGAAGTCTTACGATTACGGACGAGCCTTGAGCCTTCGCGGTTGGGCCTCATAGTTGGACATTTCTAAAGCTAGCGGAAGATGGATTCTGGAAGGACTTCTACCGGGCCTAGGCATGAGAAGTCTAAACCCATTAGATTTCTTGTTCCCCAAGAACTACGTCAGGCTTGATCCCTATATAAAGGGTACATAAGCACATTGAAAGGGGTAAGAAGTTGAGAGCTAAAAAGGAGCCACCACTTGCCCTAATCAATCTCAGCCACCAATTAACATACAACCACCACACACCGCTTGATTTTTCAGAAAAGAACCACCGTCATAGATCTTGATTCTGACGAGAAACCTCAAACTTTGTTGTCACCAGATTCCACCGTCAACAAACTAACGCTAGAAGGAGGAGTGTTAATCAAAATTATAGTCTTAGGAGGAAAAGATGTCTTACAGTCATGATGAAAGTTCTTATGATAGGAGTGATAGCAGATCTGAAGGAGATGGTGAGGGGGGCTTCACTCAACATGAGTCGTACATGCCCAGAAACGTGACGAATCCTACGCGAGCTCCGAATATGGGGGGACGCCCCCAGTTCTCATCAGCAACGCTGATATCTTGGAGCAGTTGTATCGCATGAGAGATACCTTAATTACTTTTAATTCAATATTGAGCATAGTGGAATGTCGCAAAACAACGAGGGTCCGCCGTCTTCGCCGCCATGGCCACGTTGTGGAGAAGGCTCCTATGGTTGAAGGAGATGCGCGAGATGTTCGCGGTCAAGCTAGCAGAGGAAATCCTCGAATTACTCCGCGATGTTTAGAATATTATGATGATGTTGAGCCTATCGTGGAACTTATTGATGAGGACACTGACGAGAGAGATAAACCTCGTATCGATAATCAGGTTATTCCACACACGCATAGGTCTGGGCGTACGATTGACGAGCGTCGTCATGCGGAGAATATCCAGAATCAGGAGAAAGAAAGAAGAGATTTCTCAACCCTGAAAAGGAGACTTGGCATAAGGTTGGAAGATGATGATTTGAGGATGTTGCTGCTGGAATGGTAGAAGGAAGGAAACAGTGGAAAAGCGAGGCCCCGTGATACAACGCGTATGCCCCCTACGTATCCAAGAGATGATAGGGTGCGGCACCGCGAATACGAGTGTGCCCCTCCACGAGGAAGGTTTGGGAATAATGACCGAGGCTATCCGAGGAACGGACGGGGAATGATGCGATATCGGCATGGAAGGGCGCCATACCATGGAAGACGAGTGGGCGCGCCCTCAGCTGAAGAAGCCCATGTCATTGTTCCTAAAGCTTCGCATAATGTTATGGGCGATGGATCAAGGTCGCGTCCTCATGACAGGGACGATGTTCGAATTCAGGAAAGATTGCAGAATAATAATGGGATACTGAGACACGACCAGGAGGGACCTCATGCACAAGGGGATGTTCAGAATCAAGATGATAATATAACACAGCCGTTGCCTCAGGGCGAGGGGCGACAAGATCCACCAGTACATCCGGGGGTAACCAAGGGGAACAAAAACTGGTTATGGAGCCACCCCAATAACTCAATGTTCAAACCATTCCTAGTGTTGGAACATTTAATGTGAATGATCTAAAGAGGTTGCTCAATAATCTGGAGGGAGGAAGGGTTACGGCAACCGCGCAAGTTCCATCCCCTTTCTCTGCTGTTGTAAGAGAGGCGTAGTTACCCGTTGGATACAGGAACACGACCAATGACCCGCGTTTTCATGGAAACTCCGAACCCGTTGAGTTTTTGGGACATTTTAACATAGAAATTGATGTATACCAAGTACCCGACTTGGCACGGTGTCGACTTTTGGCAGCCACCTTTAGGGAAGGTGCTCAACAATGGTTTCAGAAACTTGGCCCAGGGATTATCACATCGTGGAAACAAATAAAAACTTTGTTCTTGACTCAGTTTCAGGCCGCAGGGAAGTATACCCCACCGTTTTCCACACTAGCGAATGTGAAACAGAAGGAGGAAGAAAGCCTGACTTCATACTTTAAAAGTTTCAATACAGAATCAACCTTAGTGAGAGGTGTAAAGGATGAAACACTGAAAATACTTCTTATAGCTGGTCTGCGTGTGGGAACAGATTTTTGGAAACATCTGTAAGGAAAGGATCCTGTGTCGTTAGCTGACGTACTTGCACAAGCTGAGTCCTTCAAGGCGATCGAACAGTCACTCGATGAGACTAGGAAGAATGATAACACCAACAACTCAAAGGGGCGAGCTAAGAGAAGGGACAAGTCTGCAAGTCCAGAATATCGGCGTAATGCTCGAAGCCCCAATAGAGTAAATGCCACGAGCATGCAGAGAGAGTGAAGTCCACCGTCAAATTATGAAAAGAGAGTAAGTAATTATACTCCCTTGGCTGCATCCACTGATCACATCTTTGAAGTGAACAAGGACAGAGGAATCTTCAAGAAACCGGAACGCTTAACCTCCCGAAAAAGTAGAGACAAGAAGAAATACTGCGAGTACCACGAACTACCGGTCATGATACTCATGAATGCCGTCATTTAAAGGATGAAATTGAAGAATTGATCAAAGCTGGGTATCTGGGAGAATGGATCGATAAGGTGAAGCGACGCAGGGGTAACGACAACAAGGGAAAATATGAGATGCATCCACCACAAGCCGATGTCGATGAAAAGCCAGCATATGTCAAGTTCCAAAGAGCTGGGAGTATTAGGGCCATTTTCGGAGGACATCCATTTGTCGGAGACAGTAATCGAGCGTTGGAGAGAAACGCTAGGGAAGCGCGACATCAACCACTCACCAACATTCATAGCTTGGATGATAGACCACCAAAAATATTTAAAGGAGAGTTTTCTGATATTACTTTCAGAGAAAGGGAGTTAAGATGGGTGCACCATCCCCACAATGATGCATTGGTAATAACCATGCTTATTGGGGCAATAAATGTGCATCGGGTTTTCTTGGACAACGGGAGCTCTGCGAACATCTTGTACTACAACACGTATAAGAAGTTGGGTTTCCCAGATAGTGATATGAATTTTGAAGATGTGCATGTCTACGGTTTCACTGGGGAAGCAGTAAGGGTTATGGGTTCGATTAGACTTCCTGTCACACTTGGGGAAGGAACACTGTCTGTTACTCAAGTGATCGAGTTCAAAGTGTTGGATCAAGACTCAGTGCACAATTTGCTGGTGGGCAGGCCTTGGTTACGAGCCTTTAGGGTGATAACTTCGATACATCACTTAATGATAAAGTTCCCGACACCTAACGGAGTAGGCAGCTTGAGGGGATCACAGTACGAGTCACGCGACTGTTATCATAAGGTTGTTAATGAATTCTGCAGGAGAAGGTATGAAGGAAAAAGCCTTCCCGAGGATGACACGACGGATATCTAGGTAAAGCCAAATGGAGAAGTTCATGCCCACTACTTTATGGAAGATCCGGAGGACGGAAAAAACTGTGCGACCAACACCTCTGATTTGGTGCTAGGAAGTGTTTCAAGAATTCGCAGTGTAGAAGAAATAATAATGAATCATGAAGGGGATGTTGTACATAGAGAAGTTAATGGAGAAAAACTAGAAGGGAGGAATGTAACCTTTCAAAGTTTGAAAATTGACCCCAAGGTGGATGCTCCTCGAAAGAAGGACGCGCCCTTGAAGAGTGAAAAGGTGCATGAGGTTGATGCTCCTCTAAAAAAAGACGCGCCCTCCATACCCGTAAAGTGTAAAAGTATGCCTTGTCCTGAGGTAGATGCTCCCGCTTATAAGGATGCGCCCTCAGCTGTGAGAATGGAAGTGGAAGACCCTCAGGACTTTAATTTCAAGTTGGATCCTAGAATTCCAATGCCAGTTGAAAAAACTAGGCCACCTGAGGATACAATATCTATCCCGATCGATAAAGATGATCTAAGCAAGGTATTGAAGGTGGGATCTCAGCTAAGGTATGAGATAAGGGAAAGTCTCACCCGTTTTTTAATAAAGAATCTCAACATTTTTGCATGGAGTCACTCAGACATGGTTGAGATCGACCCGGGAGTAACGTGTCATCATTTGAACATCTTCTCTAATTACATGGGCATACGACAAAAGCATCGCATGGTAAGCGGGGAGAGGGCAATAGCTTTAAAAAAAGAGGCGGATCGACTATTGAAAGTTGGACTGATTAAGGAATCTTTCTACCCCGAGTGGCTCGCGAATTCGTGCTCGTAAAGAAACCTAATGGGAAGTGGAGGACGTGTGTAGATTTCACAGACCTTAACAAAGCTTGCCTAAAGGATAGTTTTCCACTCCCACGGATCGATCAGTTGATCGATACAACAACGGGTCATGCCTTGTTGAGCTTCATGGACACATACTCCGGTTATAATCAAATTCCAATGTACGGCCCCAATCAGGAGCATACATCTTTCATCACTGATAGGGGGTTGTACTGCTACATAGGGATGTCATTCGGATTGATCAATGCGGGCGCTACTTACCAGTGGTTGGTGAATATGATATTCAAAAATCAGATTGGAAGAACAATGGAAGTATATGTTAATGATATGTTGGTCAAATCAAAGAAAGAAAAGAACCATATCAAGCATCTAATGGAGATGTTTAACATTCTAAGGAGGTTTCGCATGAAATTGAACCCACAGACGTGTGTATTTGGTGTTGAGTCGATCAAATTTCTTGGATTCATTGTCAATCATAGGGGGATTGAAGCTAACCCCTCCAAGATCAAGGCACTGCTGGAAATGAGGTCTACCACAAGTGTAAAGAAAGTGCAAAGCTTAAACGGAAGAATCGTGGAATTGAATCGAATTGAATCAAAATCATCTGACAGATGCAAGGAATTTTTTAAGGCGATCAAAGTGGCAGGGAAAGACTTTGTATGGACATCGGAATGTGAAGTAGCTTTCAAGAGGATCAAGGAACAACTGGAGAACTCTCCCATGTTGTCGAAACCATTGGATGGAGAGAATATGATTATATACTTGGAAGTTTCAGATTATTCAATTAGCGCGGTACTGGTGAGAGAAGAGGATGCGCATATACTATATGAGTAAGCGGTTGCACGATGCTGAGACTCGTTACACCAACATGGAAAAGCTGGTTTATACCTTAATCCTCGCATCAAGGAAGCTGCGCCCATATTTCCAAGCTCATAAAATTGAAGTCCGTACAATATATCCACTGCGGCAAGTCCTCCATAAACCAGAATCATCAGGAAGGATGTTGAAATGGGTTGTGGAGTTGGGACAGTTTGACTTGGAATATATGCCTCGCACAGCGATCAAAGGGCAAGCCCTAGCTGATTTCTAACTAGAATTCTATTATGAAATTGATGATAAGGCTTTGATGGTGCTGCATCCATCTCATCCTGAGGAAGTTTTGGAAGAGTTCTCACATCCATGGTGGATTTTGCATGTGGATGGAGCAGTTAACAATGGAGGAGCAAGCGCGAGCATAGTGCTTATATCTCCGGAAGCCCATCATCTTATGAGTGAAATTCACTTTAAATTCTATGCTACGAATAATAATGTGGAATATGAGGCACTGATTAATGGTCTAAACATTGCTTGGGAAATGGGAGTGCGGAATCTAATTGCAAAGAGTGATTCGGAGTTGGTAGTGAACTAGGTGAATGGAGGGTTTCAAACTCGAGGACCGCGAACAAAACTATATTTGAGGTGCACACAACGCCTGATTAGGAGGTTCAAGAAGGTTAGACTGGAATATGTACCACGGGAAAAGAACAGCAACGTGGATGCTCTGGAAAAAATGGGGGTCCCAACCGTGTTGTTGGGATCTATACCCTTAAAAATCCAGGAGATTCCTAGCATCCCGTAAGTAGAGGTGATGAAAGTAGATGAGGCTCCTAAAGAAACATGGATGATGCCTATTCTTGCCTATATTTATAGGGGAACACTCCTTGAGGATAAGTTCAAAGCTAGACGGCTCCGTTACCAGGATGCGAGGTATGTGGTGTATGATGAAGTTTTATATAAGAGAGGCTTTAATCATCCGCTGCTCAGATTTGTTGATAATGAAGAGGGAAATTACATCTTGAGGCCATTGTTCTTTCAATCTGATTTTTGAACATCATATTCACCAACCGCTGGTAAGTCACGCCCGCATTGATCAATTCAAACGACATCCCTATGTAGTAGTACAACCCTCTATCAGTGATGAAAGATGTATGCTCCTGATCTGGGCCGTACATTGGAATTTGATTATAACTGGAGTACGCATCCATAAAGCTCAACAAGGCATGCCCCGCTGTTGCATCGACCAACTGATCGATCCGTGGGAGTGGAAAACTATCCTTTGAGAAAGCTTTGTTAGGGTATGTGAAATATACACACGTCCTTCACTTTCCATTAGGTTTCTTTTCGAGCACCGGATACGCGAGCCACTCGGGGTAGAAAGATTCCTTAATTAGTCCAACTTCCAACAGTCGATCCACCTCTTATTTTAAAGCTATTGCCCTCTCCCCGCTCACCATGCGACGCTTTTGTCGTATGCCCGTGCAATTAGAGAAGACGTTCAAATGATGACACATTACTCTCGGGTCGATCTCAACCATGTCTGAGTGACTCCATGCAAAGATGTCGAGATTATTTATTAAAAAATGGGTGAGACTTTCCCTTATCTCATAGCTTAGCTGAGATCCCACCTTCAATACCTTGCTTAGATCATATTTATCGATCGGAATAGATATTGTATCCTCAGGTGGCCCAGTTTTTTCAGCGGGCATTGGAATTCTAGGATCCAAGTTGAAATCAAAGTATTGTGATCCCCTCAAGCTGCCTACTCCGTTAGGCGTCGAGAACTTTATCATTAAGTGATGTATCGAAGTTATCACCCTAAAGGCTCGTAACCAAGGCCTGCCCACCAGCACATTGTGCACTGAGTCTTGATCCAACACTTTGAAATCGATCATTTGACTAACTGACAGTGTTCCTTCCCCAAGTATGACAGGAAGTCTAATCGAACCCATAACCCTTACTGCTTCTCCGGTGAAACTGTAGACATTTGCATCTTCAAAATTTATATCATTATCTGGGAAACCCAACTTCTTGTACGTGCTGTAGTACAAGATGTTCGCAGAGATCCCGTTGTCCAAGAAAACCCGATGCACATTCATTGTCCCAATAAGCATGGTTATTGTTGTGGGGATGGTGCACCCATCTTGACTCCCTTTTTCTGAAAGTAATATCAGAAGACTCTCCTTTGAATATTTTTTGTGGTCTATCCTCCAAGCTATGAATGTTGGTGAGTGGTTGATGTCGCGTTTCCCTTGCGTTTCTCTCTAATGCTCGATTACTGTCTCCAACAAATGGATGTCCTCCGAAAATAGCCCCAATACTCCCAGCTCTTTGGAACTTAACATCTGCTGGCTTTTCATCGACATCGGCTTGTGGTGGATGCATCTCATCTTTTTCCTTGTTGTTACCCCTGCATCGCTTCACCTTATCTATCTATTCTCTCAGATACCCACCTTTGATCAATTCTTCAATTTTATCCTTTAAATGATGACATTCATGAGTATCGTGATCGGCAGACTCATGGTACTCACAGTATTTCTTCTTGTCTCTACTTTTCCGGGAGGTCAAGCGTTCCGGTTTCTTGAAGATTCCTCTGTCCTTGTTCACTTCAATGATGTGATCAGTGGATGCAATCAGGGGAGTATAATTACTTACTCTTTTCATAATTTGACGGTGGAATCCACTCTCTCCGCATGATCGTGGCATTTACTCTATTGGGGCTCCGAGCATTACGCTGATATTCTGGACTTGCAGACTTGTCCCTCCTCTTAGCTCGCCCCTTTGAGTTGTTAGTGTTATCATTCTTCCCAGTCTCAGCGAGTGACTGTTCGATCGCCTTGAAGGACTCATCTTGCGCAAGTACGTCAGCTAACGACACAGGATCCTTTCCTTGCAGATGTTTCCAGAAATCTGTTCCCACACGCAGACCAGCTATAAGAAGTATTTTCAGCGTATCATCCGTTGCACCTCTCACTAAGGTTGATTCTGCATGAAACCTTTTGAAGTATGAAGTCAGGATTTCTCCCTTCTTCTATTTCACATTCGCTATTGTGGTAACCGGTGGGGTATACTTCACTGCGGCCTAAAACTGAGTCAAGAACAAAGTTTTCATTTGTTCCCACGATGTGATAATCCCTGGGCCAAGTTTTCGAAACCATTGTTAAGCACCTTCTCTAAAGGTGGCTGCCAAAAGTCGACATCATGCCAATTCGGGTACTTGGTATGCATCCATTTCTATGTTCAAACGTCCCAATAACTCAATGGGGTCGGAGTTTCCATGTAAATATAGGTCATTGGTCGTGTTCCTGTATCCAACGGGTAACTACGCCTCTCTTACAACAGCAGAGAAAGGGGATGGAGCTTGCGCGGTTGCCATAACCCTTCCTCCCTCTAGATGGTTGAGCAACCTCTTTAGATCATTCACATTAAATGTTCCAACACCAGGAATGGTTTGAACATTGAGTTGTTGGGGTGGCTCCACAACCAGTTGTTGTTCCCCTTGGTTACCCCCGGGTGTACCGGCGGATCTTGTCGCCCCTCGCCCTGAGGAAACGGTTGTGGTATATTACCATCATGATTCTGAATGTCCCCTTGTTCATGAGGTCCCTCCTGGCCATGTCTCGGTATCCCATTATTGTTCTGCAACCTTTCCTGAATTCGAAAGCCGTCCCTGTCACGAGGATGCGTCTTCGATCCATCGCTGTTAGGGCGAAAACACGCGCTAAAATTACCCGCAAGTATACGCATTCGCAAGTAATATAGAATTCTTTCTAGTTCAATCCCACAGAGACTCTTTTTGGTTAACTTAAGATTATGCACCTATGCAACAATGTATGGCTATCGTTCAATGCTAAGACAAGTATCAAATTATGTTGTTTATACTAATTAAACTAGAAAACATTATATAAAAGATTAAAAGGTTGATTTAACCTTAGCATGCAATGGTGATGATAACTAATCAAATAACACGAAACTAGTAAAGACCAACTATCATTGTACGAATACCCTACTACCAAACATCCACAAAAGAGATAGAAGCTGAATAGACACCAATTATGTTGAGACCCTATATGTCTAAAGAATTTGATAACATAAAGGTTTAATAAACAAGTTATCTATCGTGACTACATAGGGAAAGCAAGATTGTTAAAATTACCTACTAATCATGCATAAAAAATACATGAACCTATGCTAGCATGGCAAGTTCTTAATCTTTAAATTCACTGTCGCTTCAATAGAGATTAACATGGTATCTTATATGTTCGCGACACACATAAGACGAATAAGCACAACCAATACTAGGATATCTTACAATCACCACACAATTAGGTATTGAAACAATTAACTACAGAAATCAATAAGTAAATCCATTAGAACCCCACGATAACGATTAGTTCATAACCGAACTCATCATCACCATGGGTTCCGATGAAAGCATGGTAAATAAACTAAGATAATATAGGTCTTTAATAAACTGAATAATAATAGAAAAGTACGTTAACAAGAGTATTAGCCTCAAACAACAAAGTAAACGAGCATCCAAGATTACAATTTAAGCAAAGAATCACAAGTAAAAACAAGATCTTTTCTCCTTCGTTGTATTGTGCTATTAGGTCTTCTACTTGCTCTCTCCTTGCTCTTCTATCTGAAAAACATCTTTTAAGAGTCGTTTTATACCAACCCAACAGGTCAGGAATCCAACAAATCAGTCTTCTATTAGCATCAGGATTCCGATAAATCGACCTAGCGCGGCCGCCCTGAGATCTCGCGCGGCCACCCTGAGATCCCGATCGGCCGCCCTAGGTTTCTGTTAAGTGAGCGCAGCCGCCCTGAGCTCCTAGAAAAACTAATTTTCTTCTGTTCTCTTGACTTCACTTGCTGGTTTCTTTTGCGCAATCGACCGAGGCTCCATCCTAACACTCTTTTAAGCATAAAACTTGTAAAATCCATTCCTTCTTTCGAATATGCCCTGAAATGCAAAACACTACAAAAACACATCAAAAACACAAATAACTTGAGTACAACACCAATTCGAGCCTTTACGAAGTGTTCTAAGCGGATATAAATGCCACTTATTACACCCCCAAACTTGAGTCGATGCTTGTCCTCAAGCATAACAGACTCAAAAACAAGAAATAAAAATGCATGAATGCAACTAATATGAATGCAAGGATCCCCTCAGAATAACTAGACTAATCAATAAGTAACATCTCAACGAATGCAATTATTCGGGCAAAGTTCAATCAAATCCCACAAATCAACTCACAAGCCTAAAACGTGTGTGTGTGCAATTGCTTAACAGATATACTCTCGAAACTAGATCAATAATCATAACTCACCTATCGTCAAGACAATCACAAGGTTGTAAACAGAATAAACGATAAACTCAAAATGACTGACAACACTTCACTTTTATCAGATTTATACAAGGATTCACGATTTTATTGATAACACTTAAACAACACAAACATGCTTATTTGATCGTGCAATGAGTGAGGTTCACAAAAGACTTATGCAATAATACCCATGTAGCGAATCCCATACTATAAAAGTCTTAGGTCACTAGGCACAAAGTCCCCTAGAACTTAATTACTTGAGTATTAAAGAGCCCACTCGTGATCAACTATGCACATATTAACACATATTTTTTTTTTGCCTTTTTTCTTTTTTTTTCAACAATTTCTGAACGAGTGTGTTTCGCTCCATTTCGCTCAACCCTAGACTACCCATATAAATATGAACCGACTACTAGCCATTTGATGCCTAGCCACGACTAGCATTGATATCCAATATTTTTGTCCAATTTTAAAAATCCATGTTATTTCATCACTAAGAGAATAACATAAATTCTAGACATAAACAAGTGATTAAACCTCAACAAACAAACAGGTCATGATCATGATCTAACACTCAAACAACCTATAAGACTTAGTGAAAAATTTCTTATTTCTAGCATGCAAATCAATTTGTTTGGACTTAACATTCCTCTATACGACATCACTACACTTGAATCAATATCACAAATTAATCGGAAAAGCAACCTAAGGGATCATGATATAATGCCAATGCAACTATATGAAACATACTAACATGATAACAAATACGCAAAACAAAAACAAAAACAAATAATTATATGACAAATACGCAAATTATATGAACTAAACTATCATGAATATGCATCTAAATGGACTCACACATAAATATTCCGTAACTACCACCCCCAAACTTAAAAATTTCAATGTCCTCAGTGAAGGTAATAGCAAGGAATCAAGGCATACCTACTCATAATCAGAATGGTCATCACCCTCCATGGGTGGAGTGTCAGGAGGCGGGTACACAAAATCATTTCCAAAAACTGGCCACTGTATGTCAACCGTCGTGGCTCGAAAAGTTGTACCCAATGCCTGAGTAAGATCCTGCGCAAACCTGCTGTGTGACTCATACATCACATCCATCCGCCTTGTCAAACGCCTATACTGTGTCGATCCTAAACCAGCACTATCCTCTGCCTCTTGTTGCTGCTGCTGCAAAGAACTAGGCTCACCCATCTAATGTCTCAACGCTGCTCAGCGTGCCTGATTCGAACCACCAACATACGTCTGACTGGTTGGCTGGCCCTCTGGTAAATGATCATAGGTGTACCCAAGTCCTTTCTCATCAGCCTTCCCACCAAACCACTCCTGCATGCTTAAGATCATAGAACTGTCGATGGGGGCACTCGGTAAATGAAGCTGCTCGTGTGCGGGCCAATGGACACCCACCGCAACACAAAACTTGGTCACAATCGAGGCATAAGGGATAGAACCCGCAGTGCTTCCACGCAAAAATCGCAAAATACCTTGATGAATAACAGAACTGAGATCCACATAATCTCCCTGTAAAATCCCCCATAACAACTTCGCACGATCCACAGTCGCATTATGCACATGAGAAGAAGGCATGATATTCGCACAAATAAAAGCATTCCAAGCACGAGCAAACCTGTTCATGCATGAAGCAGGAAAATTGAGATATTTGTTCGATCCCCTCTTGAACTTCTAATGTGTATTCGGGACACAAAGAGTATCCACAATCAAATCCAAATCAAAGTCCTCCCCCGCCTTATTAACCCACTCCTCCTGAGTTGGCTTCCTCACAGGTTGGTTGATAATCCTGTGAATAGCCTCCGGGGTGTAGTCCACTGTCAACCCCTGCACCAACAAATACCTTTGCATTCGCATAGATTTCACAAACGATACTCATAGGTACAGCCGCGGGTGCCTCACAAAACGAAACCCATCCCATCTCTAAGATCATCTCGAAAAGCCTACCATCCTTACCCGAAGGTAGAAAACACATTTCCTTCTCTATCTGCTTAGATAACAACCTCGTGTACTCCGCTTCAGCCTCCGGTGTAATAAATCGTGGTCTCATACCCCCAACACTCGAAGTATCGGTAGAGGCGGGGTTAGTGCTGCTGCTATCTTGAGTACGGATTCTCTTTGGTGCCATTGGAATTGGTTAAGTGAGATAAAAGAGGTGTGTAGAGAGATTTAGGGTTTGAGAGAAAAAAGTAATGGAGATGGATGTATATGTGTATGTATATATAGAGAATTAGAATTAGATTTAGAATAGAAGTGGGATATGATTATGGGTTTAGTGGGAATAATGGGGTGTTTTGAGGGCTAAAAATTGGGTAGAAGTAGATTGTATAACTGTTGTGTATATGCCCATTTTTTATTTTCTGTTTTCTATTATTTTTTCTTTTTCTGGGCACCAGCGCGGGCGCACTGTGTTTCTATGGTTTCAGCGCGGTTGCCCCGCTTCCCAGCGCGGGCGCGCGCACTTCCTCTTATTTCAGCGCGGCCGCCCCGCTTCTCAACACGGGTGCGCCATGCTACCGGAAAAGATGCCCTATTTTCTGTTTTTTATTTATTTTCTTCTGGTTTTAATTCCTTCTATCTTCTTTTCTACCTATTAATATACAACAAACATGGGTCCCTCCCAAGAAGCACTTGGTTTACGTCACTAGCTTGACGTAGAATTTCGACATCAAGTTGACAATAAAATGACACTAACCACCTCAGAGTTTTCCATATCCCCATAGTAATGCTTCAAACGTTGTCCATTCACCTTGAATGCCTGGCCTGGATCATTCTCAAAAATCTCCACCGCTTCATGTGGAAACACAGTTTTGACAACAAACGGCCCTGACCATCTCGACTTCAATTTTCTAGGAAAAAGACGGAGACGAGAGTTGAACAAAACAACTTGTTGCCCCGACATAAATGATTTGAGCACTAGACCCCTATCGTGCCACCTCTTGACTTTCTCCTTATACATTTTGTTGTTCTCATAAGCTTGAAGTCGAAACTCATCAAGTTCATTCAAATGAAGCATCCTTTTCTTACCAGTTACATCCATATCAAGGTTCAATTTCTTCAAAGCCCAATATATATTGTGCTCTAGATGCACAAGCAAATGACATCCTTTACCATAAACCAATTGAATAGTGACATGCCTAGCAAAGTTTTGAATGATATTCGATAAGCCCAAATAGCTTCATCCAGCTTCAAAGACCAATCATTTCTCGATGGACATACAACTTTCTCTAAAATACGGTTGATCTCTCTGTTAGAAACCGCAACTTGATCATTAGTCTAAGGATGGTAGGTTGTAGTAATGTGATGATTCACATTATATCGCTGATAAGTGGCATTTTATACCACTTAGAACGTCTTAAAATGGCTTAAATTGGTGTCTTGAAATCAAGTATTTTGTGTATTTGATGCGTTTTTCTAGTGTTTATGCATTTCAGGGTATTAGTTGCATTTCGGGGGAGGAATCATCAAGAATAAGCCTTGGCATGTGTTCACCATTGCGAGAGGAAAAAACGGGCAGATTACGGCGAAGAAATGGAGCAAAATCAGATTTTTTCCAGTAGAGGTCTGAGCGCCCGCTCAGCATTGCTGAGCGGCCACGCAGCAAGCTGAGCGCCCGCTCAGCTATGCTGAGCGGCCGCGCAGGGTCGGGAAAAAAGATATAATATTTTTGGACTTCTACTTCTGTTTGGTTTCCACTTCTATGCAATCTGAGTTTTATGGGACTATTATATAAGTAGATTTGAGATGTTTTCACAAGTGTGGATTGAAGAAGATTGTGTTTTTATGCAAGGAGCGAAGGAGATAAGGAAGAAGACCGATTTAGCACACCGCAACGAAGATGAAGCATATTTTCTTGTGATTCTTGTTTCGTTGTAACGTTGGATGCTAGTTTTCTTACTTTGAACTTATTTACTCTTGTGACGTACTCTATTTTAATATAATTAGTTTAGTTATTATTTTCTTGTGTTTGTTTATCATGATTTCATATGAACCCATGATGACGATAAGTGCTATTATGGGCTAATCGTGATCATGGGGTTGCAACGGATTTATTATGGAATTCTTTAGTTAATTGTTTAATACTTTAGTATGTGATGATTGTATGATATCTAGTATTGGTTGTGCGTATTCGTCTTATGTGCGTCGCGAACATATAAGATAGGGTGTTAATCTCTTGTGAAGCGGCGGTGGATCTTGAGATTTAGAACTTGCCATGCTAGCATAGGTTCATGTATGTTGTGCATGATTAGTGGGTAACTCTAACAGTTTTATTTGCCCTATGTAATTAAAAGGAATAACTTGTGCTTAAATCGTTGTGTTGTCAATTTCTGTAGACATATAGGAACTCAACATAATTGATGACTATTCAACTTCTATCTTAAATTGTGGATGCTTGGTAGAATGGTATTAGTACAATGAAAGTTGGCTTTTATCAGTTTCGTGTTATTCGATTAATATCATCACTGTCACATGCTAAAGGTAATAACAATGGCTATTGAAGGAAGTAATAATGAAGTTGTGATCTCATGAGTATTTTATTATTGATAATTTGAAGTGTTAAGTAAGTGATTAATTAAGTAGTTAATTATAGTTAATATTTAATCAACAATCTTAAGTGTTAGTGTCTTAACATTGAGAAGTAATCATACATTGGTGAGTGAGTTTAATTAGACAATAATTTAGTCTGAATCTCTGTGGGAACGAACTAGAAAGTATTCTATATTACTTACGAATGCGTATACTTGCGTGAATATTAGCGCGTGATTTCACCCTAACAAGTTTTTGGCGCCGCTGCCGGGGACTCGGCGTATTTGTTTAGTTTATGTACTTACCATCATTGGTCATTAGGACTCAGTGATTAGGACGTAGTAGTTACTTATTGTTTCCGGTTGTGTTTCAGGTACTTTAGCAAGCGTTTATGCAAACTCGTTCTCGTGCTCGCAAGAGGACTTTAGATACAGCTGAGGAGACAGACGAAGTTCTTGATATTACGGAGAAGTTAGATTTTGAGGATTCGGATTCAGGAACTGAGCGTAAAGAACCAGTAAACATGGAAGATCGTATTGTTTAAGCTGATCCAGCTCTTATGGATTTTTCTCGGCCTAAAATTGATGACATTCAGTCAAGCATCCTTCATCCGGCTATTCAAGCTAACACCTTTGAAATCAAGCCGGGCACTATTCAGATGGTGCAGAATTCTGTTTCTTTTGGAGGAGCGGCAACTGAAGACCCCAACATGCACATAAGGAATTTTGTCGAGATCTGCAGCACTTTTAAGTATAATGGCGTGACTGATGAGGCTATCAAGTTGAGGCTTTTCCCATTCTCACTGAGGGACAAGGCTAAAGACTGGTTACATTCTGAACCAGCTGGGTCCATCACTATGTGGCAAGATCTTGCGCAAAAGTTTCTGGTGAAGTTTTATCCGATGGCAAAGACTGCTGCTATGAGGAGTGCTCTTACTCAGTTTGCGCAGCAACCTACTGAATCTATGTGCGAGGCTTGGGAACGCTATAAGGAAATGTTGAGAAAATGTCCACATCATGGAATGCCGGATTGGATGGTGATCACTGGTTTCTATAATGGTTTGGGGGCCCAATCTCGGCCCATGCTCGATGCAGCAGCTGGAGGCGCCTTATGGGCTAAAAGCTATACTGAGGCGTATAATCTTATAGAGACGATGGCTGCAAATGAGCATCAAAACCCAACTCAGAGGATGACGTCAGGCAAGGTAGCAGGTATTCTGGAAGTTGATGTAGCCACCGCTATTGCAGCCCAGCTCCAAGCGCTATCAATGAAGGTTGATTCTTTGGCTACATATGGAGTTAATCAAATAGCTATGGTTTATGAGCTTTGTGCAGGTTCTCATGCTACGGATCAATGTTCTCTGGTCAACAAATCTGTTTAGCATGTGACTAATTATCAGCGATAACAGCAGCCTGTGCCAGCGACCTATCATCATAACAACAGAAACCATCCAAATTTCAGCTGGGGGAATAATCAGAATGCTATTCAGCCACCATATCAGCAAGGAGTGAGTAAACAGTTTAACCCACCTGGATTCCAGCAACCACAGCAGTATGCTATAAGGCAATCATATCCTCAACAGGGAAGTACAGCTGCACCTACTAATGCTGATTTTGAGGAACTTAAGCTGTTATGCAAGAGTCAGGCGGTTTCTATCAAGACCTTGGAAAATCAAATCGGTCAATTAGCCAATGCAGTGCTCAATCGTCAACCTTGCACTCTTCCCAATGACACGGAAGTACCAGGAAGGAAGGAAGCTAAATAGCAAGTCAAGGCTATTACCTTAAGGTCTGGAAAAGTTGCTGATGCTGAAAAGGCAAAAGAAGGAGACGCTGAAATTAGTGATGAAGAATCTAAGCAAAAGGAGAAAGCGGCGGAACCAAGGAAGACTATTGTTGAACACACTCTGCCTGAGGCTAATACAGGGGAGAAACAGCTCTATCCTCCACCACCTTTTCCTAAAAGATTGCAGCAACAAAAGCTGGATAGACAGTTCGGGAAGTTTCTGGAGGTGTTCAAGAAACTTCACATCAATATACCTTTCGTTGAGGCTCTGGAGCAAATGCCTAGTTATGCGAAGTTTATGAAGACTATTCTTTCAAGGAAGGTGAAACTGGATGACCTTGAAACCGTTGCTCTCACGGAAGAATGCAGCGCTGTTCTGCAGCAAAAGTTACCACCAAAACTGAAAGATCCAGGAAGTTTCACCATTCCTTGCACCATTGGCAATCTGACTTTTGACAAGTGCCTTTGTGATTTGGGAGCAAGCATTAATATGATGCCGTTGTCGATCTTTAAAAAGTTGGATCTGCCTGATCCAAAACCCACATATATGTCTCTACAATTGGCTGATCGTTCCATTACTTACCCAAGGGGCATAGTGGAGGATGTGCTCGTCAAGGTGGATAAGCTCTTCTTTCCTGCAGATTTTGTTATTCTGGATTTTGAGGAAGATAAGAAGATTCTCATAATCTTGGGAAGACCTTTCTTGGCTACTGGCCGTACCTTGATAGATGTGCAAAAAGGTGAACTTACTATGCAGGTACAAGAGCAGGATGTGACCTTCAACGTATTCAAGGCAATGAAATTCCCTACAGAAGATGAGGAGTGCTTAAAAGTAGATATGATTGATTATGCGATTACTTCAGAACTCGATCGCATGTTAATGTCTGATGCATTAGAAAAGGCCTTAGTGGGGGATTTTGACAGCGATGATGAAGATGGCAACGAGAAATTACAATATCTGAACGCTTCTCCCTGGAAGCGAAAGCTGGACATGCCGTTTAAATCTCTTGGTACTTCTGACCTTAAGAATGCTGAAGGAAAGCTCAAACCATCAATAGAGGAAGCACCTACCTTGGAGCTCAAGCCATTACCTAAACATTTGAGGTATGTTTTTTTAGGTGATTCATCTACGTTACCTGTTATTATTTCATCTGACCTTTCAGGTAGTGAGGAAGACAAGCTCTTAAGGATTTTGAGAGAATTCAAATCGGCTATTGGATGGACCATAGCAGATATCAAGGGGATAAGTCCTTCATATTGTATGCATAAAATTCTGCTAGAGGAAGGTAGTAAGCCAACTGTGGAACAGCAGTGAAGACTGAATCCCATCATGAAGGAGGTGGTGAAGAAAGAAATTCTGAAATGGCTGGATGCAGGCATCATTTATCCTATTTCTGACAGCTCGTGGGTGAGCCCCGTACAATGTGTACCTAAGAAAGGAGGTATCACTGTGGTTGTAAATGAAAAGAATGAGCTCATCCCCACTCGAACAGTTACAGGATGGAGAGTATGCATGGATTATAGAAAATTGAACAAAGCCACAAGGAAGGATCACTTCCCTCTTCCATTTATTGATCAGATGCTTGACAGGTTGGCGGGTCATGAGTATTTTTGTCTTCTGGATGGCTATTCAGGGTATAATCAGATTTGTATTGCACCAGAGGATCAGGAAAAGACTACCTTCACTTGTCCATTTGGCACGTTTGCTTTTCGCAGAGTTTCGTTTGGGTTATGTGGCGCCCCGGCCACTTTTCAGAGATGTATGATGGCTATATTCTCTGACATGATTGGAAATAACGTCGAAGTGTTCATGGATGACTTCTCCGTCTTTGGACACTCATATGATGAATGTTTGAATAATCTGCGCGCCGTACTCAAAAGATGCGTGGAAACTAATTTGGTGCTCAATTGGGAGACATGTCATTTTATGGTGCGTGGAGGCATTATTCTTGGGCATAAGGTCTCTAACAAGGGTCTGGAGGTGGACAAGGCCAAGGTGGGAGTCATTAAAAATCTTCCCCCACCTAACTCTGTGAAAGGAATCCGTAGTTTCCTTGGTCATGCGGGTTTTTATCGGCGATTCATCAAGGACTTTTCAAAGATATCTAAGACGTTGTGCAATTTGCTTGAGAAAGATGTGCTTTTCAAATTTGATGATGAATGTTTGGCAGCATTCGAGACTCTCAAGAAGAGTTTGATCACTGCACCAGTTATTACAGCACCAGATTGGACAGAACCGTTTGAGATGATGTGTGATGTGAGTGATTATGCGGTAGGTGCAGTTCTGGGATAACGCAAGAAAAATCTCTTCCATGTGGTCTACTATGTGAGTAAGACTTTAAATGGGGCCCAATTGAACTACACCACTAGTGAGAAGGAGCTTTTGGCTATAGTCTTTGGTTTCGAGAAATTTCGATCTTATCTACTTGGTACGAAAGTAACAGTATTCACTGATCATGCGGCTATTCGCTATCTGGTTTCCAAGAAGGATTCGAAGCCGAGACTCATTCGTTGGGTGCTTTTACTTCAGGAATTTGAGTTAGAGATCAAGGATAGAAAAGGTACTGAGAATCAAGTAGCTGACCATCTCTCTAGGTTGGAGAATCCCGATTCTACTTCACAAGATAGGACGTTAATCAATGAATCTTTTCCGGATGAGCAGTTGTTTGCAATTCAGGAGGAAGTACCATGGTTTGCAGATATTGTAAACTATCTCGTCAGCAATGTAATGCCTCCTAATTTGACATCCGCTCAAAAGAAGAAGTTTCTGCATGAGGTGAAGTGGTATATGTGGGATGAACCATATTTGTTTAGACAGGGAGCTGACCAGATCATCAGGAGATGTATCCCGTTCTGTGAGACGGAGGGGATATTACGAGACTGCCATTCCACGGTTTATGGTGGACATTATGGTGGTGAGAAGACGGCAGCTCGTATTCTGCAAGCAGGTTTTTTTGGCCTACTTTGTTCAAGGATGCTCATCAGTTTTTTTTAAGGTGTGATCGTTGCCAAAGAGTGGGAAATTTGACAAGGAAGGATGAGATGCCATTAAATGTGATGCTTGAAGTCGAGGTCTTTGATATTTGGGTATCAATTTCATGGGGCCTTTTATCTCGTCTTGCAATAACCAGTACATCTTGCTGACAGTCGATTATGTCTCAAAATGGGTCGAAGTTAAAGCTTTACTGACAAATGATACAAAGACAGTGCTGAATTTTCTTCATAAGCAAATTTTCACAAGGTTTGGAACACCTCGGGTAATCATAAGTGATGAAGGATCGCATTTCTGCAACCGTAAGTTCACCTCTATGATGCAGCGTTATAATGTGAATCATCGAGTAGCTACTGCCTATCATCCGCAAACAAATGGTCAAGCGGAAGTGTCTAACAGAGAGATAAAGCGCATTCTAGAGAAGGTTGTTTGTCCGTCAAGGAAGGATTGGTCTTTAAAGCTCGATGAAGCTGTTTGGGCTTACAGAACAGCATACAAAACTCCACTTGGTATGTCCCCGTTTCAGTTGGTGTACAGTAAGGGATGTCATCTACCTGCGGAGCTTGAGCATAAGGCCTACTGGGCATTGAAAAAGTTGAACCTGGATTTAGATGCAGCTGGTAAGAAAAGAATGCTTCAGCTTAATGAACTTGATGAATTTCGACTTCAAGCGTACGAGAATAACAAAATGTATAAGGAAAAGGTGAAGAGGTGGCACGATAGGAAGCTACATCCTAAGTTATTTGTGCCGGGGCAACAAATTCTCTTATTCAACTCTCGACTCCAACTTTTTCCAGGGAAGTTGAAATCGAGGTGGTCTGGGCCTTTTATTGTCAAAACTGTGTTTCCACATGGAGCGGTGGAAATTTTTGAGAATGATCCGGACCAAGCATTTAAGGTTAACGGTCAGCGGTTGAAGCACTACTATGGGGACATGGCAAACCGAGAAGTGGTTAGTGCCATTTTGTTGACTACTTCAGAAGGGTACGAAACGTCAAGCTAATGACGAAAAAGAAGCGCTGCATGGGAGGCAACCCATGAATCGTTGTTACAGGAACCCTTAGAAGTTAATAACCTATCCAAAAACACAAAAAAATTAGAAAACAGGGGCTGAAAAAAAAAATTCCAGTGACCCCCTGAGCGCCCGCACAGCATTGTTGAGCGACCGCTCAGCAAGCTGAGCGCCCGCTCAGCTTTGCTGAGCGATCGTGCAGCAAGCTGAGCGCCCGCTCAGCTTCGCTGAGCGACCGCTCAGGGGTCGAGTACCAGATTTTTTTTTTTACAGTTCAGAAAAAAAAAAAACAAAACAAAAATACAAAAACAGTTTTAGCCCATAAACCCACGATTTGTTCCCACTACCCCATCATTTTAACCCTTAATTCCCAAACCCTAATCTAATCCACACCCTATATATACATACACATATCCTACATATCTCCCACAAACTTCCTACACTTAAACTCTCTCCCAAACACCAAAAATCAGTTCTTACACACTTTTATTCACGAATCAATGGCACCCAAGAGAGCACGCACTATTGACAGCAGCAGCACAGTTTCTACTGCTGATTCATCGAGGGGTACTGCTGCAAGGCCTCAGTTAACTGACAGAGCCGCGGAGGAGGAGTACACTAGGCTGTTGGGGAAGCCGATTCTGAAGGAGAGAGGGTTTTTACCATCGGGGAGGGATGGTGAGTTGCTGCCCATGATTGCAGAGAAGGGGTGGATAGCTTTTTGTGAGTCACCCGAAGCGGTACCGATGAGCGTTATTTGCGAAATCTACGCGAACGCGAAGGCCGAAAAGAATGGGTTTTCTGTGGTCCGAGGGCTGACGGTTGATTATCATCCTGCGGTGATTCGCCGTGTGATTGGACAGCGAGAGAGGAAGCCCGAGGAGGAGAACTGGAATGAAAAGACTGCTGAGGATTTTGACTTGGATTTGATTTGTGCGACTCTCTGTCGACCGGGCACAGTTTGGACATTCAGGACCGGCACTAATGAGTATCGTCACTTTCCGGCGATCGCCATGAACAGGTATGCCCGTGCATGGAATGCATTTATTTGTGCTAATATTTTGCCTTCTTCGCATGCACACGAGGTCACAGTTGAGAGAGCACAGTTGTTGTGGGGAATTCTGAATAATGAGTACTATGTGGACCTTGGTGAGTTTATCTACCAAGGAATTCTGAAGTTTTTGAGGGGAGCGAAGCGTATGAACATCCCTTATGCATCCACGGTTACGAAGCTATGCCAAGCAGTGGGAGTGAACTGGCCGGCTCATGAGCAGTTGCAGATGCCGGCAGCTCCGATTGATTCTGGGACGCTGAATGGGATGCAGGAGTGGACCGGTGGTGAGCCTGAGGAGCATGGGCTGGGTTATCGTCTTCCAGGAAGGCGTCCAGCACGAGGTGCTACTATGGCTAGACCAGGGCGTGATGAGGCTGGTTCTTCGAGAGCTCAGAAGGGTGCTGGGATGGTTGATGCCCAGTATAGGAGGCTTACACGACGGATGGATGCTATGTACGAGACGCAGAGCAGATTTGCTCAGGAGCTCACCCTTGCGTTAGGGACTGCTTTTCGGGGCCTTGGAGCTGATATCCAGTGGCCATTTTTTGGTGAGGACTCTGCATACCCGCCGCCTGATACTCCACCCACTGAGGGTGATGATGATGATGACTCCGAGTAGGTATACCATGTGTTCCTTTCTACTACCTTCACTGAAGACAGTGAAGATTTTAAGTTTGGGGGTGGTAGTTAAGGAATATTGTGTGTGTGTCATATAGCTGCATATTCATGATAGCTTAGTTCATATAGTTGCATAATTTATGCCATATAGTTTTTTTTTGTTATGTATGTCATGTAGCTCATGCATTTACCATGATCCCTTTTGCAATGATCTATCGACTGAATTGTGATATTGATGCGAGTGTAGTGATAGCATTAAAGTGATATTAAGTCGTGTAGGTTGATATGCATGCTAGAAACACTTGTAATTCCACTAAGTCATAGAGAATGTGTAAGGGCTAGATTGTTGTTATGATTTGGTTGTTTTCGAGGTCAATCTATTTATTATGCTTAGAATTCGATAATAGGTTTTTAGTGATAAAGGCATGAAAAAGAAAATTTTTTGGAGAAAAAAAAAATTTGGAATTCGTTGCTAGTTGTGGCTAGGCGTTAAATGGCTAGTAGCCGGCTCGCATATGGTGCGAGTAGTCTAGGGTTGAGCAAGATGGAGCGAAACGCACTTGCTCAGAAGTTAAAAAAAAAATAATAATAATATTTAGTTTATGCATAATTGATCAAGAGTGGGCTCTTTGGTATTCGAGTTATTAAGTTCTTAGGGGACTTTGTGCCTAGTGACCTAAGGCTTTTAGAGTCTGGGATCCGCTAACCTAACGCTCGTTACATGGATACCATTGTATAAGTCTTTTGTGGACCTCACTCATAGCACGGTCAATTAAGCATTTGTGTTGTGAATAAAAAGCACGATTCCATAATAAGCTCCAGAATTCTTGTAGTGTTGAATATCACTTTGTGCCTAGAATTTTTATTCTCTGTATAATCATGTGATTGCCTTGAAGATAGTCAAGTCATAATAATTGGTCTAGTTCCGAAGCATATCTGTTAAGCATTTGCACACACCACGTTTCTGGCTGTATGTCTGTTTGCATGAGTTTATTGATCTTTAGTTGTCTAACTGCATTTGTTAAGATGTTGCAATTTGGTTGGTTAATTGTAGAAAGGGGGATCGCTGCATTTTTATATAAATTGCATTCATGCATGTTTGTATTTGTTTTTGAGTCTGTGATGCTTGAGGACAAGCATCGATTTAAGTTTGGGGGTGTGATAAGTGACATTTTATACCACTTAGAACGTCTTAAAATGGCTTAAATTGGTGTCTTAAAATCAAGTATTTTGTGTATTTGATGCGTTTTTCTAGTGTTTATGCATTTCAGGGTATTAGTTGCATTTCGGGGGAGGAATCATCAAGAATAAGCCTTGGCATGTGTTCACCATTGCGAGAGGAAAGAAACGGGCAGATTACGGCGAAGAAACGGAGCAAAATCAGATTCGGGAAAAAAGATATAATATTTTTGGACTTCTACTTCTGTTTGGTTTCCACTTCTATGTAATCTGAGTTTTATGGGACTATTATATAAGTAGATTTGAGACGTTTTCACAAGTGTGGATTGAAGAAGATTGTGTTTCTACGCAAGGAGCGAAGGAGATAAGGAAGAAGACCGATTTAGCACACCACAACGAAGAGGAAGCATATTTTCTTGTGATTCTTGTTTCGTTGTAACGTTGGATGCTAGTTTTCTTACTTTGAACTTATTTACTCTTGTGACGTACTCTATTTTAATATAATTAGTTTAGTTATTATTTTCTTGTGTTTGTTTATCATGATTTCATATGAACCCATGATGACGATAAGTGCTATTATGGGCTAATCGTGATCATGGGGTTGCAACGGATTTATTATGGAATTCTTTAGTTAATTGTTTAATACTTTAGTGTGTGATGATTGTATGATATCTAGTATTGGTTGTGCGTATTCGTCTTATGTGCGTCGCGAACATATAAGATAGGGTGTTAATCTCTTGTGAAGCGACGGTGGATCTTGAGATTTAAAACTTGCCATGCTAGCATAGGTTCATGTATGTTGTGCATGATTAGTGGGTAACTCTAAAAGTTTTATTTGCCCTATGTAATCAAAAGGAATAACTTGTGCTTAAATCGTTGTGTTGTCAATTTCTGTAGACATATAGGAACTCAACATAATTTATGACTATTCAACTTCTATCTTAAATTGTTGATGCTTGGTAGAATGGTATTAGTACAATGAAAGTTGGCTTTTATCAGTTTCGTGTTATTCGATTAATATCATCACTGTCACATGCTAAAGGCAATAACAATGGCTATTGAAGGAAGTAATAATGAAGTTGTGATCTCATGAGTGTTTTATTATTGATAATTTGAAGTGTTAAGTAAGTGATTAATTAAGTAGTTAATTATAGTTAATATTTAATCAACAATCTTAAGTGTTAGTGTCTTAACATTGAGAAGTAATCATACATTGGTGAGTGAGTTTAATTAGACAATAATTTAGTCTGAGTCTCTGTGGGAACGAACTAGAAAGTATTCTATATTACTTGCGAACGCGTATACTTGCGTGAATATTAGCGCGTGATTTCGCCCTAACAATCGCTGCATCATAGAAGTGAACTTGCGATTACAGAAATGCGATCCCTCGTCACTGATTATGACTCTTGGAGTCCCAAAACTTATGAATATCTGCTTATGAAGAAAATTGAGCACTACCTTCGCATCATTTGTTGGCAAGGCTTTAACTTCCACCCATTTCGAGACATAATCGACCGCCAACAAGATATACTGATTATTGTAAGATGAGACAAATGGCCCCATGAAGTCAATTCCCCAAACCTCGAAGACCTCAACCTCGAGAAGCACATTACGAGGCATCTGATCCTTCTTTGACATATTACAAACACGCTGAAAGCGATCACACTTCAAAACGAACTGATGTGCATCCTTAAACAATATAGGCCAGAAGAATCTAGCTTAAAGGATACGAGCTGCTGTCTTTTCCCCACCATAGTGGCCTCCATAAACAGTTGAATGGCAGTCTCGCAAGATACCCTCCGTCTCGCTGTACAGAATACATCTCCTGATGATTTGGTCAGCTCCTTACCGATACAAAAATGGCTCATCCCACATGTACCACTTCACCTCGTGAAGAAACTTCTTCCTTTGAGCAGAAGTTAAGTCCGGGGCATAATGTTGCTCACAAGATAGTTCACAATGTCTGCGAACCACGGTTCTTCTTCTTGCACCCCAAACAACTGCTCGTTGGGAAAAGACTCATTTATCAATGTCTTGTCGTGTGAAGCTGTACTTGGATCTTCTAAGCGAGAAAGATGATCTGTAACTTGATTCTCAGCACCCTTCCTATACTTGATCTCTAACTCAAACTCCTGAAGTAAAAGAACCCATCGAATCAATCTAGGTTTCGAGTCCTTCTTCGAGATGAAATAGCGAATCGCAGTGTGATCAGTGAAAACTGTCACCTTCGTCCCAAACAAATAAGATCGAAACTTCTCAAAACCGTAGACAATGGCTAAGAGTTCCTTCTCAGTAGTAATGTAGTTTATTTGAGCACCATTGAGGGTCTTACTAGAATAGTAGATCACATGAAATATATTGTTCTTCCTTTGCCCAAGAACCGCTCCAACTGCATAGTCACTTGCATCGCACATCATTTCAAAAGGCTCATTCCAATTAAGTGCAGTTATGACATGTGTCGTGATCAAGCTCTTCTTTAAGCTCTCAAAAGCAGCTAGACACTCATCATCAAACTTGAAAGGGACATCTTTCTCTAATAGATTGCACAATAGTTTAGAGATTTTAGAGAAATCCTTGATGAACCGTAGATAGAAACCCGCATGACCAAGAAAACTACGGATTACCTTAACAAAAATTGGTGGATGAAGGTTTTCAATAACCCCCACCTTGGCTTTGTGCACCTCAAGAGCTTTACTAGAGACCTTGTGCCCAATAATGATGCCCTGTTGCACCATAAAGTGATATTTCTCCCAGTTGAGAACCAGATTGGTTTCAACACACCTTTGAAGAACTGCGCCAAGATTTTGAAAGCACTCGTCGAAAGAATCTCCGAACACCAAAAAATCGTCCATGAATACTTCCACATTCTGACCAATCATGTCCGAGAAGATGGCCATCATGTATCTCTGAAATGTGGCAGGTTTACCACATAACCCAAAAGAAACTCTTCGGAAGGCAGACGTACCAAATGGACAAGTGAAGGTAGTCTTTTCTTGATCTTCTGGCATGATGCAATTCTGATTATTGCCCGAATAACCATCCAGAAGATAGTAGTATTCATGCCCAGCCAACCTTTTAAGCATCTGATCAATAAATGGAAGATGGAAATGATCTTTCCTCGTGGCCTTGTTCAGCTTCCTATAATCCATGCAAACTCTCCACCCCGTGACTGTTCGAGTAGGAATGAGCTCATTCTTTTCATTAGCAACCACGGTGATGCCTCCTTTCTTCAACACACACTGAACTGAGCTTACCCAAGAACTGTCTGAAATATGATAAATGATGCCTACGTATAGCCACTTAAGAATTTCCTTCTTCACAACCTCCTTCATAATTGGATTTAGCCTTTTCTGTTGCTCAACAGTCGGCTTGCTTCCTTCCTCCAGCAGAATTTTATGCATGCAATAAGAGGGCTGCTTCCCTTAATATCTGCTATAGTCCATCACTACCTGAAAGATCAGATACAATAATAACAGGCAAAGTAGATGCATCACCTAAAAACGCATACCTCAAGTGTTCATGCAAAGGTTTAAGCTCGAGTGTAGGAGCTTCCTCAATAGATGGCTTGAGATGCCCCTCAGCATTTTTGAATTCTGAAAATCCAAGAGATTCAAAAGTCATATCCAACCTTCGCTTCCAAGGTGAAGCATTCAAATACTGCAACTACCCATCACCTTCATCATCTTCACTATCTGAATTCCCCATCAAGGCTTTCTCTAGGGCATCAGACTTTAACATTTGATCAAGTTCTGAAGTAACCACATAATTGACCAATTCCACTTTTAAGCACTCCTATTTATCAGTAGGGAGTTTCATGGCATTGAAAACATTAAATGTCACATCCTGATCCAGTACTCTCATAGTGAGCTCACCCTTCTGCTTATTAATCAAGGTTCGGCCAGTAGCCAAGAATGGTCTTCCCAAGATTATGAAAATCTTTTTATCCTCCTCGGAATCAAGAATTACAAAGTCAGCAGGAAAGATGAGTTTGTCCACTTGACCAAGATATCCTCCACAATGCCTCGTGGATATGTAATAGAACGATCAGCCAACTGCAAGGACGTATATGTAGGCTTTGGATTAGGTAAACCCAACTTCTTGAAGATAGAAAAAGGCATCAGATTGATGCTAGCTCCCAAATCACATAAACACTTGTCAAATGACAAGTTTCCGATGGTGCAAGGAATAGTGAAGCTTCCAGGATCTTTAAGCTTCAGAGGCAACTTCTGTTGCAGCACAACACTGCATTCCTCCGTAAGAGCAACGGTCTCTAAGTCATCGAGCTTCACTTTACTAGAGAGAATACCTTTCATAAACTTCGCATAGCTAGGCACCTGTTCAAGAGCTTCAGCGAAAGGTATGCTGATATGAAGTTTCTTGAACACCTCCAGAAACTTAGCAAATTGCTTATCCAACTTTTGCTTCTGCAGCCTCTTAGAAAAATGAGGTGGAGGATAGACCTGTTTCTCCCCTGTATAACCCTAAGGAGGAGTGTGTTCCACAGTTTTCTTTCTTGATTCCACTTCTGCTTCCTTCTGCACATCTTCTTCACCCACAACTTCATCTTCTGAAACTTGAGATTTTTCAGGGCTTGCAACTTTCCCAGACCTCAATGTAATTGCCTTAACCTGCTCTTTTACTTCCCTCTTGCCTCACTTCTGTGTCACTAGGGAGTGTACGAGGTTGTAGATTCAACAAAGCATTAGTAATCTGCCCAATTTTATTCTCCAGAGTCTTTATAGAAACCGCTTGGCTCATGCACATGAGCCTCAACTCATCCAATTCCATTTTTTCATTAGATTGACTTGTACTTCCATACAGTAGTTGCTGAAGTTGGAGTTGTTGTCTTGTTACATATTGCGGTTGTTGAAAATCAGGAGGGTTGAATTGCTTTGCTGCATACTGCTGATAAGGTTGTTGCACCGCATTTTGATTGTTGCTCGAGCTGAAGTTAGGATGATTGCGGTTATTGGGATGATAAGTGGTTGGAACTGGTTATTGCGATATCTGAAAGTTGCTCACGAACTAAGCTGATTCACTAGATATAACACATTGCTCCGTCATGCGCACCAACACAAAGCTCACGGACACTTGTGATATGATTAACTCCATAATTAGCCAAAAAATCCACCTTCATCGTTAAAGCCTTAAGCTGAGCTGTAGCTGTATCCACCTCCAGAATTCCTGCTACCTTTCCTTGAGGTAGTCTTTGAGTTGGGTTCGGGTATTCATTAGCAGCCATCAATTCAATCAACTCATAAGCTTTATCGTAGCTTTTAGCCCATAAGGCTCCATCTGATGCTGTATCGAGCATGGGCTTGATTGTGCTCCCAAACCATTGTAAAAGCAATTGATGATCATCCAATCAGGTAGGCCATGATGATGACACTTCCTAAGCATTTCCTTGTAGCGCTCTCAAGCTTCACACAAAGATTCTCCCGATTGCTACGCAAATTGAGTGAGAGCGTTTCTGATTGCAGTTGTCTTCGCCATATGGAAGAATTTAGTTAGAAACTTCTGAGCAAGATCCTCCCAAGTGGTGATAGAACTTGGTGACAAAGAATACAACCAACACTTAGCTTTATCCCAAAAAGAGAATGGGAAAAGCCTCAGTTTTATAGCATCTTCAGAAACATTGTGGAATTTGAAAGTGTCGCATATCTCGATGAAGTCTCTAATGTGCATGTTGGGATCTTCCGTTGGAGAACCCCCAAACTGAACTGAGTTATGCACCATCTGAATCGTGCTCGATTTGATCTCAAAAGTATTAGCCACGATGGTTGGTTTGATAATGCTAGACTGAATGTCATTGATTTTCGATTGAGAGTAATCCATCAAAGCCTTCAGATATACTACTGGTTCTCCCATTAGAACGATCGCTTCTTCTTCAACTTTCTCAACTTCTTCAAAAACCTCTTCAACTACTTCGACTTCTTCCTCAATTTTATCCAGTGTTCTGTTGCGAGATCGGGAATGCGTTAGCATAAACGCTCTCTAGAGTACCTGAAACACAAACAAGCAAAACAAGTAAGTAAAATATCTGAGTCAGTGAACTTTAACGACCACTGATGTCAAGCACATAAACTAAAAATTAACACCGAGTCCCCGGCAGTGGCGCCAAAAACTTGTTAGGGCGAAAACACGCGCTAAAATTACACGCAAGTATACGCGTTCGCAAGTAATATAGAATTCTTTCTAGTTCATTCCCACAGAGACTATTTTTGGTTAACTTAAGATTATGCACCTATGCAACAATGTATGACTATCGTTCAATGCTAAGACAAGTAACAAATTATGTTGTTTATACTAATTAAACTAGCAAACATTAACTAAGAGATTAAAAGGTTGATTTAACTATATGAGATAAACATGGGATTCTAACTTCATTACTACTTCATTCAAAGTCATTGTCCTTAACCTTAGGATGCAATGGTGATGACAACTAATCCGATAACGCGAAACTAGTAAACGTCAACTGTCGTTGTACGAATACCCTTCTACCAAACATCCATAAAAGAGATAGAAGCTGAATAGACACCAATTATGTTGAGACCCTATATGTCTATAGAATTTGACAACATAAAGGTTTAATGAACAAGTTATCTATTGTGATTACATATGGCAAGCAAGATGGTTAAAATTATCTACTAATCATGCACAACAAATATATGAACCTATGCTAGCATGAAAAGTTCTAAATCTTTATATTCATTGTTGCTTCAATAGAGATTAACACGCTATCTTATATGTTCGCGACACACATAAGACAAATAAGCACAACCAATACTAGGATATCACACAATCACCACACACTTAGGTATCGAAACAATTAACTATAAAAATCCATAAGTAAATCCGTTAGAACCCCACGATAACGATTAGTTCATAACCGAACACATCGTCACCATGGGTTCCGATGAAAGCATGGTAAATAAAATAAGATAAACTAGGTATTTAATAAAATGAATAATAATAGCAAAGTACGTTAACAAGAGTAATAGGCTCAAACAACAAAGAAAACAAGCATTCAAGATTACAACTTAAGCAAAAAATCACAAGTAAAAATAAGATCTTCTTCTCCTTCAATGTATTGTGCTATTAGGTCTTCTTCCTACTTTCTCCTTGCTCTTCTATCTGAAAAAAGTCTTTTAAAGAGGCTTTTTATACCAACCCAACAGGTCAGGAGTCCAACAAATCAATCTTCTATTAGCATTAGGATTCTAAAAAATCGACCTAGCGCGGCCGCCCTGAGATCCCGCGCGGCCGCCCTGGGTTTCTGTTAAGTGAGCGCGGCCACCTTGAAGACTGGCGCGGCCGCCCTGAGCTTCTGGAAAAACTAAATTTCTTCTGTTCTCTTGACTTCACTTGTTGGTTTCTTTTGTGCAATCGACCGAGGCTTCATCCTAACACTCTTTTAAGCATAAAACTTGCAAAATTCATTCCTTCTTTCGAATATGCCCTGAAATGCAAAACACTACAAAAACACAAATAACTTGAGTACAAAACACCAATTCGAGCCTTTACGAAGAATTCTAAGTTGATATAAATGCCACTTATCAATCGCCCATAGCACTGTTCGTAGTTATAGGAACAATGACATGGGCTTCTTCCTCTGTGGGTGCGCCCTCTCGTCTTCCATGGTATGGCCCCCTTCCATGCTGGTATCCCATATTTCCCTGTCCGTTCCTCGGATAGCCTCGACCATAATTCCCAAACCTTCCTCGTGGAGGGGCATGCTCGTGTTCGCGGTGCCGCACCTTCTCCATTGTTTCCTTCCTTCTGCCATTCCAGCAACAACATTCTCAAATTATCATCTTCCAACTTTATGCCAGGTCTCCTTTTTAGGGTTGAGAAATCTCTTCTTTCTTCCTCGTGATTTTGGATATTCTCCGCACGACGACGCTCGTCAATCGCACGCCCAGACCTATGCGGGTGTGGAACAACCTGGTTGTCGATACGAGGTCTCTATCCCATCAGTGTCCTCATCAATAAGTTCCACGATAGGCTAAACGTCATCAGAATATTCTAAATGTCGCAGAGTGATTCAAGGATTCTCTCTGATAGCTTGACCGCGAACATCTCACGCATATCCTTCAATCATAGGAGCCTTCTCCACAGCGTGGCCATGGCAGGGAAGACGACGGCCCCTCCCTGTTCTGCGAAGTTCCACTGTGCTCAATCTTGAATTAAAGGTATTCAAGTTATCTCCCATGCGATACAACTGCTCTAAGATATCAGCGTTATTGATGAGAACTGGGGGCGTCCCCCTATATTCGGAGCTCGCAGAAGATTCGTCACGTTTCTTGGCACATATGGCTCATGCTGAGTGAAGCCCCCCTCACCATCTCCTTCAGATCTGCTATCATTCCCGTCATAAGAACTTCCATCATGATTGTAAGACATCCTTTCCTCCTAAGACTATGATCTTGATTAACACCCCTCCTTCTAGCGCCAATTTGTTGACGGAGGAATCTGGTGACAATAAAGTTTGAGGTTTCTCGCTGGAATCAAGATCTATGACGGTGGTTCTTTGCCGGAAAATCAAGCAGTGTGTGGTGGTTGTATGTTAATTGGTGGCTGAGATTGATTAGGGCAAGTGGTGGCTCCTTTTCAGCTCTTAACTTAATACCCCTTTCAATGTGCCTACGTACCCTTTATATAGGGATCAATACTAACGTAGTTCTTGGGGAACAAGAAATCTAATGGGCTTAGACTTCTCATTCCTAGGCCCGATAGAAGTCCTTCCAAAATCCATCTTCCGCTAGCTTTAGAAATGTCCAACTATGAGGCTCAACCGCGAAGGCCCAAGTCTCGTCCGTAATCATAGGACTTCACGGATAGTGCATCTCCCTGTGCAATGATAACACTCCGCTACAACTATCTTCCTTGATTTACGAACGCAGGTATAGCCACGGTTCACCCCAAATGCCAGACGCGTCCCTGTCCCCCGAATGGGGATAAACCCACCAAATAGCAGGACAGGTGATCCCAAGCTCTTGGGTGCAAAGTGCAGGATAACTCCAAAGTTCTCCAACGAGGACACCCGTTGAATACAAGAACAGAGTTCCCAGAGCACACCAGAGTTAACCCCGCATCACCAACGAGGACACCCGTTGAATACAGGAGGAGGCCTTAGTCATCAGGCATAACCCTGGAGGCCTTCAAGCTTTTCACGGACATCCCCCTCTTTGACCATCTCAAGAAGGGAATTCTTCAGAGAGTACCTACAACAACTACGTTTGTAAAAACAATCTCTATTTTTCTTTCCATGCTTGCCTTATCATCAAAATATCCCTGTTTTCCTTGCCCTAGCTGAGGACAAACTCAACTATCCAAAAGTATGCATCTCCCAAGAACCGGACGCGTCCTGTATGTGTGGAATGCACACAACTCCCTTGCATTGCAACTTTGTCATGTGGATAATCCATCTTGCCAACTTTACTCAGGCAAAGCACGCCCTAAGCTCTAGACGCGTCCTAGTCCCCTTGGCATGGCAATATTGGCTTCAAACAATTCAACTCACACAATCTACTACAGGTTGGACGCGTCCCATGTACAGAGGGCGCGTCATCCCTTAGTACATTGCAGCCCACAATCTTATCCTTCATCCTCTTGCCCCAATTCTATTCCAATTGACCCGTTCCCGACCCGACATGACCCAATGCCAAATTTTGGGTATAACAGTACATATAGAGAACTGGAGATATCGACAAGTTATTTCTTTATATAGAGATCTAGAGACATCGACAAGTTAAATCCTCATTGTTAGGTCCCAATGTGTTTGTAGAAGGGGGGGTTGAATACAAACAGTACCGAATAATCGAATTAAATGCGGAATAAAAAATGTGAAACAAAATTCAAGTTAAATAAAAATATTATTAAACTTGAAAGGTGTTACAACAACTGTATCGATTACAAGGTATTAATCTCAAATCAATTATCACAAATCTAGAATAAATTCGACATGAACTTTTTCTATTTTTGCAATAATTAGAATCAAATGCTAAACGCGATTTGAGATTAAGTTCTAGGGATTTTAATCCGCTAGATTGATACACAAGAGCAAGATAAAGATTTCTAGTGGATTGGATTTAACTTTACAATCTAGAAATTTAATCTTGAAGTATGCAGATGAAAAGATGAAATATTTCTTCTTGATTTTCTTTTCTGCCTTGTTTCTTGACTTCTGTGTTCTTAATAATAAGTTGCTGCTTCTCTGCTTCTTTTTAAATCAACAAACGAATAGAATTGACTTGGCATGACAATCCTATAGCTGGCAAGACTTTCGGTGAGACAATTGAATGAACTAGCAAGACAATCTGAATGAACTAGCATGACAATCAGAATGAACTAGCAAGACAATCATCCTCCTAGAGTAACTTTCGGTGTGACAATTGAATATGGCCTAGCATGACAATCGGTATGACAATCCTGATTGTCATGCTAGTTCATTTTCAATTGTCTTGCTGATTTAATGCTTGAATTTAATCCAATTAAACTTCTGAAAATTCCTAAAATTAATTCAGAATTAATTAATCAATTAATTCAATTAATAAATAAATTATTCTTTGCAGATATAATTTATTTTCTTAATTAAATTAGATGAATTAATTAATTAATAGAGAATTAATTCTAGTCTTGAGCAGCAACCATTCTTCTGCAAATCTTCTGAAAATCACTGAAAATTATGAATCAATTCCACCACTTCAACGTTGACACTCGATGTACTGTCTGGTTCATGAGTGACTAACTTCCGTGACGTTTCTTCATGTCTTGACTCTGACACTTTGATTTTCTTCAGATTAAATCCTTGTAATTAATTAATACTCTGACGAGATCTCTGTCACTTGATTAAATCCACGATCTTGATTTATATCACTGAGGCATGATCAACTTCTTGAACTTCTTCCAGTGAATTACCTCCTCAAGTCTGTAGATGAACCTTGTTTCTGAATCCTTTGACAGATATTATTTTGCGAGATCTCTCTGACGGTCAATCCACTATTTACTTATTACATTCTTATTTGAGTTGAGTTGAATCCTCGAATATACAAATAGGCTATGACATATGACTTACAATCTCCCCCTATTTGTTTGTTAGACAATAACACACAAATACCTAGAGGATAACTCAACTAACAAATAAGAAAAAGATATAAATATACATGCAAAGTAAATAGTAGAAAAGTTCTGGATGAGATTTAACATTTTCCAGATTCCAAGTAGATGTTCCTCTAGACTGAACATATCTTCAAGTAGTTCCATCTTCATTTGTACAACCACATTTCCTGTTGAGAAGCCCATATCTCTTGCTTCTCCCCCTATGAGAATCAACTGATTAAAGAAGATCACCTTCGTTTTACCACCTCTCCCGTACAATAGGATCCGCAGATAAAAACCAATGGTACTCCCCTAACAGCTTCTTCCCTTACTAGAAAATCACCTTGTGTTTACCACCTCTCCCGTACAATAGGATCCGTAGTTAAAAACAACAATGGTGTGGTGTAGTGTACATTTTTAGGATCTTTTTCTTCCTCCCTGCTATTTCTCCCCCTTAGTTGAGGAATCCTCCAAACTATTACTTAAGCTTTTATCTCCCCCTTAAAGAAGGAATGTATGCCGTCGTCTGAAGGAGTTCTCATATTTCACTTGGTTGGAAAAGAAATAACAAGTAGTTTCTCTTTCTTCCTCACTGTGAGTGTGTGATTCTGTTTAGTGTACCTCACATGTGTTTCACTCTTCTCTCCACTCGTGTTTACACTCTTTCTCACAAGTGTATCACTCTTCTCTCATAGCTCCATAATCCAGCTGTACCTGCAAGGAAAATCACCTTAGCCATCCTTAAGGAGGTCACAGGTGGTGCAATGGGAGTTCACAAATCCCCATCCTTGTTAAACTCGTCAGATAAATCTGAGTCATAATCTACAAGTTGCTAGTTTCCCTTTTAGGGTTCCAGATTTGAATTCTGGGAAGGTAAACAATGATCCAACGATTTTAGCATAAAGATCAAAGTTCCCTTCTAATATCTGTGAAGACACTTCCTTGTGACTCATCAGGTAATATCTGAATCATTGTCAACAAGTTGCCGATCTGCACCTATGTCAGATCCACTATCTGCAGATGCATCCAGGGGATTTAAGCCTGGGGAGGTAGACACTGACCACTGACATATGGCTTTTGGATCAGTATCCTCTCCTAACACCTGTAAAGGCAATTGGTCCACTAACGAACCTTGAACAATCGAATCTGACCTTAAAATGGTCGAAACTCTTGTTTCCGTCAACTCATCCTTTGTGTGTGTAACCTCTTCTTGTGCATCAAGAATTGTTTATGTTTGAAGTGGTGACACTACATCGGATACCTTGGCCGACAGGCAAATTTCAATAGACGCACCCTGTTGAGAGAATGAATCTAGTAACTGTTTTTGTGCCTTTTCAGCCATTACATCTTTTTGAGAAGATGTATGGGGGCTAGCAGTTGTCTCGGTTTAAATACTACTCATCTATGTAGGAGACAGAGCTACTGGGTTGACTACAGAACCTTCCTTATGTGGTGCACTAAGGCACTATTTCCCTCACGCTCATTCATACTACATTTAGTGGTAAGAGAGTGTTGGTTGGTTCTGTTTTTGTGTTTGTCTTTACAGTCTGGGATAGATGTTGTGGGTTTTCAACCTCATGACTGTTAATGAAAGAAAGTCATTGGAGACTGAACCTGTAACACAGAATATATGGTAATAGAGAGAAAATGATTTACAATAGTGATTTCAAAAGATTTTACATGAAATAAGAAATCACTAATGTAGAAAGAAGTTTATTTTTGTTTTTCAATATGAATGAGTTTTTGATAAAACATTGATCACTTAGGGTAAAGTCTAAGTAATTCTCATTCATGTCAAAAGCTTACAAATATCTGCAACATAATATTAACAAGATATCATTGACCGATACTTGTCAAGTACTTTAGATACTAATTGTTATGTTGCATAATCAATATACCACTGCACATATAAAACAATATGATTGTGCTTAGTGATAGGATAGTTATTAATATGACGACTCTACTTATTCATATAAAATTATAACTTCAGTTAGAGTGCCATACCATGTTCTTGACGATTGCTTGAGTAGTACACTAGTTCATACCAACCTGAAGTGAGATTGTGAAGAAGAAATTGCATAGTCCAATAGATCTGCAGCTGCAAAGTCCATGAACTGTGGTGCATTGACTTCCTCTTTTGACTTACCAACCAGGAGTACACTTGTACACATCTTACTAGAGTACAATTCCAAGTGTAATGTGCAGCAGGTGCTTGATATGTCGTAATATTCTCAAGTCTCGTCACTGGTGCTATATGTTGGATACTGCTTCCTGATAATAACCTAGCACAATATACAAAATTACAATGATAACATTCCCAGCTTGCAAACAGCCATATCCCTCAGATAAACCTTTGCTGTTATCTCCAAAGGTAACCATGGGGCCAGCTTTCTCAACCACATTTGATAGCAGGGCTCTATCTCCGGTCATATGTCTTGATGATCCACTGTCAAGAATCCACACTACCGGTTATACTTGTTTAATGCCCTGCACAACAAATGGATTAGACCTTCTTCGGAACCCAAACTTGGTTGGGCCCGGCATACTTGTAGAATTGTCCTTTGTCAGGCAAAACAACATTTTTAATTTTAACGATCTCAACATCCTCAATGACTGAACATTTGACCTTGTAAACAGCCTTAACAAATTTCTGTTTAAGCTTAGGCACAAATGTCTCCTTTCTAGCCTTAGAAGGACTAGCAGTCTTAGACCTATCATGCTTCTTGTTATTCACATGCTGACGAGTAGTACTCTTATCATTAGACACATGCTTACCATTAAAATAAGCATACATCATATTAAAAGCACAAGACATACAATTAGCAACACTACATGCTTTATGAGAGTGATTAACAGCAGGCAATTTATGCATGGTAGACATGGCATTATTGTTATCCAACTCATGTGTGTCTGAGTTAGTCTCAGTTGCTTTCACAACTTTGACTGGAACTTTCGACTCACTTGACTTGGAAACAATCTTCTCATAAGCATGATCCTCAGCACGTATTTCTTCTTGAATAACAGAAGAGGTCGCATCAAATGGTTCAGCAATTGATGCTTTATAGAGGGGTTCATCAACACCCTTAAGCACATGTGGTACTTCCCTCCCTTTAGCACATACATGAGGAGGGGAGTTTATGCCTAATTCTCCAATAGCAGCATTGTAATCATAACCTATTCCAGATGTTTGATTAACAGCTTGCTTACTGTAGAACTCTTTAGCCTTCGAACAAGAATTGAAGTAGGCTCTAACCTTAGTCTCAAGACCGGTGATCTTGTCTTTGAGAATAGTTTCGAGTTTTCTATAACAGTCAACTCTATTCTCTAGAAAAGATACCTGTTCTTTTAATTTGTCTTGATTAATGTGCACAAGTCTTAATTCATTGACCTCTTTCTCAAGGTCTGTGATCTGTAAACTTAACAGTTCATTATCACGACGTGCACAATCTAAGTTACCTCTTAGATGATAAACCATTTCAGCATCAGAAAGTTTTACCTCTATTCTTGACGATGAAGCTTTTCCATCAATAGCCATAAGAGCAAGATTTCCTTCATCTTCATCTTCACTGTCAGTATCATCCCAGCTTCTTCCCTTTGCCAGATAAGCCCTTTCAGAGTTCTTTCTTACTTGCTTTGGCTTCCTACATTCTGTGGCAAAGTGTCCCAACTCATTGCAGTTATAGCATCTAATGGTGCTTCGATCAACCATCCCTGTTTTGTACCCACCACTGCTGGTGTTAGAGGATGAAGATCCACCTTTCTGGAATTTGTTGTAGTTGGACTTGTACTTAAGCTTGGGATTCCTCCTGAATCTGACATGGGAGAATCTCTTGACAATTTGGGCCATTGATTCATCTTCCAATTGCTCCAGCTCTTCCAAGGAATAAAAATCATCACTTGATTGATTCGTAGTAGGAGGATCATATTCTGCTACTAACTCATTTTCCTCACCCTTGGAAAACTGTACCATTCTTTCTAACTGTTGAGATTGTTGTTGTTGTTGACCTTCAGCTACAAGTGCAGTAGATGTGCTGACCATTCTATCATTCCCGTAGACTTCCTTCTGTTGAATCTGCTCCAACTCATAGGTTTTTAACACTCCATAGAGCCTGTCCAAAGAAATCTCACTCAGATCTCTAGCTTCTCTAATGGCAGTGATTCTATGTTCAAGATGAGCTGGCAGTGTTAAAAGGAACTTTTTGTTGACCTCCCTGATTGAATAATACTTTCCATTGATGTTCAGGTTGTTGATCAACGCATTGTACCTCTCAAACACTTCAGTAATTCCTTCTCCTGGATTTGATTTGAAATGTTCATATTCAGAGGTTAGGATTTCCAACTTGTTCTCCCTAACTTCCTCTGTGCCTTCATTAATCACCTCAATAGTTTCCCACATGTGTTTGGAATTTTTACAGTTCATCACATGTCTGTTCATCAAGGGATCAAGGGAATCAATTAATATTAATTGAAGGCTGGCATCCAAGGAGGCTTCTTCCTTCTCAGCAGGAGTAAAATCTTCAGGCTCTTTTGGATAGGTTCTAGCTTCAGTAGTCACCACACCATCTATTATTACCTCCGGTTCAATAACCATCGGAGTTTTTATACCCTTCTTTAACAAGTTTGAATATTTGGGATTTGCAACTTGTAAAAATAATAGCATCTTCTTCTTCCACATGATATAATTCTCTTTATCAAATTGTGGAATTTTAACGGTTCCAACTTTATGTGAAGTCATTATGAATTTTTGAATAAATAAAAATTCAAGGAGTTGAAAAATCACAAAAGTCTAGGATCTTGATTTGTTCGTTAATCAGAAGGCTCTGATACCAATTGTTAGGTCCCAATGTGTTTGTAGAAGGGGGGGTTGAATACAAACAGTACCGAATAATCGAATTAAATGCGGAATAAAAAACGTGAAACAAAATTCAAGTTAAATAAAAATATTATTAAACTTGAAAGGTGTTACAACAACTGTATCGATTACAAGGTATTAATCTCAAATCAATTATCACAAATCTAGAATAAATTCGACATGAACTTTTTCTATTTTTGCAATAATTAGAATCAAATGCTAAACGCGATTTGAGATTAAGTTCTAGGGATTTTAATCCGCTAGATTGATACACAAGAGCAAGATAAAGATTTCTAGTGGATTGGATTTAACTTTACAATCTAGAAATTTAATCTTGAAGTATGCAGATGAAAAGATGAAATATTTCTTTTTGATTTTCTTTTCTGCCTTGTTTCTTGACTTCTGTGTTCTTAATAATAAGTTGCTGCTTCTCTGCTTCTTTTTAAATCAACAAACGAATAGAATTGACTTGGCATGACAATCCTATAGCTGGCAAGACTTTCGGTGAGACAATTGAATGAACTAGCAAGACAATCTGAATGAACTAGCATGACAATCTGAATGAACTAGCAAGACAATCATCCTCCTAGAGTAACTTTCGGTGTGACAATTGAATATGGCCTAGCATGACAATCGGTATGACAATCCTGATTGTCATGCTAGTTCATTTTCAATTGTCTTGCTGATTTAATGCTTGAATTTAATCCAATTAAACTTCTGAAAATTCCTAAAATTAATTCAGAATTAATTAATCAATTAATTCAATTAATAAATAAATTATTCTTTGCAGATATAATTTATTTTCTTAATTAAATTAGATGAATTAATTAATTAATAGAGAATTAATTCTAGTCTTGAGCAGCAACCATTCTTCTGCAAATCTTCTGAAAATCACTGAAAATTATGAATCAATTCCACCACTTCAACGTTGACACTCGATGTACTGTCTGGTTCATGAGTGACTAACTTCCGTGACGTTTCTTCATGTCTTGACTCTGACACTTTGATTTTCTTCAGATTAAATCCTTGTAATTAATTGATACTCTGACGAGATCTCTGTCACTTGATTAAATCCACGATCTTGATTTATATCACTGAGGCATGATCAACTTCTTGAACTTCTTCCAGTGAATTACCTCCTCAAGTCTGTAGATGAACCTTGTTTCTGAATCCTTTGACAGATATTATTTTGCGAGATCTCTCTGACGGTCAATCCACTATTTACTTATTACATTCTTATTTGAGTTGAGTTGAATCCTCGAATATACAAATAGGCTATGACATATGACTTACACTCATATGTAGAGAACTAAAGATACCGACAAGTCAAAAACTTATGTAGAGAACTGGAGATATCGACAAGTAATTTTACTTGTAAAGAACTGGAGACCTCGACAAGTCATTAACACATGTAGAGAACTCAGGATATCGATAAATCATTATACTTATCGATATGTGACATCTGTACAAAACAAAAGAGATCTCAACAAACTATCTCATAATTCAGAATGTAGACAAATTGAAGATTTAAGATTATCAGTCAACAAATAATTCTATCACTAAATTGGAAAGACATAGTTTGAAAAGATTTAAGATTATCAGTCAACAAATAATTCTATCACTGAATTGGAAAGACGTAGTTTGAAAAATACAAGATCAAGGGTCAGGTTACTTGTGGTTATGTGTCAATTTCCGTTAACAACAAAAACAATATTTTTTTTATGAAAGACTCATTAATTAGGTTCAGAAATAAATTTATAATGGATATTTTATCTCTACTAAGATTCAAATTTCATGCTGTAATATTATTTTTTTCGACAATAGAAAATTGTAAAAATTTAGTTAAGTGGAGGAAGAAAAATATTTAAAAGAAAGAAAATCATCTATTTAAAATTAAGATTATTTTAGGTAAAATTACGTGTTAAAAATATTAATATCATGTTATTTCCTCTTCCTTATTTAAAGATCATTGAAAAAAAAATTCGGATAATTATAATACAAACAATCTTAATTTTTCGAGATGATCTCGTCCCGTGGATATATCAGGATGAGTAATGAATATTTATCCATGTAGATTTTTCAATAAACATCTAAAATTTATATTCTAGTTATACGACCATGCATTTACACATTAACAAATTATACATAAGTGTGACTAACTCGACAAAATTAAAATAATATCATCTTTTTCTGGCCCATTAAATAAAAATATTATATAATGATTATTTCAATGTAATGTGTCAAAATAAATGACATATTATAATTAAATAAAGAATATATGTGAGGAGAAGGGTGTCACCTTTTCATAATGTTACTTAATCATATTTTTTTATATTTATAATTTTTGATCGTAAATACTACATTCCCAATCATAATTTTTGTAAGTTGTTTTAAATAATTTTTTATTAAACTTCTATTCAATATATAGTCATATTTATTAAATACTTAGACCAGTCCCCAATAATTTTTTTAATTAAACTTCTATTCAACATATTACCATATTTACTAAATATTTAGACCAAATTCCCAATAAATTTTACGGCTCACATCATATTATCTTCGAAAATATGTACAAATATAAGTTTCAAGAAAATATTTTATAAAAAAAGAATATAACAATAATATAAAATACACAATTATTAATTTACCGTATAATTATCACGTGATTAATTTCGATTAATAACATTTTATCAAGTATGCAAAAACATCCCAACTCCGTTTATATCCCAGTTTTCACTTTACCCAAACTCAAACACGAATCTAAGTTTAAAAAATCTGATAAAATCATGAATGCTTTTTACAAAATTATACTCCCTCCGTCCCTCCCAAATGTTTACATTTGGGTGGGGCGCGGAGTTTAAGAAAAATGATAAAGTAGTGGAGAAAAGTTGAAAAAATGAGTAAAGTAGTGGGACCGATTAATATTATATGTATAAAGTGGTTATAGTGGAAGAAAATAGTGGATGTAGTTAATTTAAAAATTATAAAAACTTTACTATTTTTGGAAAGTTTTGAAATGTAAACAATTGGATGGGACATCCCAAAAAGGAAAGTGTAAACAAATGGGAGGGACAGAGGGAGTAACATATAATCATAAAATACATAAAAATTGGAAACAACAAATCTTTGTACTCTAACAAAATAAACACACACGTATACTAATATTGTTTTTTAAAAGTAACACAGTCTCCTTTGAATGTCTGTCTTTGTAGAGAGACCCCACTATGTCTCATCATCTCCCCTGTCCTAATATCTCTCTCCTATCCACTTCTCTCCCTCTCTCTCTCTCTGCATTCCGTTAATGTGAACACTAATCATGACCCACTAAACACTACTCACTTTTATCTCCCCCACTAAAATTATTATTTTCAAACAAAAAGTTCTAAACTTTGCTCCTAAACTTCTTGTTTCAAGATTCTATTTTTACTTTCCTCTCTTAACACCCAAACCCCAAGAACCATTCTTTTCCCAAAGATGAGTGAAAATTCATTCACACAAGTGTTTAAACCCCCAGCCCACTTTGAGTTTTTCAAGAAACTCAAGTGTTTGAAGCCTCTTGAACCCTCTTATGGAGTTCTTGGTTGTTTCTTTGTAAGTGTTTGTTTGATTCTAAGTTTGTTTTTGTTGGATTACAGGACTCTTGGGCTTGGTGGACAAGAGTCTAGATTGAGTAACTGGTTTGGGCTTAATGGGCCTGGAGTTAAAGAAAGAGTTGAGTTTCTTGATGAGAGTGGTGATGAGTGTGATATCTTTGATGGGCTTTGGGTTTGGGATGAAAAGTATCCACTTTATGAGTCTACAGATTGTTTGTTTTTGGATGAAGGTTTTAGATGTTCTGAGAATGGTAGACGTGATAAGTTCTATACTAAGTGGCGTTGGCAGCCCAAAAATTGCAACTTGCCCAGGTACTAAAAACACACACTAAATTGTGTGTGTGTGTGTGATTTTATGTTTGAGTTTATAGAAGCTTTGATTTGATTAGCATTAAACGCATAATTGCAGATAAGGAATGTTATTAATATTTTTTTTGTGGTGGTCATTTGTATGAAATAATAGTGTTATGTATATTGGCCCACTAGATATTGATCAAGAACTATTAATGAATTTCTAGTTGATTTGATTTTGAAGAACCACGTACTCTAATTAATGTGTTGTTATTAGACCTGGCCACTTGTGCGGTCCGTGCGTGCCGGGCCGCATACGGGTTGAGCACTCGAGATATAAACACTGGACCGGCCAACTTAATAACGAATCAGACTCGGGCCGGGTTTAAACCGTTAAAATCAGACTCGTAACCGGTACGCGATTAACCGCGAGTCACGGGCTGTGCGAGCCGACACGGATTAACCGGGCTGTGTGTGCGGGCCTGTGGTTTGATTAAATTGCAGTCTGCAACTTGCTTTCTTAATTTATTATATATTCTCCAGCAAAACAAAGCAACTTGCATTATTATAATTTATATGTTTTATTATAGTATTATTACTTTTACAGCATACAGGAGTAATCTATGTAGCAGACTAGCAGATAGCAAATAATTAGTTGTAGACTAGTAGAATAGTAGAATTTGTACATGTTTCTTACTTTGTTATTTTTAATCCGGTTCTTAAATAATATATTTCATATTTTATATTTCATAATTACTTTGATTTGATTTTCGTATTTGGTTAAAATAATGATTTCGATTATTTTGTTTTTTGGTTGAAAGAGGACGGCACCTCATATAAATTTTATTAATTAAAAAATATTACAAATGATGTGAGAGGACTCCTCTCTAAAAAAAGAGAACGAACCGCGTCAAATATTAAAAAGTTATAAATGAAATAAACAAAAAAATATTAATTAGGAAATATATAAGGCAGAGATTGACAATTGAGATTGAGATAGGCAGAGAGTCAGAGAGAGAATTGAGATTGAGTGAAGGCATTGTGTGGGCCTATACGGACTGTGCGGGTTTGAAGGCACGTGCAGCTCACGCGGGTTTCGTGTGAGTAGGTTAGTGCGGGCCGGTCCTGGTCCCGATTTTCTAATATTGTATTCGTAACCGGCTCGATTAATTTAACGAATTGTGCGGGCTTGAACCGGCCCGGTTCGGGCCGAATAATTACGGGTTCCGTACGAACCGGTCCCGAATGTGCGGTTCAAACCCGCACATTTGGCCAGCTCTAGTTGTTATGTAATGGGACTGGAATATTGCATTACACTGTATACAAATTACAAAGTACAAATTTGAAAAGGCTTGTTTTTTAATGTAAAGGATATCCATAGCGTAATTTGGGCATGTTTTCTGATTTTCTGTCGAGTCTAGATGTTTACTATTTACTCGTAAACTTGTTGTGGAATGTTGTTGGAGCCAGTGTAACATTGTATTCTTGTGAATTTCAAACAGTATTAATCTGGTTGAACAAGCTTGTTGTGTCTGTAAGTACTTACCTCACTAATCAGTTATGCTGACCTGGTTATGTACCTTTGTAGTTTGTGCCGATAATATTTGTTTTCTTGGCAACTATTTAATGGGGTTCATATATTAGAGTAACTATTTAAATCTTATATATAGAAATATATCTAAATATAGATTTTTATACGCAGGGTTCTCAATTAATTCTGAATCATGTTGTATTAATTACATGTGGATACTAGATTAATTAATTTAGGATGAAAAGTAGTTCCTAATTAGAACTGTTTAATGTGGAAACAGATTTGATGCAAGGATTATGTTGGAGAAGATACGAAATCGGCGGGTTGTATTTGTTGGTGATTCAATTGGAAGAAATCAATGGGAGTCCCTTCTCTGTATGCTCTCTTCCGTAATATCTAATAAAACTTCAATATACGAGGTTAATGGGAATCCAATCACGAAACACACAGGGTTCTTGGTTTACAAGTTCGACGATTATAATTGCACCTTGGAGTACTATCGAGCTCCATTTTTAGTACTGCAGAGTCGGGCTCCTGCTGGATCTCCAGAAAAAGTAAGGACTACTTTGAAACTTGACCAGATGGACTGGAGTTCCTGGAAATGGAAAGGTGCTGATTTGTTGGTTTTGAATAGCGGCCATTGGTGGAATTATGAGAAAACTATACGAGAGTGAGTACATATTGTCTCAAATATTTCCACAAGGAGTTAAATTATGTGACCTTGTGATCAGACATGGTCATTAATACCTTTCACTAATTTTTTTTTGTGTCTGAAACATCACTTATCAGGGGTTGTTACTTCCAAGAAGGAGCAGAAGTGAAGATGGAGATGAGCGTGGAAAGTGCTTATAGGAGGTCGATAATGAAAGTTGTTGATTGGTTAAGTAGTGAAGTAAAAACCAGTAAGACCCGGGTTTTCTTCAGAAGCTTTGCTCCTGTGCATTTTAGGTATATCTAATTATTTCTTTATTTGATAATTTTCTGGCCTTTTTGATATTTATGGCTACTTGCCTGCCAATTAGGATTTAGGGCTTGTTATAAATATAAGCTAAATAAGTTTTAAATATAAATAAACAGTCTTAATGCTTATAACTTATCAGTTATAAGTGAGAAATAATCAGTTAGTCAATTTCATCAATTAGTTACTTGACATGTAAGGGATAGTACGGAAACAATGACCGAGAGTCAACTCACTTCTAATCATCACAATAATAATGTGATACGGATGGGAGAAAAGGGTGAAGAAAATTAAGCAGTATAATAACTGATATTATTACCCGCCATATTCGTAATTGATGCTCTTTAGCAATAATACAGATAATGCGACTGGCTATATTTGCAAGATTGACTTTATTTATATATTTTACTTTTAGATGTTTCTTCTGCTAAGTTGGAAGTACAAAGTCTCACTTTCCCTTATAAACCTACCCCGCCCATAAATTACACGTATTTGTAGCTAAGCTCGAACCATCACCCTTTTTGGAACGAAAACAGAGGGGGTAAGCATTGGTCCAAAAGACTTTCATTTGTATGATTAGTGTTTGACATTTAGTGCAAGCAGTCTGATGTCAGCCTGCTTGAAATTCAATGATAGTTTGCTTCTTAAAAAAAATTCTATCTTTGGGTTTTGTCAACTATTATTTATGCTACAGTGCAATTTATTTTTCTTAAATTTGTCAATCTGGTTACCAAGTTTTTGCATTTGCTATAATCTGACTGTGTCCAAGTTGAGCTTATGTTTACTTAAGATGCTTAAATTAACAGAGGTGGCGACTGGAGGACTGGTGGTAGTTGTCATCTGGAAACATTACCTGACTTGAGGTCCACTTCAGTTTCATCTGAAACAGCAAGTCAGTTGAGAATTGTCAGTGAAGGATTTTCCAAACTCATGAATACAACACAATCAAAGAAACTGGACTTTTTAAATGTGACAATGATGTCGTCCCAGAGGAAGGACGGGCACGCATCAATATATTATTTAGGGCCGAAGACCGGACCAGCTGCTCTTCATCGGCAGGACTGCAGCCACTGGTGCTTGCCTGGCATACCTGATTCATGGAACGAGCTTCTATATGCAGTATTTCTCAAACGGGAACTTGCCCAATCAGGAAACAGAACACAACATATTGCTTCTTCGACAGTGCATAGGAAATAAAAATGATATTCTGACAGGAATATAGCAAACACATTGGTTGTAGAAAGAATCATGAAACGGTTGCATCATCAAGGAGCCTACACCTACTCGATGTGGTCACTTTGCTGATTCATTCCTACTCATTAGCTTCACATGACCAGTCATGTAACCAAATGCAAGTGTTCTTCTATAGTACATGACTGAGATGATGAAATGGAGATGACCAGAAGTATGTTCCGATGCTGGAAGAGCAGGATAGACATCCATCTTTTGCCAAGGTTGATGTATTTAATAGCCGAGGCAATTAGTTAATCAGGTTAGGTTTGTTGTGCAGATATATAGTTTTGACTGTGCGCATGCACACATACATACACATTATTCATTTAGTACTAGAAGATTGTTGGAACTGTAATTTATGAACATTAAAGAAACTTGTATACCGTAAATTCTTTCAAGAGCTGGAATATATACATGCAAATTAAAAAAGCTTCAGAAATGTGAGTCTTGGGATTAAATCAGCATTCTAGCTTTCTGATCTCTAGCTTCAAACATACTTACATATGTCAAGATAGATGATCTCTTGCTCAAGTTATTTAGCAAGTCTGTCAAGAGTGTTGTAATCGAAGAAAAGCAATTTTAATGTTTTTCTTTTTTGATGCCTCTAATATTTTGCTTTGCTAATTTTCTTTGTATTTTGTTACTTGCAAACTATAATAATACATTAAGAATTATATTATGCAAGTTGATAGAAACTTGTAAGTGTTGCGAGATTTCATACCAAATCTTCGAACTAAAATCGGATTGACCTTTAAATCTTTGAATATGGGAGTTCCAATATTTGGAAGGCCTCCAAACCGTTTCTCGAAAGTATAAGGCTGGACTGAAATTAGCAGTTTTCATCTCAAAGTAGTACCAAATGTTTAGATGACAAAATGTGTTGGACAAAATACTAAACTAATTAAAATCTCACTATAACAACTGTGTCAATTTATTACCTTAAAGATTGTAGAACCGCTTCTAAAAAGTAAAAACATTTATATCAAATCTTTTTTTTCCTGCTTTAGGCATCCACCAAGAAGGAATTGAGCTGGTGGGTATCAAATATCGATATTATGCATTATGTACTTTTACCATTGCTGCTGCTACCACAAGTATTATACTTTCTTTAATTTAATTTCATTGTAATTTGTTTTTTTGATAAATCATTTTCAATTGCTGTCAAGGGGTTCCTTCTAATTTAGTCATGTAATTGTATGAAACACATGGGATAGTGAAGGTATGTCATGCAAACATTGCGGTTTTTGCAGCACCCAGACAAGTGCTGCAATCTGAAGCTGTTAGGTTCTTGTTACACGCTGCGTGACCATAGGCAAAAGCATTTGGGTAAGGAGATATGTTGTGATAGTCATAGCCTTTTTGGTTTGGTGTATCGGCTTCTAAATCTGCAAGTATGTAGGATAGACTTATAGCGAAAGGATCACCTTTTGTATAAACTCCAGAATTGCAAAGTACACTCTTCACTGTAGTTTTTGGATCACTTCTAACAACACTGCATAATAGACCCAGTAATCCAATAACCAATCCTCTAACAGATAATTTCATGAAACCCATTTTTGCTTGCACTGTTGTTTTTTTCCTTTGCTATTATCTTTACAATGAGATATATAATAGTGGAATTCTGTTTATATTGTTTTCTTCACCTGCTTTGACATTGTCAGCCATGTTTTGTCCTCCTAATTTTTTAATGGTCATTGAAATTTCCCATGTCTGTTCTGTATGTTTTTTTCCTTGTGTATCTGATAATGTGGGCCAATTCTTTGTCAATGTAATTGGATAACTTTTCTAGAATCTAAGGCTGATGTAGAATCTAAACTGAATTATCCTGTTCTGAATTTGTATAGGGAGTGCAGTAATTTATGTATATTTTTTACCGACTGTCTTGCCCTTTTTAAGAGCTTAGAAAGTTTAGAAAATTCTTATTAGTATGGTTCGCATATTAGACCCCTAACAATGCATTCTAATTAGATATATCCTATCTGGGTAACAAGAGGTTGTAGGTTTGACTCTCAGTGGAGACTTGCTTGAGTATCAGGGTGAGGCCCTTTGTCTATCCTGCTTGTCTTTTAAAAAACCTAAACTGTTCCCAATTTAAGTTATTCTGTTCGTCAGTAAATATCATCTTAGCAATCCCTTGGCGGACTATGTAATCGTCATCTCTTGTCGAACTTGAGTTCAGACTCTGAGGACTTACTATAATTCCAACTCCACAAAGTTAAAATATTGGACTGGAATGCAGGCGTGAACTGATATTACAAATTTAAAGAATTCAACAAATTACATTGCTCAAAGTGATGATATCTTAGCAGTTTCATCGAGTACTGATTATTGACTTGGTAAAGTGTACTGACAAATAATACTCAGGTTACATAAAACAACTGCTTAAAAAAATTAACTCACCTTATAAGTAATGCAAGTATTTATTATTTTCTCTCAGATGATATAGATTTCAGGTTCATCCTCACTTTTTCTGTTGTAGGGGAAGGCACAGGGTACAAGTGAGGAGACATAGTTTGTTGTTACATATATACAGGCTAATCATGCCAAAAATTGACTGCCAAGGTTACATGTATATTAGTGCGCGTATATACAACACCGACTGCAATTCTTATTTAATGTTGAAATCAGCCATCTTTCCTAGTTCTTCCACCTCCTTTGCTAATACTTCCACCTTCTCCACTATCTCCATCAAGAGAAACTTAAAGCTCGCGATAGCAATACTTTCACCAGAATGTGGGTCCTCTATTTTTGGAGATTTGATTAGGCTTAGTTCCATTTTTATAGCCTGCAGCTTTGGATGCATCAAGATCATAGCATGACACCTTTTCATTTTAAAAATGCTCTCTCCTAGCTCTCTCAAAATCTGCAGAACTTTTGATCCCGCAATCTTGCATGAATCTTTAATTTCCTGTCTCGTTCTCGATGATGGCTGTGACACATTTGAGATCAACTATATAACTTGTACTAAATAAAGAACAACAATTATCCTGGAAGGTGTATTAGTCATTTGGAAATTCTATATTATAATTCTGTATATATAGAGAGACTTGCCAGTATTATTTCAAGAATAACAGTCATGAGTGTCACTGACCTGTTTAGGTGATTCAACACATCCTTTTAGGCAAATAATGGTTGCAGAAAGCTCTCTAAGAACTTCTCCAATGCGTAGATACTTGTCCCAAGGATAGTGGAAGCCAAATTTTCCGTGCCACGGTTCCCATTTTGCGAAATTAGCCTAAAGCATATAGTAAAATAATCCGTAAGCTACAGGGTTATTTTGTTAACAAACTTGACATTTCTCAAGTTTTGATTGATATATGTTACAACTGTTGTCTTAATACACAGTGTTAAAAGAAACTATCTAAAACATGAAGCAAATAAAATTTAACTTTTTTACTGAAATGATCTTCTTGACAAGGAAAGTACCAGGGACTCTTCAAATGATTTTGAGTATAATGCTGACTTGCAACTACTGACATTAGCACTTGGTTGCTTTTCAGTCTCTTCAATTAAATTGAAGTAGTTCTCCAAGCATCCTGGTTATTGCCAAAGTTATCTCAAATTACTTTATGTTTGAGGTATAGTTACTTCAGTAATGGCTAAAAAGTGAGGATGTAAAAAATTACAATCTGCGTCTAATTGCTTAAATACTTGCTGAAATCTGTCTATTTTGAAGTACCTAAGCTTGATATATTATATACTCAAATGTGACAAGTTACCTTCTATACAATCAGCGAGTTTCCCAAACTTGGATGCTGTAGAGTTATGTAGCTCATCACTGGCCCACATGGGACAGATCAGCAAGTTGGTGAATAGGCAGACAAAGAAACCCATACCAATTGTAGAGAGTCGTTCACGGGCTAATTCCATGACTTTATCAGCTCGAACACCGGATACAACAACCAGACTGAAGGTAAGAATGAAGATCATAGCCCCATAGTCGTATCTTCTTTTGATTTTTGGAATCATTCTGAAGTATGTTGCAGCAGCGCCTAACAATGGTAATAATTTTATTGTCATACTGCTCAATGATAGTTGATAATTATTTGAATAACTCTGTAAACAGACACATAAATATGAGAGGCAGACAGACTCGAAGCTCAAGTTTGGAGGACAACTGAATATCAGGTATAAAATTTCTTGACATGTGAACTTATGATTGTTGGTATATCTTAAATGGATAAAGAAACCATTAGTATATTAAGTAGATGTTTCCTGCAGATCCTGAAAGAAGCAAGTTACCTTGTTGTCATGGACATTGTTTTAGTAAATTAATATATTATTGTTCAAAGAATGCTACTCATTATATGTTTCTATAATGCTGTACAGTGCAATTCATGTAAATTATCAAGTGTTAACACCAAGACACCGAGACATGAATTACAACATAGAAACTAGGGTCACACTTTACACAACATAGAATATCTTCTTACCAAAGATAAAGACAGAAGTTCCGACAACTATAGCATTGCCAGTCCCACCAAAATTATCAGCTAAAATTGCTGCCAAACAGCCTAATCCACCACCTATAATTGTTCCAGCACCACGATTTAATCCCTTGCTAAGTGTAGCACCTGCACACATTCAAAATCATAGATTTTAGCTCCACAGAGTGTTGAGCATAAAGCTACAATACCTGTTATAAAATCAGAGTTGTTTAACAATTTTTTTTACACAGACCTGCATAGAACTCAAAGACAACCACAACCGTCATGATAGCCCACATAGCATTTTCCCCAACTTGCTTGAAGAGTGGATCAAGTAAGTAGAGAAGTGAAACCAAAACCAGTGCAACTCCGAGCTTGATACTGTGAATCGCCTTTTTCATGTCATTTGCGCATGTCTTTTCCAAAAGAGAGGAAATATTAGTATGAAATTGAGATTTCCTCTTTTGATTTGGAACAGTTCTGTCTTCAACTGGAATATCGATTGTGGTTGAGTTCATGATTATCTATTTCTTGTACCTCTTAACTAGGATGAAGCAATATTATGCTTAAGAAAAAAAAATTGAGCTGACAAGCATATATATACTTGTATGTGGGTATGTGTGTGTGTTTCAATGTACATATGCACTCATGTATCCCACGAAATATAGGAAGTGGGTAAATACTAGTTGTACATAAGTAGCAAAGTAGACATTGGCGTTTTGCAACCTAACTATCAGTCTGATGGAAAAAGTTAAACAAATTTAACCATAGACTGTAATAACATTAATCTGTACATGATATTCACTTGTCATTTGCTGAACAAAATGGAATAGCCAGTGCCTTATTTTGGATAAAAACCGATTTTGGCATTTGTTTTATATGTCGAGCTACTGTTGTCATCTTCCGATGCTATTTGACTTAAGTAGTACAACAGGTTTATGATAATTCCACCATATAATATGGTTTGATGTCTAATGTCTAGTAATAAGATTGAATTGCAAATTTCAGCAACCTATCTCTGTTCCAATCACTTTTCATGCTTATTGCTTCTAGAAATGGTTGCTTAATCATGTTGCGACAAGAAAATCCTGATATTTGAAATTGGACTTAACTATCATGCTTATTACCTGAGTATGTATTAGTAATTGTTTTATATTTATCATTACAATCATGTATCAGATGGCATTAAGTGCATATGCATGTACCCCGAAATCTGATGTTCTGAATGGCCATGATATGGGGTCAATTAGCTGTGACATTTACCGAAATGACTCCAATTTTAATTAGTATAGGAGTACAATATTATATGGCAAAGATTGAATCTGCCTAACCAATGATTATCAGTCAGAAAGTGATGCGATCATAAAGCTTTATTGAGGTATATCATGTTGGGCTACTATACAATGTTTATCAAGTATGTCTGTTCTATCTTAAATGTTTACAAAATTTCAAAAATTATTTCTTGGTTTTGAGAAGAAAATTTATTCAGAGCTGTTAAGCTAATTGTGGAATTAGCTGTTAAGTTTAAAGTGTTAGAGAATGACCCTTTTCAGAATCTTATATTATTCTAACATAACCAACAAGCATAGCATAAGATTTGCAAGTATATAAATCTCCAGGTATAGTAAATTCAGAATAGTAATACCTACAAAAACAGTTTTAATCAAACAAGAGAAACAGATTTAATCAAACAAATGCTAGGTTCATCTACGCGGCAGAGACGGTTCTAGACCTAGGTAGAAGAATACTTTGATTTTTATTTTTGCCTAGCCCAAGGCTTAGTTACCTAAGAACTGAACTGATACCGTTAAATGTGCTTTCATAAGAATATTGGTTCTAGCCTAAGCATATTATAAAACGACAAACATGCCATGGTCACAGGCACCAGGGAAAGTGTACTCATTAGCTATTTTCGAGTACATAGCTTTCTTGATATACATCATCATGTGCCAGTGCTTCGCAGCATACGTGCAACTACGCGTAGTCCTTTGTTTTTTTGGGCAAAACAGTACTATTAAATGTCAGTCCACTGATGACTTATTTTTGGCAAACGTACGGTGGTTGTACGACAAATTTTATCAACCCACTAAGTTTTTCCTTCAGGACTGAATTTGTTTTAGTGGTGGCTGCAGTTTTCTTCTGATGTTGACACTAGGAAGAACTGAATCACACATAGCCAAGACAAAAGGGAAGAAAAAGATGATCAATAATCTATTATTTTTACCTAATTTTTCACCTCCAATTCTTACTTTAGGTCCAAATCAAAGATTTGCACTAGTATAGCTATTTACATTGAGATTCTTCACACAATATCAACACGGAAATACATTATATTAATATGGAAAATTTAAGAAAGGTCTCTAACCGTGTAAGAATTGTCTGTCAAGCTATGATCAAGCTAATAGAAAGTGAATGTTTTTGCAACCCAGGGTCCTCTTGTAGTATCTCTCAACATAACGAGGGTTCACCTCTCTCCAGCTATAACTTACAGGAGGGCCCGGTCAGACACAAATGCAACAGAATATTAAACATTAGAAAGATTTAGTGCATTTAATTATTCAATTGAGGTAGAGATAAGAAGAGCATAATTTTCATCTTAAGACAAAAAATGCTCACCAAGTATCTCAAGGCCTCATGGGACATGGTCCTAGATCTACATAGGTTACCTGGGTAGAAGTTAAATGTTAACGGGGAAACTTATCATTATGCTATGTTTTTAAGTTTTTCTCAAGGTCTTAGGTTCTTCTGAACTTTGACATCTCATAACTAAAGTTTTAAATAACCATTATCGTGGGGTATTAGTGCGTTAAATGGTCACTAATCTTTGTCTTTCTTTATCTGCAGAAATTTGTCACCTTGTCCTTGCATTGCATTTGAAACTTTGTTTTTATATGATTCATTATTAGCTTTATTCTTTAATTAGAGAAAATTTACTTTTCTTAATGCAGGATTGACTATTGTTGATGGCACCTGTGGTGGGTGATGATCAACTCTGATGTGGGTCATTGGTGTGATTTTTAAAAGAAATGCATATCAATCAGAAAAACATTTCTTATTCTGTTCTCACTATCAGGTCATGGATATGTTGAGAGGATGTAAACCCAAAAGATGCGTATATCAAAAGAAAATGGAGCTGAGAAACACGTATGTAATTTCAGAGGTTGGTGCAATTTAACAAATTGTTAATGTACTCAAGATCATATCTAATATAAATAATCTTTACGTATGTCTATCCTCTTCTTCATAATACATATGTTCAGTGAGTAGAATGCTATCAAGGAATACAGGTCTGATTTTGTGCTTGAATATTGACACGTAAAAAGTTGATTATTTCTCTCTTACAACTAAGTACGCTCTATCAATAAGGCTCGATCAAAATGGTTCTGATGATGAGACCACTAGAATTTAGATGGACAGTGAGAATTGAGTTTGCGAGGAATGATGGGCATGAACATAATGCTGTTAGGAGTAGAAGTGTAGAACCCGTAAATGACTTGCTGCAAAATGTGAGCATATACAAGTTACATAAGTGGGCAAGCCCTGGAGGATCGAGTAATGCTTTGATACAAGTCAAAATCAGTCTACTCAGAAGAGGTGACATCAAATGCACCACTCCCTGCAGTTACCGATGGGCATGATGTATGTACTACACTTGGTACGGGTTTGTTAAAACACTGACCAATGTCTGGCTAGCTACCTTTTGCTGCCCAGTTGAGAAGCTTTTTGTGCTACAATATGTCCATAAAATGGTCTTATGGGTAGGGTATTGTCATTATCTCGTAGATTATAGTTAATATTAATAATATGAACTAATTTCTACTGTTGAATATAGTGGATGACAATGCATCAACTGAAGATTTGTATCTGTTTGACAAAAATACATGGTAAAGAATATCCGCGCGCATACCCTTCTGATTCCAAGTTTTACGTAGCTTAATGAACTTCATTATGCCTATGATTGTGTTTCTTCCTGTAAATTCTCGCCCATAAACTCTCACCCTATTAGTGTCGTATTATCATTTATTTGAATTACGATCAAGACAAGAACAGTTCACTTGGTGCTGCATACATGGACCAGATATGTTGGGTTAATAGCAATGGAGGTGAGGTTTTGCAGGAGACAAATGATAAGATATAAGTGGAGAGACCACCAAAAATGCATAAGCAGTATATCTTATGGTAAGAGTACAATGAGACACAGGTGGGTTCTTGTGACTGATGTGAACACTTGTTTCCATTACTTCTTATCAGCTTCCTTTTAATTTTCAAGTTAGGTTCCTGTCTGGTGGCACTTTCCTTTGTTTTTCCATAAACAGCTAATGCATTGCATGATTAAACTTTGAGCTTTCTTGAATACAACAATATCTTCGACTTTTAAGTGTCAACTAATTATGATCAAGAAGTTTATCTGAGCATGATGCCACAATATTATTTCAAAGCTTGGCCCCCCGTGTACGGTAAATAATAAAGCAAGTGGCAAGTCTACAAGGAGGAGAGAGAATGTTGACGGAGGAATTTGATAACAAAAAAAAATTGAGATTTCACGTCAAAATTAAGATTTATGACGGTGGTTTTTTGTTTGTGTGTTGATTGGTGGCCGAGATTGATTAGGGTTAGTGGTGACCCTTGTTATCTCTCAACTTCCAACCCCTTTCAATGCACCTACGTAACCTTTATATAAGGATCAATCCTGACGTAATTCTTAGTGAAGAAGAAGTCTAATGAGCTTATACTTCTTATTCCTAGGCCCGATAGAAATCCTTTCAGAATCCATCTTCCGCTAGTTTTAGGAATGTCCAATTATCAGGCTCAAGGCTCGTTTGTAATCGTAGGACTTCACGGATAGTGCATCTCCCTGCGCAAGGATAACACTCTGCTACAACTATCTCCCTTGATTTACGAACGCAGGTATAGCCACAGTTCACCCCAGATGCCAGACGTGTCTCTGTCCCCCGAATGAAGATAACCCATCAGATAACATGACAGGTGATCCCAAGCTTTTGGGTGCAAAGTGCAGGATGACTCCAAAGTTCTCCAACGAGGACAATCGTTGAATACAAGAACAGAGCTTTCAAAGCACACACCAATTTTAACCCCACATCCCTAACGAGGACACCCGTTGAATATAAAAGAAGGCCTTCAATCATCAGGAAAACCCCTGGAGGCCTTCAAGCTTTTCACGGACATCCCCCTCCTTGACTGGCTCAATGAGAGAATTATTCAAAGAGTACCTATAACAAATATGTTAGTGAAAACAATCTCCATTACTCTCTCCATGTTTGCCATGTCCCGAGGTTGTTCTTATTTGCCTTGTCCTAGGTGAGGACAAGATCGTTGCCTTTCCCTGAGCGAGGACAAACCTTTTTGCCTTTTCCTGAGTGAGGAGAAACCCTTTTACCTTGTCCAGAGCGAGGACAAGCTCGTTGCGTCATCCTGAGCAAGGACAATCTTGGAGCGAGGACAAGCCCTTTGTCTTGGCCTGAGCGAGGACAAGCCCTGTTGCCTCATCCCTAAGCAAGGACAAACCCTTTGCCTTATCCTGAGTGAGGACAAGTCTGTTTATCCAAACAAGCCATCCACTTGACTAGGGTGCGCCTTACCCCTAGGTTGCGTCCACTTATCTTTTTTAGTAGCTTAAACCCAAACATAGTTTATATCTTGCATTTCATTCAATGAGGGTGCGTTCTAACCCTAGGGCGCGTTCTCCCCTCATGTATTGCGGCCTAAAACCTAATTCTTCATCCTTTTACCCTAATTTGATTCCAATTGACCCGAAATGATCCATTACCAAATTATGGCTATAACAACTATACTCGAATTCCATATGAAGTTTAAAACAAAATTAAAATTCTAATATCTAAATCCAAGCAAAAGTTTATGTCATCCTTCAGTCTAATGAGTGTACGTCCTCCGCATCTTCCTCTATGAGAGCGCATTCTCATCCAAGAGAGGTTTACCACTTATTCACCATATCTCTAAGCTTACATGAGTTAACTCGGCATAAGAAATAAAAGATATTATACAAAAGTGTGCACCTCTCACAAGATATTTCGTACTTCAAAGTATAATCGTGCAACAATATTGTGGGGATTATCCTCAAATTTTCATCCCATAATAGCCTTCCTTTGCGCACTCCCAAATTATTGACGGGTCCTCAATCAAAAATTTCATTAATGAACTAAGCACAATAATAAGCATACTAGGCATTCTCCTGAGAACAATATTATAGAAGAGTGCGCTTTGAGGGGAAGTCGTAACCAGAACATAAGGCTACCTTTCTGATCTTCAAGTAATAAATAATCTTCAAAAGAGTTTCAGCAAGTAAATCACATGAACTTTCTAAGATGTAAAGAGTTGAATCCAAAGTTATCAAGAATAGAGCTTTTGAAGTTAAGAACATGAATAACCCATAAAAACACACAAGTGTGGAGGTTAAGAGAACCTTTAATATTGGGAGCACACTCCCTGTTGGTGAGGGTGATCTTTCCACCAACAATACAAATATAATTCCTTCAACTACCGCTTCACAGTGGACCTCATACTTCTTGCCAAATAATAATCCAAACCACTTATCTCATCTTTTCTACAAACAATGTAATTAGTCAATTCAAACCAAATTCGAAGCTTTGAGGGTCTTATACCATCACCTCACCTTTGGAGGGGGGCTCCTATGTAAGAGCGACGTCTTCCTCGGTAAAGCCTACATCTTTAGAAGGAGCGTCTTCTCGACTTAGTATTTATTCTTGGAGGGCGTGTCCTATATAATAGGAGCCTCTACCTCGACAAAGGATCTTTCCTAAAAATCATGAAAATTTTGATAAAACAAGTGAAGTCTGAGTTTAGAGGATACGAACATGCAGTACCTCCTAGACCAGGTGTATTCATTTAAACAAAAGGTATCTCATGTAGAAGTATATCAAGTAGAGGTATCTTATAAGAAGGCATCTTCTCAGAGAGATTTTCTCGAAGTCGATTGTATTCTAAAATTTGGTCATTTCCCATATTTTGAGGAAAATGTATATATCTTACACTCGTGGCACAATGTGATGCCACAGAAACAATTATATGCGTCTTACCCCCCGAGCATGTGTCCTTTGTTAGGTAATGAATCCAACACAAAGGGGGGATGAATGTGTTTTGGATATTTTTAAGGCTTTTTGAATGTTTGTTGCTTGGTTAGCAAAGCAAATTTGAAATACAGTAATATTATGTTAGCTGAAATTAAACAGTGCACATAATATTTCAAAACTCACTTAATTTTGTATTAAAATCAAGCTAGTGTTTTGCTACAAGTCCTGGGTTCTTTGTAAGTAAAGAACTCAACTTTTTCCTTGAGAGAGTTACAAGAAAACTAGATCTGTTTGATACAATTCTAAAAGCAAAGGACCAGTGTTTACTTTATAAATTAGTAAACACGGGTTTACACATCATGCAATAGAATGTACTAAACTCCACTTTAAGTTATCTCTAAAGCTTTCCATTTCTGGCTTAGTATATCTTTGCAAATCCTGTGGATCTGTGACTTTCCTTTGTCAGGTAATCTTGGCCTTTGATCTTGTATTCTTCAAACTCCTTTTGTAGACTTTTCAATCTAAGTGATTAGATCGTTTGTTGATTGATAATCTTGAATATTTAACTTGTCTTCATTCTGTACTTGAGATTCATCTTTAGATCTCTAGTTTGATCTATTGAGAACTAACATCTCGATAAGTTTAATGGCTTATCAAGATCTCTTAGTTCTCTATAAGTGTTTTGACTTGTCGAGATCTCTGAGTTCACTATAAGTGAACTTGGCTTGTCGAGTTCTCCAAACTTTTGCATGTAGAAATGACTTATCGATATCTCTGAGATCTTTATAAGCATTTTGACTTATCGATATCTCTGAGATCTCTAATGAGAAAATTGACTTGTCGACATCTCCAATCTTCATATCTTCATTTTGTCTTGTCGATATCTCTGAGTTCTCTAATGTAGAAATGACTTGTCGATATCTCAGAGATCTCTATATAAATTTTGACTTGTAGATATCTCTGAGATCTCTAATGAAAGTTTGACTTGTCGATATCTCCAATCTTCATATCTTCATTTGGATTGTCGTCTGTCGATATCTTCGAGACTTCTATATAAGCTCTTTTGGACTTCTCGATAAGTCATTCTGGAGCTCTCGAATGTATTCTCTATATGACTTGATCTGTGACTTGTAGATATCTTGATTTAGAATATTTTTTCTAAAATAGATTTATTCAACTTCAAGCTTCTTCACAATTTTTGTGAGGCATGATCTTCTTGATCTTCTTCCAGAATTTATTCTTAGGCTTAAGACTGTTTACAGAAAAATACTTCAGTCTAATCTTTGACATTTTTACAGACTCAAGTATTATAGTGCAAAATACAAATTTATATTATCATACAACTAATTTATAGACCTGTCAAATTGACTTAGTCTTGTTATGATATAGGCATGTCTTGCACAACAATCTCCCCCAATTTGTGAGAAGATTGCTTATTACAAATTCATGTCTGGTAACAAGAATAACCCCAAATTACAATAAAATAATAAAGATTACATAACAATTGACAGAGATATAAGTACAACTTTTATACATTAAATAATTATATGAGTTTGATAGGTGTATTCATTACATGAAATCCTCGTAGCCTGGCTCCTTTCTAATAAGATCCTTAAGATTTACTAGCACTTGAAGTTCTTCAATGATTTCAGTACCTCTTAGAGCTTCCACAAGTTTGAGACACTCATCTAATGAATAACCATTCAGGTAATCAGTTCTGAATCTTGAAAATCTGTCAGCTATTATATTTAGAAAGTGTCCATCCTTAGAAAGTTTGCTCATCCCCTTTACCTTGAGCTCATTTGATCTTTGTCCAAGTCTTGAAAGTTCTTCAGCATATTTTCTATCTTTTTATTCCTTTTCAGCCTTTGCTCTTGCATTCCTTTCATCCCTTTCTCTCACCCATACACATAATACAGCCTTTCAGGCCCTTGTAATAGTATCCTTATCCTTCATCAAACTAATCACTCTTTTGAATTCTGTGGTTAAAAGTGTGTCCATTAAGTTGCTGCCAAGTAGAGTGAAGGTACCATCATCATAATATATCCTGATTTCTGTATAAGATACAACCCAGACTTTGACTATTTCTTTAGCTAACTGTTGAAAGTACTCTTCATCTGTGATGCACTAATTTAGTGGAAGAAAGTCAGATTGATCAAAACAGTTCCAGATAGCCCTTTCGGTAACTTGCAGTTTTTTTGGTTATCTTCCAATAGATTTGTAATGAGTTTTGATTGGTGGCTTGAATGAGGGTAGGTTTGTGATTTTCTTCAAGGTGGATTAGCTAGATGTGATTGGTATTTTGAGTAGGGTGTTTGTAGTTGGCTTGTACAAGAATTTTGGCTTGGGGTTTAAAGATAGTTGATTATTTGAGCTTGTAGGTTTAGTGGTTTGAGCATGTTGGATTGAATTGACTGGATATTTTTTTTTGGTTCTGAACCATCCTCCTTCTTTCTCTTCTCTCATCACCTCTTTTCTTATCATCTCCCTTCTTCTCATCTTGCTTCCTTTCTTTGCTACTAGTTGCTATAGAAGATTGGCTTGGATTTGAGCCAGAAGGTTTTTGATCATCTTGCTTCTGCTCATCATCATCCTTGTCATGTTTTAAGTTGAATTGTGAACTTGGCAACATGGTATCTGCATTTTAAAGATATCTTCCCAAGATTTTGATCATCTCCTTATCTTCAGTAATTTTGTTTTTCTTGGACTTTAGATCAATTTTAAGAGACATTATCAATCTCACATTTCCTCTTACACAATTCTTTGGAACTGTGAAGAACTTGCACTTTCTAGATTGTGAACAGATGTAGGCCACCCCCTTGCTTGGATGAAGATAAGCTTCAGGAAAAGCAGCTATCTGAGCTTTCTTGAGTTCATTTAGCAGTTGGGTGTCCTCTGGAATTACCGGATTAACTCTGTCAATAATTACATCCAGCTCAGATGCTCTCATAGTTTGATTATTTGAGAGAGACACCTGTAGACATCTGTCCAAGTCATAGTCATTCACATTTGCAATAATTCTTTTCTCTAGAAAGTTATCAACTTTGACAATCACAACTTTGATAAAATTGATATTGTTGGCCAAGGCTCTTTTGTAAGTGATATAGTTGTTGTGAAGTGACACCCTTAAGACTAAAAGAAGTTCATTAAATTCTTGATCTTGACAAGGTCCTTCTGCAGCTTTTAGAAGTCTGTCTTTTCCAACATCTTTAGATATTTGTGCTAGTGTAGAGCTTTGACCAATGTAAGTTGATGTCAATTTTTCAGTCTCTTTAGATTTACCAGTTTTCTTAGACTGTTGTATCCTAACTTCTATCTCCCCCTTAGTCTTGTTGGCAGGAAGGAGTAGTGGATTTGAAATTTATGTCCTCACAGCTTCAGGAAGAGCAGGTAAAGAAACATTCAAGGCAACCATGATAGCTCCAAAATGAACTGAGTTCTGCATTTGAAGATATTTGTGGAAGTCTATTAGGGTCCTGATGTCATTTTGTTGATTATGCACTAGAGAAGTGAGAGCTTGTATCTGAGCTGTGAGTGAATCATTAGAGGACTGTAGAGTTAAAACTTGTTGTTGGAGAGATTGAAGTTGGAGATTTGATGATGTTGATGATTATGATTGAGAGTTTGAAGATACTGAAGTGCCAAATGTAGCTTGTACAGCTTCCTTGATTCCTTCCTTCAACAGAGCTGAAGGCTCATATCAGCTTTGATCGATTCGATTCAACTTGAATCTGGTGTCATTTAAATTGGCAATGTGCTGTTGAACCACCTCATGAATGGCCACAAAAAATTGCCTTAGATTTTTGATATTGGCATCCACTGTAGTTAGATCAAATCTTGCCATCTGTTCTGCAAAGGTTTTGAATTTTGATATGATCTCAACTTGTGAAAGAATAATCTCATCCATCTTTTTCCTCACCAACTTTCTGATTTTGTCTTGATGACCAATCAAAGTTACTTGTAGTGCTTTACCAAAGAGGTGAAAAGCCTTAATTTGAGCCTTGTAGACTTCATTGACTGCATCGTAGACTTCTTGTGGAGTTAAAGATTTTGCATTGCTCCCAAGAATGGTCAAGTACTCCTCCCTGAATCTTGTTAGTACTTCATCCATCTCTAGACTAAATTATTTGTCCAGCTAGGCATCACAATTTCCATCTTGTTCAGCTTCATTGACAATTTTAGCCTGCTGTTCTTGAACCTCTATCTGATAGGAGAGCATGATTGCTTGGTAATCTTGATTAGACATGTTGGAGGTGAGAAGCTGCTGTGAGATTTGAGCAAGTCTGGACAGTTGATCAACTAATATATCATTGATAGTTGTAGGTTGTGCTTCTGTCTCCTGTAGCAATTGAGAGATCAAGTGAGGTTGTGGTTGAGAAGGGTTAGAATTAGATGGTTTGTCTGTTGGTTGTGAAGTGGAGGGTAGATCTATAATAGAACCCCCTGTGACAGATGTCACAGATTGACTCACAGGTTGAGCTGTGGTTATGACAGTTTGTTATTCTCCACTTGTGGTGGGAACCTTCATTAGAATTGAAGGGGAGTTAACTAGGTTACTATCATGTACTCTAGTCTCAAACCCTTGCTCATTTTACAGTGAGCTTGCACTTGAATGTGCTAAACTTGCCTCCCCAATAGTAGGATCATTGGAAATTGAACTCCTAGCTTCAATTGTGAGTGCAATCTCAGCTAGGGTTTTGAGGGGAGTTGTTTCTGCAAGAGGAACCTCCAATTAAATTGGAGAGGATTTAGATAGCTCCCCCTTAGGAGTACTAACCCCAAACCTTACAACCTATGAAGGTTGATTTGCATATGAAGGTGCATTGGAAACTACCATAGAGTCTTCAGTAAAAACTGATAAAACCCATATATTTATGTTGGTTTCATCAAGGTCTACCCCAATATGTAGCCTCTCACCAATTAAATTTGGGTCCTGGGTGGTGAACACAGTTTCTGGAACCATGTCACTTGATGTTGGCAACACTTGAGAATTGGATTCAAGTGTTTGATTAATTGAAGAAAAATTTTTAGAAATTAGATGTTGAATTTCAGAGTTGAGTGTTGGCAATTCTCCAGGAATAGAATAGGGAGCTTCAAAAGATATGCTCTCTTTATGTGTGTCATCCTTATTTCTCCTTTCATACACTTGAATTTGTTCAAGTGATGGTGCAGACTCTTTACAAGGTGCATTTGGGTGGATGGTTTGTTCAATGGAGACACCATGTTGGGAGGATACCTCTAGAGTTTGTTTAATTCTCTGTTTTATAACTGCATCTTGTTGGGAGGGTGCAGATGTGGCTTGAGTGGTCAACTCAGTTTGTTTGGCCTTCTTTGTTTTCTTGACCAAGGGTGACTCTTGTTCTGTTTGGTCCTCACCACTCTCATTGATTACAGTTAATGGTGCCTGCTTTCTCTTCTTTTGACTCACTTCACCCTTTTGAGAGGATGAAGTGTTTGGTTTCCTTGATTTTAATGGTACATAAAGAAGGGTTTCAGCTTGGGAAGGCCTCTATTGGTTGTCCTGTGTTTGTACTTCCACAGGGACATGAGCCATTGCTGTACTAGGTTCAATATTTGATCTCATGTCAGGCATAGGGTAAGGGTGTCCTGAATCTCTCCATCATAATGAAGTAATTTAAAGACTCACAGGTACCTTATTTTTAGTAAGAAGTGAACCAAATAGAACTTTGGACACTTGCTTAAAATTGCCTGTTTTAGTGCTATCTATACCATTAAGCATATGAATGTCATGCACTTTATGATTTAAAGCGTATATTATAAATCTAAGAAAGAAGATTTCCTTACCTCTTGTAGCTAGGGGCATTGTGAGTCCGGTACTAAGTTCTTCCAGGATCAATAAGCCCATATTCAAATGTCTGTTGTGAGCTATGGAGAACACTAGCTTCTGGACCACACTTGATATGTTGTCATATCCAGTCTTTCTGCAAGTGAAAGCCCTTATGATGGAGTCAAACAAGAAAGACCATTCCCTCATTAGGTACTTCTTGTTCAGGCTAGCCAGGTTGATTCTTTCACTATAGTTAATGAAGTCCATGAACTCAGCTAGCCCATCCGGTGTTGGAACCTCCACCATATTTTCAGTTGGAATTCCCAAAGCTTGATTCACATCTTGCTCATCAAACTCCACATGTTGGCCTTCAATAGAGCAGTTCACCACAATAGATATAGAGTTGTCATGCACAATTGTCCTCACTACAGTTGTTGTCCAGAATTCATGCAGAACATCTAGGTAAATGATTGGATTAGCAGTTAGAGCTCCTACAAGATAAGACTCAGACAAAAATTTAACAAACCCCTTGAAACTGTTAGGAGCTTGATTAACATCTGTAAAAGCGAGATAGTTGGTTCCATCTTTGGGGATTACAGCTCTAACATTGTTTAGTGCCATTTTAGAGGAGTAAATTGGAGTGGGTAAGAAAAATTATAGAGAAAAAGCTTGAAACGAGAGAGAAAGCAGTTAAGAATTGGAAAAATTAGGTCACTTTAGAGATCTCGAAGGCGTAAAGAGGTGTATGTCGAGATGTCTGGGTATTTATAGTAAAAGGTAAATGACTTATTGAGAACTAAAAATAGACGTTTGGAATTTGCTTATCGAGAAGTCATATTGAGAGAATAGATACATATTGATATGTCATTTTCCTGACTCTTATCAAGAACTAGAAAATGACTTATCGAGATCTCAAATAAATACCCAGTTTGTCCTGAATAGACTAAATTATTTCCAATTTTTATTTGAATAAACAAAAATAAAACCAGACTGATTTTGTCAAAAGTATTTTACCAAAATAATTTATTAAATTAAATTATCTCAGTTCTCTAAATACTTTTGTTGTTTTTGATTCTGTCTTGTGCTAATTTCACATATTGAAAATGTAAATTAACACTTAGACGGTTTTCTTAGAATTGAAAAATTCCAAGTTAAATTTTGAGTTTTTTGAAAAATAAATATACATAGATTTCTGAAATATTTATAACTCATATTCCAGTTAATTTCTAATTTAATCAAATTAATTTTGATTTATTAGAAATTAATCTGTTGCAAAATATTAGTTGAGTTCTTGCCTTCAGGATGAAGAATTTAACATTCTAATTTCACCTACACGTCTAATGAAAGTTGCTTCATCCAAAGGTTTAGTAAAAATGTCAGCTAATTGTTCTTCTGTTGGAACAAAAATAAACTCAATGGTACTATTTGCAACATATTCTCTAATAAAAATGGTACTTTACATTAATATGCTTTATTCTAGAATGATTAACTGGATTAGCCACAATAGATATAGCACTAGTATTATCACACATAATTGGAATTTTGTGTAACACTAGACCATAATCCATTAGTTGATTTCTAATCCAAAGCACTTGAGCACATCAACTTCCAGCAGCTATGTATTCATCCTCAGCTGTGGAAGTTGACACAGATTGTTATTTCTTGCTATACCAGGATATAAGTCTTTGTCCAAGAAACTGACAGCTTTCATTGGTACTCTTTCTGTCAACCCTGCATTCAGCAAAATATGCATTTGTGTATCCAACAGCTTCAAAACATTATCCATTAGGATACCATAATCCCAAGTTTGGAGTCCCCTTTAAGTATCTGAAAATTCTCTTCACATCCATCAAATGTGATTCCTTTGGATTGGCTTAAAATCTTGCACACAGACATGTTGCAAATATAATATCTGGTCTACTAGTAGTTAAATATAGCAAAGATCCAATCATTCCTTTATAACCTGAAATCTACACTTTTTCCTTTCTTATATTCATCCAACTTAGTAGCTGTAGACATAGGTGTAGATGCAGGTGAACAATCAACCATGCCAAACTTCTTCAATAAATCCTTGACATACTTAGTTTGGCTTATGAAGATCCATCACTTCTTTGACTGACATGAAGTCCAAGAAAGTAACTCAGTTCTCCCATCATACTCATTTCATATTCACTCTGCATGAGCTTTGAGAATCTTTGACATCGTTTTTTATTAGTAGAGCCAAATATGATATCATCCACATAGATCTAAACTAGGATCATATCATCACCATGCTGCTTATAGAAGAGAGTCTTGTCAATTGTACCTATAGTAAATACATGCTTAAGCAAAAATTCTAACAGTGTGTCATATCAAGCTCTAGGTGTTTACTTTAGTCCATAGAGAGCCTTGAGTAGCTTGTACACAAAGTTTGGAAATTCTGGATATTCAAATCCAAGTGGCTGTTGCACATACACTCCTTCTTCCAACTCACCATTAAGGAATGCACTCTTCACATTCATTTGATACACCTTAAAATTTGAGTGTGCAGCAAATACAAGAAAGATCCTTATTGCTTCAAGTCTTGCAACCGGAGCAAAAATTTCATCATAATCAATTCCTTCCTCCCATGAGTAGCCTTTTGTAACCAACCTTACTTTGTTTCTGGTGACAATCCCATTTTCATCCATTTTGTTCTTGAACACACACTTTGTTTCAATAATATTTATGTTCTTTGGTGCAGGAACCAACTCCCAAACTTTATTTCTTTCAAACTGATTTAGCTCCTCTTGCATAACAGATATCCAATTAGGATCAAGAAGAGTTTCCTCAGTTTTTTTAGGCTCAACTTGTGAAAGAAAATATGCATGAAGATATTCATTTGCAGTTGCACTTCTAGTCCTCACTCCAACAGTTGGATCAATAATAATTGCTTCTCTTGTGTGACTCATATCTCATCTCCTGGTGTGAGTTTGTTGACTTGAGTTTTCTGCATTTTCTTCACCATTGGCATGGCTTGCAGAACTTTCTCCTCCTTTCCCCCTGAGTTTGTGCTATGAAATTTAGGTGTTTGAGATGAGTTTCCATTCTCATGAATCACTTGTTCAGTTGACTCTTCATCCATTCTGTGATTAGTGTTAACTTCAGCTTCATCCTCAGAATCACTATCAATGTTGAGATTTTCAAATCTAAGGGCCTTAGCTTTATTTTCATCAAGGCATTCCAAGTCTGGACACTTCTCATCATCAAAAGTTACATATGTGTTTTCCATAATTTTTTTTGTTCTAGCACATAGACTTTTAGGCAGTTCTGTCCAATGAATATCCCTGAAAAATTGCTTCAAAAACCTTAGAGTCAAATTTTTCCACATATTCAGAGTTGTCTTTCAAAACATAACACTTGTATTCCAACACATGAAGATGCTTCACATTAGGCTTTCTTTTAGATAAGATTAAATAGGGTGATTTGCCAAGATTCTTGTTAATGAGATATCTATTTTGAGTATAGCATGCAGTGTTCATAGCTTCTTCCCAAAAACTTGTTGGCAATTTATCATCCTACAACATTGTTCTAGCAGCCTCTACTAATGTTCTATTTTTCCTTTCAACAACACCATTATGTTGAGGTGTCCTGGCTGCTGAGAATTTTTGAACAATGCCCTTGCCTTTTGTTAGGTCCCAATGTGTTTGTAGAGGGGGGGTTGAATACAAACTATACCGTTTAATCGAATTTAGTGCGGAATAAAAAATCGAAACAAAATTCAAGTTAAATAAAAATATTATTAAACTTGAAAGGTATTACAACAACGGTATCGATTACAAGGGATTAATCTCAAATTAATTATCACAAATCTAGAATAAATTCGACATGAACTTTTTCTATTTTTGCAATAAAAAGAATCAAATGCTAAACGCAATTTGAGATTAAGTTCTAGGGATTTTGATCCGCTAGATAGTTACACAAGAACAAGATAATGATTTCTAGTGGTTTGGATTTAACTTTAATTACTAGAAATTGTGATCTTGAATTTAGCAGATGAAAATGAAATATTGTGCTCGGCTGCTTTTCTTTTCTGTTCTTGAGTTATTGGATGATTAATTTTGACTTCTGCTGCTTCTGTTCTTTTATAATTCATTCAACAGACCTACTTGAACTGGCAAGACAATCTGTTAATTGGCATGACAATCAGCAAGACAATTGAATAAACTGGCAAGACTATCGGCAAGACAATTGATTGAACTAGCATGATAATCAGTTGAACTAGTAGAACTTTCAGTATGACAAACCTTTTGAACTGGCATGACTTTCGGTATGACAATCTTATTGTCATACCAATTCATTTGATTTTCATGCTGAATTAATATTGAATATAACTTCAAAATCAATTCTGAAGATTCCTAATATTAATTAATCAATTAATTAATCAATTAATAAATAAATTAATCTTTGTAGATATAATTTATTTTCTTAATTAAACTATATGACTTAATTAATTAATAGAGAATTAATACTACTCTTCAACAACAACCATTCTTCTGAAAATCTTCTGAAAATCACTTTCAATTATGAATCAATTCCACCACTTCAATGTTGACACTCGATGTACTGTCTGGTTCATGAGTGACTAACTTCCGTGACGTTTCTTCATGTCTTGACTTTGATAATCTTGATTTTTTTCAGATTAAATCCCTGTAATTATCGGATACCCTGACAAGATCTTTGTCACTTGATTAAATCCACAATCTTGATTTATATCACTGAGGCTTGATCAATTTCTTGAACTTCTTCCAGTGAAGTAATTCCTCAAGTCTGTAGATGAACCTTATTTCTGAATCCTTTGACAGATGTTACTTTGTGAGATCTCTTTGACAGTAGATCCACTATTTACTTGTTATATTCTTATTTGAGTTGAGTTAAATCCTCGAATAAATAAATAGGCTATGACATATGCCTTTCAATCTCCCCCTATTTGTTTGTTAGACAATAACAACAAATACCTAGAGGATAACTCAACTAACAAATAAGAAAAAGATGTAAATAGAAATGCAAAGTAAATAGCAGAAAAGTTCTGGATTATATTTAATATTTTCCAGATTTAAAATAGATGTTCCTCTAGACTGAACATATCTTCAAGTAGTTTCATCTTCATTTGTACAACCACATTTCCTGTTGAGAAGCGCATATCTCTCTTGCTTCTCCCCCTATGAGAATCAACTTCTTTAAAGAAGATCACCTTCGTTTACCACATCTCCCATACAATAGGATCCACAGATAAAAACTAATGGTACTCTCCTTTTGGAAGACAACTTCTTCCCTTACTAGAAAATCACCTTGTGTTTACCACCTCTCCCGTACAATAGGATCCGTAGTTACAAACAACAATGGTGTGGTGTAGTGTACATATGTAGGATCTTTTTCTTCCTCTCTGCTATTTCTCCCCCTTAGTTGAGGAATCCTCCAAACTATTACTAAAGCTTTTATCTCCCCCTTAGAGAATGAATGTATGCCATTGTCTGAAGGAGTTCTCATATTTCACTTGGTTGGAAAAGAAATAACAAGTAGTTTCTCTTTCTTCCTCACTGTGAGTGTGTGATTCTGTTTAGTGTACCTCACATGTGTTTCACTCTTCTCTCCACTCGTGTTTACACTCATTCTCACAAGTGTATCACTCCTCTCATAGCTCCAAAATTCAGTTGTACCTGCAAGGAAAATCACCTTAGCCATCCTTAAGGAGGTCACAGGTGGTGCAATGGGAGTTCGCAAATCCCCATCCTTGTTAAACTCGTCAAATGAATCTGAGTCATAATCTACAAGTTGCTAGTTTCCCTGTTAGGGTTCCAGATTTGAATTCTGGGAAGGTAAACAATGATCCAAAGAATTTAGCATAAGATCAAAGTTTCCTTCTAATGTCTATGAAGACATTTCCTTGTGACTCATCAGGTAATATCTGAATCATTGTCAACAAGTTGCCGATCTGCGCCTATGTCAGATCCACTATCCGCAAATGCATCCAGGGGATTTAAGCCTGGGGAGGTAGACACTGACCACTGACATATGGCTTTTGGATCAGTATCCTCTCGTAACACCTGTAAAGACAATTGGTCCATTAAAGAACCTTGAACAATCGAATCTGACCTTAAAATGGTCGAAACTCTTGTTTCCGTCAACTCATCCTTTATGTGTGTAACCTTTCCTTGTGCATCAAGAATTGTTTATGTTTGAGGTGGTGACACTACATCGGATACCATGGCCGACAGGCAAATTTCAATAGACGCACCCTGTTGAGAAGATGAATCTAGTAACTGTTTTTATGCCTTTTCAGCCATTACAGCTTTTTGAGAAGATTTATGGGAGCTAGCAGTTGTCTCGGTTTAAAATACTACTCATCTTTGTAGGAGACAGAGCTGCTGGGTTGACTTCAGAACCTTCCTTATGTGGTGCACTAAGGCACTATCTCCCTTCACGCTCATTCATACTACATTTTAGTGGTAAGAGAGTGTTGGTTGGTTCTGTTTCTGTGTTTGTCTTTACAGTCTGGGATAAAAGTTGTGGGTTTTCAACCTTATGACTGTCAATGAAAGAAAGCCATTGGAGACTGAACCTGTATCACAGAACATATGGCAATATAGAGATAAAATGTACTCAAGATCTATAATGAATGAAAATTATATATTTAATCTTTTGAGAGAGATGATGTACAATAGTGATTTCAAAAGATTTTAAATGAAATAAGAAATCACTAATATTGAAAGAAGTTTGAGTTCAATGATAACATTACCAGCTTGCAACCATCCATATCCCTCAGTTAAACCTTTGTTGTTATCTTCAAAGTTAACCAGTGGGCCAGCTTTCTCAACCATATTTGATAGCAGGGCTCTATCTCCGGTCATATGTCTTGACGATCCACTTGTCAAGAATCCACACTACCAGTTCCACCTGTTTACTGCCCTGCACTACAAATGGATTAGACCTTCTTCGGAACCCAAACTTGGTTGGGCCCGGCATATTTGTAGAATTGACCTTTGTCAGGCAAAATAACATTCTTAACTTTAATGTTCTCAACTTTCTCAATGACTGGACATTTGACCTTGTAAACCGCCTTAACAAATTTCTGTTTAGGCTTAGGCACAAATGTCTCCTTTCTAGCCTTAGAAGGACTAGCAGTCTTAGACCTATCATGCTTCCTATTATTCACATGCTGACGATGAGTAGTCTTATCACTAGAAACATGCTTACCATTAAAATAAGCACACATCAAATTGAAAGCACAAGACATACAATCAGGAACACCACATGCTTTATGAGAGGGATTAACAACAGGAAAAATATGCACGGTAGACATGGCATTTTTGTTATCCAACTCATGTGTTATTCCTAGTGGACTAACAATGAGATTTACAGAAGGGGGGTTGAATGTAAATCTCAAAACTTTTTCAAGTTTTGAGCAGTTTATGAAAGTTGTGTGTTCAAGAAGAACAAGTGTGTGAATTGCTTTAAGCTAATACAGACAGATATATATTCAAGCACAAATGTAAAGAACACAACAGACCTTAAAAACTTTTCTGGTGGATTTGTTGTTCCACCAGAGATGGTATTTTAGAAAATCTGTGATTAAACAATGTTGATCACAGCTGCATCCTAGTACAAACTAGATGAATTTTCTCTCAATATTTTTCTAAACAGCTCTGGAAAATCTCTCATCTAATTACTAGCTTCTACTTGGTTTATATATTACCAAGTGTACAAGTGAAGAACAATATAAAATACAGTAATAAAATAAGATCTTCACTTGCTTCTTTTCCTGTTCACTCCAGTACTTTGTTGACTATTGCATCTTTGTACTAAAGAAGAACAACTGCTTTTTCTGTTGTTCCTGAAATTCGGCTACCACATCTCAGTTGTCTCTATCAACCCATGTGCCTCTGTTTGTAGGTACAACTACCCCTTATCAACGGCTAATCATCAGAACATCCGTTGAAGCTTTCATCCGTTGATGCACTCATCCGTTGAAGGATGTTATCCGTTGATGACTTTATCCGTTGAAGCTTTAGAGACATCCGTTGAAGCTTAGCTTCTCATCCGTTGAAGGTCTTTAAGTCATCCGTTGATACCACTTCACTTATACAAAATTACAAGGCATGAAGTATTTACAATTGGCCTTCCTATCTGCATATCATCTAGTAGTCAACATGACTCATAGTTTCTCTCAACTTCCAAGAATTACATTTTAAATACAGAGACTGAAATATGCTACAACACTAGACTTATTTCTAAGTAAAGCTACACCATCAACGGATAGCCAAAGTGGTCTTATCCGTTGAGGCTACAGACACTAAATTTCTACTTAAGTATTTTGTTAAACATATCATCAAACTAATGCACATACATTCCTAACAATCTCCCCCTATTTATGTCTATAAGAATTGTAGGCATAAATTCAGGGTTAACTTGATGATAACAAAACACTTAACAGATATATGAATTGAAACTAAGTAGAAATTTAAAAATGCTGCAAAAGTGTATGTACTAGGAGGTAATTGAAGATTTACAGTGTTTCCAAGGACACTCCTTTAGTCTGAGCAAATCATCTTTTTCTTCTTTGTTCCCTGGTTTTCTTTCCTAGCCTTTTGTCATTTTCCTCAATTTGGAGTTGGAGTTGTCTGAAGAATTCAGCTTCATCTTCAACACTGACATCCAACTTAGATTGCATTTCTTTGAGAGTTTCATTGCTGGCAATCTTGAGTTGGTCTTCAAGTCTGAAAAATCTTCTGACTCCTTTATCATCTCTAAATTCCATCAACCAATGAGGTGATTTGTGAATTTTCATTTCCCTTTCTTGAATAAGTAAAGTCCTGGGTAAAGCATTGGGCTCCCTCCAAGTTTTCCTTATATTGGCTATCTTGTTGAGAATTTCAGTCTTGGCAGTTCTGGTAAAGCCAGAATCCTTTGTATAGCTGAAAAGACTCTAATCAAGGTAGAGTAGCCTTCATCCAGAATCCTGTGGAGAGGCCATGTTCTTTCCCCAGCTCCTTTATATCTGAACACTAATCTCTCTGGTAGCTGTCTGTAGGCAGCTATTCCCCTTACATCCTCCAGCTCATCCAGATAGAGTTCAATGTCTGAAATTTCTTTTATGTCACAGATGTGAACATAATCATCTTTAGAAATGGGTGACTTAGGCTTAGGTTTTTGTTTTTGAGTGAATTTCTTAGAGGTTATGGGAGGTGTAGATTTTGGTTTTCTTTTCTGTTTCTTTGGTAGTGGAAGAGTGGTTAGAAAGGTAGGCAATTTGATAGTGTCCCAATCAATAGGTTCCTCTTTTGGAATGATTGGTTCACCATGGATGTTTATTGTGGGATCAGCAACAAGGGGTTCATGTATGGAAGGTAGTGGTTTAGATATAGATTTGGTTACTTCAGTGTTATCTCCACTCCTTCTATGTGCCTTGGCCTTTCTTCTGTTTCCCTTCTGCCATTCCTCTCTTTCTTCCACACTCTCACCAAATATACTCCCTAAAACCTCATCTAGGTTTGTAGTCTTGTCTTCACCCCTGACTTCAATCCCTTTTTCTTTTTCAACTAGACTTGACTTTAGCTGTTGTTCAAGCTTTGCTTGT